>NC_057802.1:295506526-295832017 GCF_018294505.1 Triticum aestivum | reverse complement strand
GTAATACACACACATACCTCTCTAGGCCCTGCCAAATACATCAACTACACATTCACACATGTTACATCACGTACACAATTGATCTAAAAAGCCCTCTCTTCACGTTTATTTCGCATACAACATTCCTTTTGGATAAAGTGTGGCCAAAAAATCATTTTAGAATTTCTACATATATACAACATTACAAAGTTATATGGAGGAGTATGAACGTCAATTTGCATTGCATGGTGCCCACAATAATATTTATTCCGCACTGTGAATTTTTATATTTTTATACTATATATAAAGTTAGTCATAATAAAGAGAAACGAAGAGCATCTCTCTATCCATCGCATACACCCCCTCTACGCCCCTTTCACGTACACACACAAACTATCTCCAGGTCCGCTAAAAGTACGCCCCCAGCACATTCACGCTTGTTTCATCTTTCTCTCGTGATATATACAATGATGATCATTGTCGTGGAATTGTCACGGCAGATGTCCTAGTGAAAGGACTTAATTATGGAGCCATGGCGACGAGGTTAGCTTAAAGGGGTTAAAATGGGACAAAGAACATGAGGAATTATACTGGTTCGGCCCCTTGCGGTGAAGGTAAAAGCCTAATCCAGTTTGAGGTGGTATTGCTAGGGTTTCGATTACCAGGGAGCGAATACGCTTTGCCTAGCTTTCGATTTGTTGTTTCGTGCCCTAAACCGCTGCCCGGGCGTCCCCTTATATACATGGATTGACGCCCCGCGGCTTACAGAGTCCTGGCTGGCTCATACAAACGTGTCCGGCCCGGTGACTTATCTTACATGCCTTACAATACAAGTTACATATACATGGCGGTTTACACTTATGGGCCTTAAGCCGCCTTTGGGTTTGGGCCTTTAACTGGCCTACTTCATAAACCGCCATCCTCAACATACTCATGGGCTTTGTTTAGATGAACCGCCATTGGGATAACCCGGCCCCTCCTGGGCGGGTCATATCCCCAACATTAGGCCCCAGGTTGATTTGAACTTGTTCATGTCAATCATCAACACTTAGAAAAAAATCCTTCTTCATCTTCCTGTGAAATATTGTAACCCTCCATGACGTCACCTCCTAAAATTGCGGTTACCCGCCATGAAGTCACCTGTTATTAATACCACATATGACCCAAATCTTAATAAATCTTCTCTTTTAATAAACCTCCGAAAATCGAGGCGCTTGCGCCGTCACATATCCATTTCCTTGTCTCCTCGATTCCCGCACCTGCCACTTATCCTTCCAGTCCTATAAATAAGGCCACGGGTCCTCTTTCCATTCTCCCCCTTTGCCTTCTCATCTTCTTCTTTCTCCTCGAGCGCGCCCGAGCTCCGCCGCCGTCGACCTTCGTCCAGTGCCTCAACTCCGGCCGCCGCATCACCCTGAATTAACCAGAACGCCACGGCGCCCCTCCGCTGTCCATCAGCGTCAGTAAGCCTTCACCTTTCCTCTTAATAGATCTGTCTTAGGGTTTCCTTGTTCATCGGCGTTCATCACCGTTCCTCCTTCTCTTTCCTAGATTACATAGCTTTGATCTGAAAATAACACAGATCTTGCGCGGTAGCAGTTTTAGCACTTGCTTTTTGATATCAGAATATATCCTCATTGCAATAGATCTCATCTGGGCACCCCCACTTTTCTGCTGCCGCCACCTTAGGTTTAGATTTTATTTCTTTTTTCTGAACTGCCGCAGATCCAATCTTATAGCTATAATCTGTAAAACCTGTTTGTCCCAATACTCAGCAAAATTCACTCCTGTCGGATCTTAAATACCAGTGCTTGTCATGGCAGCTTACATCACCGGCATATAATCACCCATATATCATTAGGCCCATTTTAAGCCGCCATTCTGAATATATACTGTAGCTTTTTACTTCTGGCTTAATGAATCAATTTGAACCAGCAAAATTTTTCTTTCCTTTAGGCTTCTTCACAATGCCGCCAAAGACAGTCACTTCATGTAACTGGGTTCCCTCCATTGTCACTGAGAACACATTCAGACACTTTGTCAAAATTGGGTACTTGCCAGCAAAAAATGTCATGCACTACCGCGCCCCTGATCCAGGCGAAGAAAGACCTCAGCCAAAGGATGGGTGAACAAATTACTGTTGAGCAATTGACAGAATTGAGCATAGTTATGAGAATATCTAGGTATGATCATGTATATAGGCATCACGTCCGAGACAAGTAGACCGACTCCTGCCTGCATCTACTACTATTACTCCACACATCGACCGCTATCCAGCATGCATCTAGAGTATTAAGTTCATAAGAACAGAGTAATGCTTTAAGCAAGATGACATGATGTAGAGGGATAAACTCATGCAATATGATATAAACCCCATCTTGTTATCCTCGATGGCAACAATACAATACGTGCCTTGCTGCCCCTACTGTCACTGGGAAAGGACACCGCAAGATTGAACCCAAAGCTAAGCACTTCTCCCATTGCAAGAAAGATCAATCTAGTAGGCCAAACCAAACTGATAATTCAAAGAGACTTGCAAAGATAACCAATCATACATAAAAGAATTCAGAGAAGATTCAAATATTGTTCATAGATAAACTTAATCATAAACCCACAATTCATCGGTCTCAACAAACACACCACAAAAGAAGATTACATCGAATAGATCTCCACAAGAGAGGGGGAGAACATTGTATTGAGATCCAAAAAGAGAGAAGAAGCCATCTAGCTAATAACTATGGACCCGAAGGTCTGAGGTAAACTACTTACACATCATCAGAGAGGCTATGGTGTTGATGTAGAAGCCCTCCGTGATCGATGCCCGCTCCGACGGAGCTCTGGAACAGGCCCCAAGATGGGATACCACGGGTATAGAAGGTTGCGGCGGTGGAATTGGGTTTTTGGCTCCGTATCTGGTAGTTTGGGGGTACGTAGGTATATATAGGAGGAAGGAGTACGTCGGTGGAGCAACAGGGGGCCCACGAGGGTGGAGGGCGCGCCCAGGGGGGTAGGCGCGCCCCCTACCTCGTGCCCTCCTGGTTGATGTCTTGACGTAGGGTCCAAGTCCTCTAGATCACGTTCGTTCCGAAAATCACGCTCCCGAAGGTTTCATTCCGTTTGGACTCCGTTTGATATATTTTTTCTGCGAAACTCTGAAATAGGCAAAAAACAGCAATTCTGGGCTGGGCCTCCGGTTAATAGGTTAGTCCCAAAAATAATATAAAAGTGTATAACAAAGCCCAATAATGTACAAAACAGAATATAATATAGCATGGAACAATAAAAAATTATAGATACGCTGGAGACGTATCAAGCATCCCCAAGCTTAATTCCTGCTCGTCCTCGAGTAGGTAAATGATAAAAACATAATTTTTGATGTGGAATGCTACTTGGCATAATTTCAATGTAATTCTTCTTAATTGTGGTATGAATATTCAGATCCGAGAGATTCAAGATAAAAGTTCAATATTGACATAAAAATAATAATACTTCAAGCATACTAACTAAGCAATTATGTTTTCTCAAAATAACATGGCCAAAGAAAGTTCATCCCTACAAAATCATATAGTTTAGTCATGCTCCATTTTCGTCACACAAGAATGCTCTCATCATGCACAACCTCGATGACAAGCCAAGCAATTGTTTCATACTTTAGTAATCTCAAACTTCTTCAACTTTCACGCAATACATGAGCGTGAGCCATGGATATAGCACTATGGGTGGAATAGAATATAATGATGGGGGTTATGTGGAGAAGACAAAAAGGGAGAAAGTCTCAAATCAACGAGGCTAATCAATGAGCTATGGAGATGCCCATCGATTGATGTTAATGCAAGGAGTAGGGATTGCCATGCAACGGATGCACTAGAGCTATAAATATATGAAAGCTCAACAAAAGAAACTCAGTGGGTGTGCATCCAACTTGCTTGATCATGAAGACCTAGGGCACATGAGGAGGCCCATTGTTGGAATATACAAGCCAAGTTCTATAATGAAAAATTCCCACTAGTATATGAAAGTGACAAAACAAGAGACTCTCTATCATGAAGATTATGGTGCTACTTTGAAGCACAAGTGTGGTAAAAGGGTAGTAACATTGTCCCTTCTCTCTTTTTCTCTTTTTTTTTGGGCCTTCCTTTTTTATGGCCTTTCCCTTTTTTTATTCCTCGCTTGGGACAATGCTCTAGAAAATGATGATCATCACACTTCTATTTATTTACATCTCAATGATTACAACTCGATACTAGAACAAAGTATGACTCTATATGAATACCTCCGGCGGTGTACCGGGATATGCAATGAACCAAGAGTGACATGTATGAAAGAATTATGAATGGTGGCTTTGCCACAAATACTATGTCAACTACATGATCATGCAAAGCAATATGACAATGATGAACGTGTCATGATAAACGGAACGGTGGAAAGTTGCATGGCAATATATCTCGGAATGGCTATGGAAATGCCATAATAGGTAGGTATGGTGGCTGTTTTGAGGAAGATATAAGGAGGTTTATGTGTGAAAGAGCATATCATATCACGGGGTTTGGATGCACCGGCGAAGTTTGCACCAACTCTCAATGTGAGAAAGGGCAATGCACGGTACCGAAGAGGCTAGCAATGATGGAAAGGTGAGAGTGTGTATAATCCATGGACTCAACATTAGTCATAAAGAACTCACGTACTTATTGCAAAAATCTACAAGTCGTCAAAAACCAAGCACTACGCGCATGCTCCTAGGGGGATAGATTGGTAGGAAAAGACCATCGCTTGTCCCCGACCGCCACTCATAAGGAAGACACTCAAAGAACACCTCATGTTTCAAATTTGTTACATAACGTTGAGCATACGTGCATGCTACGGGACTTGCAAAATTCAACACAAGTATTTATAAAATTCACAACTACTCAACTAGCACAACTTTGATATCACTACCTCCATGTATCAAAACAATCATCAAGCATCAAACTTCTCTTAGTATTCAGCACACTCATAAGAAAGTTTTTACTAGTCTTGAATACCTAGCATATTAAGATTATTTAAGCAAATTACCATGCTGTTTAAGGCTCTCAAAATAATCTAAGTGAAGCATGAGAGAATAATAGTTTCTATAAAACAAATCCACCACCGTGCTCTAAAAGATATAAGTGAAGTACTAGAGCAAAAACTATATAACTCAAAAGATATAAGTGAAGCACATAGAGTATTCTAATAATTTCCGAATCACGTGTGTCTCTCTCAAAAGGTGTGTACATCAAAGATGATTGTGGTAAACTAAAAAAATAAAGACTCAAATCATACAAGACGCTCCAAGCAAAACACATATCATGTGGTGAATAAAAATATAGCTCCAAGTAAAGTTACCGATGGAAGTAGACGAAAGAGGGGATGCCTTCCGGGGCATCCCCAAGCTTTGGCTTTTAGGTGTCCTTAGATAATCTTGGGGGTGCCATGGGCATCCCCAAGCTTAGGCTCTTGCCACTCCTTGTTCCATAATCCATCAAATCTTTTACCCAAAACTTGAAAACTTCACAACACAAAACTCAGCAGAAAATCTCGTGAGCTCCGTTAGCGAAAGAAAACAAAAGACCACTTCAAGGTACTGTAATGAACTCATTATTTATTTATATTGGTGTTAAACCTACTTTATTCCAACTTCTCTATGGTTTATAAACTATTTTACTAGCCATAGATTCATCAAAATAAGCAAACAACACACGAAAAACAGAATCTGTCAAAAACATAACAGTCTGTAGTAATCTGTAACTAACGCAAACTTCTGGAAATCCAAAAATTAAGCAAAAATAGGAAGTCCTAGAATTGTATTTTATTGATCAGCAGCAATTGGAATCAATATTTTATCACGTTCTGGTGAGTTTTAACAATTGTTTTCGTGAACAGAAAGTTTCTGGAATTTACAGCAAGATCAAATAACTATCATCCAAGAAGATCCTATAGGTTAAACTTGGCACAAACACTAACTAAAAAATAAAAACACATCTAAACAGAGGCTAGAACAAATATTTATTCCTAAACAGAAGCAAAAGCAAAAAAACTAAAAATAAAATTGGGTTGCCTCCCAACAAGCGTTATCGTTTAACGCCCCTAGCTAGGCATAAAAGCAAGGATAGATCTAGGTATTGCCATCTTTGGTAGGCAATCCATAAGTGGCTCTCATAATAGATTCATAAGGTAATTTTATTTTCTTTCTAGAGAAGTGTTCCATGCCTTTCTTTAATGGAAATTGGAATCTAATATTCCCTTCCTTCATATCAATAATTGCACCAATCGTTCTAAGGAAAGGTCTACCAAGAATAATAGGACATGAAGGATTGCAATCTATGTGAAGAACAATAAAGTCTACGGGCACATAGTTCCTATTTGCAACAATAAGAACATCATTAATTCTTCCCATAGGTTTCTTAATAGTGGAATCCGCAAGGTGCAAGTTTAGAGAGCAATCATCAAAATCACGGAAACCTAGCAAATCGCACAAAGTCTTTGGAATCCTGGAAACACTAGCACCCAAATCACACAAAGCATAGAATTCATGATCTTTAATTTTAATTTTAATAGTAGGTTCCCACTCATCATGAAGTTTTCTAGGGATAGAAACTTCCAACTCAAGTTTTTCTTCATAAGATTGCATCAAAGCATCAACGATATGTTTAGTAAAGGCTTTATTTTGACTATAAGCATGATGAGAATTTAGCACGGATTGCAACAAGGAAATAAAAACTATCAAAGAGCAATTATCATAATTAAATTCCTTGAAATCCAAAATAGTGGGTTCATTAATATCTAATGTTTTGATCTCTTCAATCCCACTTTTATCAATTTTAGCATCAAGATCTAAAAACTCCGAATTTCTGGAACGCCTTCTAGGTAAAGGTGGATCATATTTAGTCCCATCATTACCAAGATTCATATTGCAAAACAAAGATTTAATAGGGGACACATCAATAACTTTTAGATCTTCATCTTTATTTTCATAGAAATTTGAAGAACACGCTTTCACAAAGCAATCTTTCTTAGCACGCATCCTAGCGGTTCTTTCTTTGCACTCATCAATGGAAATTATCATGGCTTTGAGAGACTCATTGATATCATGCTTAGGAGGAATAGATCTATGTTTTAAAGAATCAACATCAAGAGAAATTCTATCAACGTTCCTAGCCAATTCATCAACTTTAAGCAATTTTTATTTAAGCAAAGCATTGAAATTCGTTTGTGAATTCATAAATTCCTTAACACTAGTCTCAAATTCAGAAGGCATCTTATTAAAGTTTACATAAGAATTGTTGTAGGAATTACCATAATTATTAGAGGAATTACTAGGATAAGGCCTAGGATTAAAGTTTCCTGTATACGCATTGTTATCAAAATTATTCCTACCAACAAAATTCACATCCATAGGTTCATTATTATTCTCAATCAAAGTAGACAAAGGCATATCATTAGGATCAGAAGAAACGCTCTTAGTAGCAAATAATGTCATAAGTTCACATCTTTCCACTCAAAACATTAATTTCTTCTATCGCATGCACTTTTTTATTAGTAGATCTTTGAGTGTGCCATTGAGAATAATTAACCATAATATTATCTAGGAGTTTAGTAGCTTCTCCTAAAGTGATTTCCATAAAAGTGCCTCCCGCGACCGAATCTAAAAGATTTCTAGAAGCAAAATTCAATCCGGCATAAAATTTTTGTATAATCATCCACAAATTTAAACCATGCGTAGGGCAATTACGTATCATTAATTTCATCCTCTCCCAAGCTTGTGCAACATGTTCATGATCAAGTTACTTAAAATTCATAATATCGTTTCTAAGAGAGATGATCTTAGCGGGAGGAAAATATTTAGAGATAATAGCATCTTTGCACTTATTCCATGAATCAATACTATTTTTAGGCAAAGATGAAAACCAAGCTTTAGCACGATCTCTAAGCGAAAAAGGAAATAGCTTCAATTTAACAATATCATTGTCCACATCTTTATTCTTTTGTATATCACACAAATCAACGAAGCTATTTAGATGGGTAGCGGCATCTTCACTAGGAAGGCCAGCGAATTGATCTTTCATGACAAGATTCAACAAAGCAGCATTGATTTCACAAGATTCAGTATCAGTAAGAGGAGCAATTGGAGTGCTAAGGAAATCATTATTGTTGGTATTGGTAAAGCCACACAATTTGGTATTATCTTGAGCCATCGTGACAAGCAAGCAATCAAACACACGAGCAAACAAGAGGCAAGCGGAAAGAAAAAGGCGAACAGAAAAGAGAGGGCGAATAAAAACGGCAAGGGTGAAGTGGGGGAGAGGAAAACGAGAGGCAAATGGCAAATAATGTAATGCGGGAGATAAGGGTTTGTGATGGGTACTTGGTATGTTGACTTTTGCGTAGACTCCCCGGCAACGGCGCCGGAAATCCGTTGTCGGGAGTCCAAATCTTGACTTGACCTTGCGTAAGCCTCCCCGGCAACGGCGCCAGAAATCCTTCTTGCTACCTCTTGAGCACTGCGTTGGTTTTCCCTTGAAGAGGAAACGGTGATGCAGCAAAGTAGCGTAGGTATTTCCCTCGGTTTTTGAGAACCAAGGTATCAATCCAGTAGGAGGCCACGCACGAGTCCCTCGCACCTACACAAACAAATAAATCCTCGCAACCAACGCAATAAAGGGGTTGTCAATCCCTTCACGGTCACTTACGAGAGTGAGATCTGATAGATATAATAAGATAATATTTTTTGGTATTTTTATGATAAAGATGCAAAGTAAAGAAAGCAAAATAAAAACGGCGCCAAAAATAGCTTGTTGTCGGGAGATTAATATGATGGAAAATAGACCCGGGGGCCATAGGTTTCACTAGTGGCTTCTCTCAAGAGCATAAGTATTTACGGTGGGTGAACAAATTACTGTTGAGCAATTGACAGAATTGAGCATAGTTATGAGAATATCTAGGTATGATCATGTATATAGGCATCACGTCCGAGACAAGTAGACCAACTCCTGCCTGCATCTACTACTATTACTCAACACATCGAGCGCTATCCAGCATGCATCTAGAGTATTAAGTTCATAAGAACAAAGTAACGCTTTAAGCAAGATGACATGATGTAGAGGGGTAAACTCATGCAATATGATATAAACCCCATCTTGTTATCCTCGATGGCAACAATACTATACGTGCCTTGCTGCCCCTACTGTCACTGGGAAAGGACACCGCAAGATTGAACCCAAAGCTAAGCACTTCTCCCATTGCAAGAAAGATCAATCTAGTAGGCCAAACCAAACTGATAATTCGAAGAGACTTGCAAACATAACCAATCATACATAAAAGAATTCAGAGAAGATTCAAATATTGTTCATAGGTAAACTTGATCATAAGCCCACAATTCATCGGTCTCAACAAAAACACCGCAAAAGAAGATTACATCGAATAGATCTCCACAAGAGAGGGGGAGAACATTGTATTGAGATCCAAAAAGAGAGAAGAAGCCATCTAGCTAATAACTATGGACCCGAAGGTCTGAGGTAAACTACTCACACATCATCGGAGAGGCTATGGTGTTGATGTAGAAGCCCTCCGTGATCGATGCCCCCTCCGGCGGAGCTCCGGAACAGGCCCCAAGATGGGATCTCACGGGTACAGAAGGTTGCGGCGGTGGAATTAGGTTTTTGGCTCCGTATCTGGTAGTTTGGGGGTACGTAGGTATATATAGGAGGAAGGAGTACGTCGGTGGAGCAACAGGGGGGCCATGAGGGTGGAGGCACGCCCAGGAGGGTAGGCGCACCCCCTACCTCGTGCCCTCCTTGTTGATGTCTTGACATAGGGTCCAAGTCCTGTGGATCACATTCGTTTCGAATATCACGCTCCCGAAGGTTTCATTCCGTTTGGACTCCGTTTGATATTCTTTTTATACAAAACTCTGAAATAGGCAAAAAACAGCAATTCTGGGCTGGGCCTCCGGTTAATAGGTTAGTCCCAAAAATAATATAAAAGTGTATAACAACGCTAAATAATGTCCAAAACAGAATATAATATAGCTTGGAACAATAAAAAATTGTAGATACATTGGAGACATATCACCAAGTCCCTTCTGAATGAAGACCCCGAAGATTGCAGTAAAGTGGGTCTAAACCCTTTCTGCAAACTTAACCCGCCACCGGAGGTGAGTCTCTGAATTCACTTACTTTTATCTCATTATTCAAATACTTAACTAACTCAACCTTTGATGACCTTTATAGGCTGAATCTGACTTTTGGAAAAAGAAATGTGATCATGAAGCTGCCGAGAAGGTCAGGGCTGCCAAGAAAGCCGCCAAGAAAACTACCAAGAGAACCACTAAGAAGAATAAGAAGAAACCAAGTGCCTCTGGTATGTTTGAACTGAATGACAGCTCTGAGTCGGAGGTAGCCCTTGACTCCCTTGGCTCCTTTTTCAATCACCTTATTGACACTGATTATTATCAGGATGACACGGGGGCCAGCCAAGCAGTTGAAGAAGAGGTAACTATTATTTCCTCCGGCTCAGAACCTTTGCCAAGACAGAAACTTCGACAAGTAACCCGGAAAGTTAGGTTTTCACACCCCTTGGCTCATTTAGATCCTCACTTTCTTTTGAAGCTGCAGCAGCACGAGAATCGGTGACAAACCCAGACCAGTGGAGGTGAAGAATTGTCCTCCGGTTTACCGAACGCTCCAGCTCCACGAAAACGTCGAAACGAGGTTCTTCCAAACTTAAACTCTTTTTACCCACTAGCGGGTTTCATTCGCCAGCCACTTACTCTGCCGATTCAATTTTGCCAGGAGGTTTCTCGCTCTTCCTCTGGCGACTCATCGCAGACCCAGCTGCCGGCTTTTAAAACTACCCCTCGGTAATAACAATTTCTTTTTATTCTCTACCTCCTTATGCTCTTATACTTGTACTGACTTGCCATAACCCGTGCAGCGACCAAGCAAAGCTTAGTAAGAAGACAAAGGTGACCAAGCCGACTGAAGATCCTAAAGTCATTGAACCGGAACAGCAAGTTCCAGCACTAGATGTCTCTGAAAAGCAACCAGAAGACCCTGCCTGTGATATTCCGCCAGAAATTCCTGACCTCTTTGTCGACCAAACAAAACTCAATCCTTTGAATACTGAATCATCAAGCCCACTTAAGCCGCCGGAGACTCATACTGATGATGTTATGATCACTGGCACCGTTTTACAGAACCAGGAAATCCAACTGCTTTGGCCAAGCACTCTGTCAAACAAGAGGTTATTGAAAGGTGGAAAGTGAGGTTTGATGTCTCCCATTATGCGCAATTGAGCAGCAGTGAAGTACTCTCTGGCTACCTCATCCAAGTTCACTCCAGCCGCTATCTTGAAATTGATATGGTGAAGCAGATGCATAAAAAATATGAGGTATGAATTCCTGCTTAAATAAGTTATGTCCATCTTGCCAGCCCCCAAGTCTACTGGGTATGATGAATTTTGTAGGGGAACGCAGCAGAAAACAAAAAATTTCCGACCTACGCACCAGCCCAGGACCACTATGGAGACTGCATACATGGTTTGATCTTTTTCGTTACCGACTCGTAGCGCAGCGGGAAGTAGAACGATTGGCGGTGCAGATCCCCGCAGCTAGGATTTACAACCTCCCAACCGCGAGGATGAATACCCTCATCCGCCATACGGACAGCCCTCCGGGAGGTGGTCGAACAGTCCCCCGGACGGTGTCGCAGACAGCCCTTCGGGAGGACCTTCGAAACTCGAACGGTCACTCGGACAGCCCTCCGGGAGGACCCACAGAACTCGGACCGTCACTTGGACAGCCCTTCGGGAGGCACTCTCGAACAGCCCCTCAGGGCACTAAGATCGAAACTACGACCTCTCTACAGAGTTGCACACATACGGTGTCAGCTATCCGGCAGGGCTTCGCCGTCCAGAACTAGTTCCTGCCGGAACCCAGACAGCCTTTCGGCTCTACGAAACTATTTCGCTGGGAGGGAGAGAAGAAGCCAGATCATTGCAATGGCATGTATGTGAGAAGGGATGATCCTTTAGGCAGCCCCCTCCACCCCTATTTATAGGCCAAGCCCAAGGGTGGCTTCTCCAAGAAGCCAAGGGGGGAAATACCAAAAAGGCCCTCAAGGTGGCTTCTCCAAGAAGCCAAGCAAAAAGCACTTTCACTATTCATGACGACATATTTCAGCGTCCGTTCGAATTGAAAATATTTATGTGGGCTCAGAACATTTCCAGTACCCACTAAAATAATTTTCAACGCGTTCCGAAACAATTTCGGCTTAGTGATTTTCATCTGCGAAAAGCAAACAAGAATGCGTTTTCACTATTCATGAAGACAATTTTTCGCGTCCACTAAATCCGAAAATATTTCTGTGGGTCTTAGAATAATTCCAGTACCCACTAAAATGATTTTGGATTCGTTCTGAAACAATTTCAGATTAGTGAATTTCATCTGCGAAAAACAGCCAAAGCGGTACCGGCAGCTCCGAAACATTTTCGGTTTTTATTTCTGAAAATTCCAAAAAGTTTCCAGAATGATTCTGGCACCCTCCAAGAATTATCAGGCATGTGCCGAAAACATTTTGACTTAATGGCATACCCCGAAACAACTTTTTCGGTTTCACCGAAACTCATCCGGTGACCTCTCTCTGCGGTACGATTCCGCTGTCCGAAACTTTTCGGTGTCCGAAACTTTTTCGGTGATTTTCTCTCAGACTCCCTGTCTAGTATTCAGCAGATAGATGACCCTTAAGAGTGTGACCCTATAGGTTCGGTGAAGTATAGACATGACCTGGAACCCCTTCCGATCAATGATCAACATCGGAGCCGTGGACACCCATATTGACCCCTATACCCACGCGAATGAATATTTGAGTGAACCTCCAGTTGCAGTGAGCTATTCCTGTTGCTTTGCGATATGTCACAAACACCCGAGGTGAGATTTATTGCATGCCCATGGACGAACAATTTGCCCACCATGCAAGTTACCTCGTTACCGGTTTTGTTCTCCTTTCTCGTTTCCGTGTTCCGGCATCTCAGTGATCAAATCACACTGTGTCTGGCCAGACGATGATGGATACCGTAATACCGAGAGGGCCCGAGAATATCTCTCCATCGTCGGAGGAGCAAATCCCAATCTTGAGCTATCAAGTTACTTGACACACTTTTCCATGAACCCGTAAGCCGCCGTAATAGCCACCCATTTACGGATGACGTTTAACAAACCCCAAAGTTCATGAAGCAAGCATGAAGAAACTCGATACTCTCATGGTCTAAGGAATCATGCAAACGTTAACCATCTCTGTGTTATGTACCATTAACTTGTGACGAATGAATCTCTTAGCATAACATCATGCCGGGTCGATTCAACACAAATGTTCTCTTAACATTGTGCCCTCAAGGTTGCTGACATAGACATGCCCATGATCAGGAAAACATAACCATCATGCAACACTTGAGCTAGTCTTAGAGGCCAGACTAGGAATACATTTTACCGTTTATTATTCCACACGTGCATATGAGTCTTCCTCCGAGCCTCGTGGTTATTGCAGACTCGAGAACCATAGCAGTTATAGCATGGAACATAAACATAATTATGAACTCGGAGATAAATAATATTATTTATTATTGCCTCTAGGGCATATCTCCTACAGACTCCCACTTGCACTAGAGTCAATAATCTAGTTAATGCTAATGCACTTTACACCTATGGCATACTGGTGTAAAAAATGCTTCGCATGTGGTATAGCCTGATGTCCATCGGATCTGACAATTTCAGCTCCGTGTGTATCTCTGCATATCCTCGCATTTTCATGCTTTCACAAAATTCATATTTTGTGTGGACTTGGCGTTGTATGTATTTGAATCATAGGTCGAACCTGGATTCCTCGGACTGAGTTATGGAGCAACTACCTGCAGTAGTGTCCCATTGACAAAAGCCATTTTGGAACCATACTAAGTTCATGAATGAACTATATGATTCAACATCTTCTTTTGTCGCTTCTAAAGCGTCAACATACTTAGTCATTTGTTATAGAATTTGCCACAGTATCCTGTTGGGAGAAATTTCCAACTACCGTGCCACCATATTTTGTATTACACAAAACCCTTAACTTAAATCAAAAATCGCATGGTGAAAAGATGAAGACTATCGATGTACCATTTTACAACGAACTCTTCATGATCTCCGCTTGCAAGAAAACATATCATCAGTACTTACTCTAGTACTCAATGACATCTTTCACTGTTGTCCCACGATCAGTACTTTGATCACTTTAGTATCCATACTCACAACACCTTGGGAGTATCGGACATATCTGGTTGTTTTACATACCATGGAATACATGATTAATCCAAACACAAAAGTGTGTGGAATCTGCATCATGTATTTTACTCATCAGTGTTTTGGGACACCGAGTCTTGCAAAAACTCTTTCCATGTGACTTTGGCAAGAATCACTCCTTGGCGTTTTAAATGCTAAAAGGTTTTAGCATCTTGTCAATATGTATTCATTGCTTAGCCCCATTAGGTAAATCTATCTCCATAGATCATCATGCCTAATATTGAGGCTATTTAGCCTAAGCACTTCATCGAAAAACTATTTTCAAATGAAGTCCTAATTTGTGTCAAGAAATTTATTTCCAATTACCAATGTGCCAAGCACATAAGGTTTTTAGAAATATTATTACGCTCCCACTTACTTTCTTGAATTACAAGCATCTTCGTTACCCATTGATGAAGTCAAAACCCCTTTGACCATTTCATCAAAACACGAAGATTCCAACTCCATTTTGCTCTCTTCTGTCCATTGCTGGAACTCTGAAGTTTGCATACCTACTAGCATCCTCTGGATCGACAAATTACTTTGGACTGTATCATATACAAGTCCTAGCTTTCATTTCCATCAGATGGAAATCCTTTTATCATCCATGTTTCATATCTCATGATTGAAATATGTATTAATTGCTAGTTCAACCCGAACCGACTTTAAGCGTCGCTACGATGAAAACAACCTCATCATAGTCAACTCTTGAACTTGTTATTTCAACAAGTCGAGCTTTATGGATAAAACATTTTTATCCGTATCAGTTTTAAGTTCCATAAATATTCGTTAGACTTTAAGTCTTCCGAAAGGTGTATCAAGGTTTTAATCTTGAATCACTTATATGGAAACTAACTCGGGTTGTATTGGTATTTAGCCAATTCTGGAGTCAGGGCCCATCAACGCTTCCTTGTGTATCGTAGGTATAATGTTGTCTAACAACAATATCTCGTTTGCGCACCTGAGAGGTTTGCACGAGCCTTGCCTACGTGGTTTAGCTGCAAGTTCGACCGAAGTTCATACATTTTATTGTAGAGACTTCCGTATCAGTCGCAGTAGGAAACTCTGGAATTACTTCCAAGGTCTCTTTCCTTTGATCTGATGAAGATACTGTTTATCTCGTCGAGTTGCACTATTCTCCCACTCACCTTTTTGAAAGAACCATTCTCTTTAAAAGCATACCGTTTCGCGGCAAAACTATTTGCCTCGGTATAGTGAGGGAGGAATACCCAACATTTTGGTATAACCTACAAAGTAGCACTTGTCTGATTTGGAATAGGTTTATAACCTTTTACACAAGCCCCATATTCCAAATGTTAAGAAAAGATATAACATGGTTGGGCGTACCATACCATGGCTTCATTTCAACAGACCCGATGTAGCTCTTTTCAGTGTAAAAGCCGCAGTCTCTAAAGCATCACTTTAAAAGGGATAATGGCAAATTTATTTATGTCATCTTTGACCTTACCATGCCATAAATGGTTTGATTACATATCCACGGACTTTCCACTTGCAGTGGTGTTCCGGGAGGTGCAAGTTTATGAAACCCCTTTCACAACTCATCAGACATTCGCTAAACATGTAACTCAAATATTCCTTTGTGCAATCAAATTGCAGAAACATAATTTTCTTGTTACAATAACTTCTACTTCATTTTTGAGAACCTTTCGAATGATTTCAAAAGATCCAGACTTACGTCTCATCAAGTAAATATCCATATATCTACTTGAGTCGTTTCTGAAGATAAATAAATCCACCACTAACAACACTTATCGGACTACACACATCAAATGTATGATCACTAATAAGTTTGTTGTTCGTTCCTTATGGCCCGTGAACGATATTTTAGTCACTTCACTTTTCGGAGGAAAGTTGCAAGTGTCAGATGATTCAAAATCAAAAAGACTTCAAAATCCATCATAATGGAATTTTCCATGCGGGTTTCTCCAATGTGACCAAATGTAGTGCCACACTTGTGTGGTATTCTTTTAGTCTTGCGACATTTAGCGTCAGCGTTATGGATGTATCATATTACCCTCAATATTCATAACATACGTCCCATTGATGATGGAAGTATGGCCCTTATGTTATTCATAATACTTAACAACAATTGTTGTTTTTATGAACAACTCTTTTGCAACAAACATTGTGCAATTGGCTAGAGTGTATGAAACTCTAAAATGAATTATGAAAGTAAACCCAGAGGTATTGTATTATTATCAATATTCATAACATACATCTCATTCATAATGAAAGTATGGCCCTTGTGTTATTCATAACATCGAACATAAAAAGTTCTCTTATGAACAACCTTCTTGCAAGATACCTTATGCAATGGGATAGAGTTTGTAAAACTCTAAATGAATTATGAAAATAAATACAGACGGCAATACACCGATGGAAGGTATAGTAACATTTACTATGTTCCCTGTGTATACCTTAACCTCATTTCTAGCTAGTCTTTCAGGCCATAGTAGTTCTGACATCGAGTTGCAACAGAATGCAATCGAGCGGGCATTTTTGTGATGAACTCACAATACCCAAGAATTAGTGATTAACATGTTTAACCACAATTCGCAAGAACTATATCTTTGACCAGCCTTCTATACATCAAAAACTTGTATGACATTCATACATGAGCTGGATATTCCAGTCTTCTTTCCTTTTGCCTTTATACTTCTAGCAGTTTAAATTTTAGTATTTCTCCTACTCTCAGAAGAAGCACCCAACTTAAGAGTGGCATTAGCCCCGGACTTCCTAGGCGTGTAAGTCATACTAACACCCTTTGGACACTTCCTTTCTCTTTAAGTTGTTGTTTTATTCACCTTTCATTATATGACATGCGTTCTTCTGGATCCCTTTCCCAACAGTCAAATGCATAGTAAACACTTTTACTAATACTTGCAAACAAACATTGCTTTGTTTGTATCTAAAAATAATTTTCAGTTCCATGAATATCATATAACTATCCCAACTTTTGAAGTTTGGGTTTCATGGAAGCAAACATATTCCACTTGACCGTAACAGAATTCTAGCTTTTGGATCGAAGGACGAGAGTCACATGATCCATAGCATTAGCGGGAGGATACGGAAAGCATGCAATAGGACAAAGTCCTTCTCGGCACTTTTGAGGACAATCCTCATATTACGTTACATCGTAAAGTTTTAACCAGATATTTAACAGCTATTCAATTTTAATAGGGAAGGTGGAAATGTGAGCCATTATTCTACAACTATTATGCAAGAAACACTTAGACAGTGTTTCATAATTAATTGCACTGAGAATTAAACATGTTAATTCAACAGTGCGCTCCCACTCAAATCAATATCTCTCACAATTAATTTTGAGTGATACAAGATCCAGACTTCAATTCATCGCCATAGAATCATCATCTCA
Organism: Triticum aestivum; assembly: GCF_018294505.1. NCBI lineage: Eukaryota > Viridiplantae > Streptophyta > Magnoliopsida > Poales > Poaceae > Triticum > Triticum aestivum. The sequence continues at coordinate 295,814,312 of NC_057802.1, read as the reverse complement.
TAACGGGAATTTTAATCGGTAGGCCAACTTGCCGATCACATCTCTATGTGACTCTTGCTCATCTTTCGATGCATGTGTTCCGAGCTCAGGACGATCCTGCCATGAACGTCAGGACAACCAAGTGATCTTGCTGCGAGGTCTGACCTCACCCGCCTCACACTTCTCTAATCGTTCGTACCCATGCATCCATGGCGCACCCCGAAAAGATAGGTGCCGTGACGGTGCTACACTTGGGAGAACACTAACTACTTGATATTTTTGTGAGAGATCACCCTAATAAAAAGCGACTACCGCGCAATCAAGAAGGGTGCAACATAAGGGATAAACATCTCAGGCAATTCATAATAGCATGATATGGTATAGCCCTTTCTGACGGAGAAGTATTTCATTTCTTCGTCTTCGGCATTCGTGTTGGTGTTCACCTTCGCGAAGATTGCCACCACCTTGTCGATGCACCAGATAATATTGCTATCTCCATAGCGTATAAAATTAATGCATTACTTAAGGTTGACACGCAGGTCATTAAAGTGCAATCATATGGCTCCAGCCATCATGCCGAACCATGACACGCAGGTCATGTTAATCAAATTACATCATATAGTCATCTCATACATAATCGAATTAGTATGAGCACTGCTATACCACATCACATGCACATCCTGCAAAACCAAGTTAGACACCTCTAATCGGTTTATGCAAAATTTTATTTTACGTGGCTTCTAAGGTTTTGACTTAAACCGCAGCTACCAACGTTTTATCATCAAGTATGATTATTCAAGTTGCTAGATTAACATCTCGGGGTGTATGAAACACGAGATAATTAAATCTCGAGCTCCATAATAAACTTCGTCATACGCATGACCCCCGTGCAGATCATATCTGCAATGCCCTTTCATCTGCGAATTTCATCTTTCTTTTGACTACGGCAGAACCCAAAGAACTGATAGCACTTCCATGATCAATCAGGATCATGGATTGCCAGAACTTTGTCAAATTCCACCATGCTGTCTCGAGATTGAGCAAACGCAAATTCTAGGGAAGCAACAAGAACGTCGGGTAACAGATTTCATCTGTTACCCGCATAAATAATTTTCAGCAATAGATCTCATCTACTACCTAAATAAATTATGCAATACCCATACATCTCCATGTATTCTAGATCGAAACCTGCATCTACGCATAGCACGGCTCTTGATGCCACTGTAGGGGAACGCAGCAGAAAACAAAAAATTTCCGACCTACGCACCAGCCCAGGACCACTATGGAGACTGCATACATGGTTTGATCTTTTTCGTTACCGACTCGTAGCGCAGCGGGAAGTAGAACGATTGGCGGTGCAGATCCCCGCAGCTAGGATTTACAACCTCCCAACCGCGAGGATGAATACCCTCATCCGCCATACGGACAGCCCTCCGGGAGGTGGTCGAACAGTCCCCCGGACGGTGTCGCAGACAGCCCTTCGGGAGGACCTTCGAAACTCGAACGGTCACTCAGACAGCCCTCCGGGAGGACCCACAGAACTCGGACCGTCACTTGGACAGCCCTTCGGGAGGCACTCTCGAACAGCCCCTCAGGGCACTAAGATCGAAACTACGACCTCTCTACAGAGTTGCACACATACGGTGTCAGCTATCCGGCAGGGCTTCGCCGTCCAGAACTAGTTCCTGCCGGAACCCAGACAGCCTTTCGGCTCTACGAAACTATTTCGCTGGGAGGGAGAGAAGAAGCCAGATCATTGCAATGGCATGTATGTGAGAAGGGATGATCCTTTAGGCAGCCCCCTCCACCCCTATTTATAGGCCAAGCCCAAGGGTGGCTTCTCCAAGAAGCCAAGGGGGGAAATACCAAAAAGGCCCTCAAGGTGGCTTCTCCAAGAAGCCAAGCAAAAAGCACTTTCACTATTCATGACGACATTTTTCAGCGTCCGTTCGAACTGAAAATATTTATGTGGGCTCAGAACATTTCCAGTACCCACTAAAATAATTTTCAACGCGTTCCGAAACAATTTCGGTTTAGTGATTTTCATCTGCGAAAAGCAAACAAGAATGCGTTTTCACTATTCATGAAGACAATTTTTTGCGTCCACTAAATCCGAAAATATTTTTGTGGGTCTTAGAATAATTCCAGTACCCACTAAAATGATTTTGGATTCGTTCTGAAACAATTTCAGATTAGTGAATTTCATCTGCGAAAAACAGCCAAAGCGGTACCGGCAGCTCCGAAACATTTTCGGTTTTTATTTCTGAAAATTCCAAAAAGTTTCCAGAATGATTCTGGCACCCTCCAAGAATTATCAGGCATGTGCCGAAAACATTTTGACTTAATGGCATACCCCGAAACAACTTTTTCGGTTTCACCGAAACTCATCCGGTGACCTCTCTCTGCGGTACGATTCCGCTGTCCGAAACTTTTCGGTGTCCGAAACTTTTTCGGTGATTTTCTCTCAGACTCCCTGTCTAGTATTCAGCAGATAGATGACCCTTAAGAGTGTGACCCTATAGGTTCGGTGAAGTATAGACATGACCTGGAACCCCTTCCGATCAATGATCAACATCGGAGCCGTGGACACCCATATTGACCCCTATACCCACGCGAATGAATATTCGAGTGAACCTCCAGTTGCAGTGAGCTATTCCTGTTGCTTCGCGATATGTCACAAACACCCGAGGTGAGATTTATTGCACGCCCATGGACGAACAATTTGCCCACCATGCAAGTTACCTCGTTACCGGTTTTGTTCTCCTTTCTCGTTTCCGTGTTCCGGCATCCCAGTGATCAAATCACACTGTGTCTGGCCAGACGATGATGGATACCGTAATACCGAGAGGGCCCGAGAATATCTCTCCATCGTCGGAGGAGCAAATCCCAATATTGAGCTATCAAGTTACTTGACACACTTTTCCATGAACCCGTAAGCCGCCGTAATAGCCACCCATTTACGGATGATGTTTAACAAACCCCAAAGTTCATGAAGCAAGCATGAAGAAACTCGATACTCTCATGGTCTAAGGAATCATGCAAACGTTAACCATCTCTGTGTTATGTACCATTAACTTGTGACGAATGAATCTCTTAGCATAACATCATGCCGGGTCGATTCAACACAAATGTTCTCTTAACATTGTGCCCTCAAGGTTGCTGACATAGACATGCCCATGATCAGGAAAACATAACCATCATGCAACACTTGAGCTAGTCTTAGAGGCCAGACTAGGAATACATTTTACCGTTTATTATTCCACACGTGCATATGAGTCTTCCTCCGAGCCTCGTGGTTATTGCAGACTCGAGAACCATAGCAGTTATAGCATGGAACATAAACATAATTATGAACTCGGAGATAAATAATATTATTTATTATTGCCTCTAGGGCATATCTCCTACAAATTTAAATATATTGTAGACTTTAGAAGAATCCTGAACATCTTTGTAGAATCCTTCCAAGGCCGGCTTGCATCTTTAAAGTTGAACCAGATTTTTAAACAATTAACTTTGCATCCGTAGCCCCCAAGGGCCGGTTTAATCTGCATGAATGAGCTGGTCCTGTTCACCATTGTTTATAAAGAGAGCTTACCTGTATAGCCCCCATAACCCGGCTGTGATTGTTTACTACACAACCGGGTTATCATAAAGCAGTAAGGAGACACAAGCGATATGCATTAGCCCCCAAGTGCCAAGTACTCTTGCTTGCAAAGTGCTTGGGACTTACTGTCATGAACCGTTGGAAGAAAAATAGTTCGGCAAGCATTAGCCCCCAAGTGCCAAGTGTTGTTGCTTGCAAAAGACTTGGGACTTATATTCCTGTAACCCGGATATGAATGTTTTTGTAATTCTTGTGTTTGTACAGGATGCCACTTATGATCTTCAATCACAATTGTCTGATGCAAAGACCCGGTTGAAGAATCAAGAAGCTAAGACCCGGAAAGCTGAGTCAAAATTCCAATTTAGCGTGTCTGAAATGGAAAAGTTGAAGACCAATTTTGAGGCAGAGAAAAACACTTGGGCTGAAGAAAAGACTGCTTTGATGCAGCGAGCTAAAAAAGCGGAGGCGGTGCTTCAAGAGGTGACCACTGAGCTTACTAATTTAAAACATCGTGTATCCCAGATGGTTTCTGCTATCTTTGGTGAGTCGCCTTCTTAAGCATCAAAGGTGAATCTTTTCCTTGACAGTATAAACCGCCTCTAACCAATCTATGATTTACTCAGGTCCCAGGAGCAGCAATCTTAACCAAGATATACTTGTGAAGCTGAAACCTGTTTACACTCTTGTTGAACAGCTATATACTGGAGCTCAGCGTGCACTGGCCACAATTTCTCCAACTAATCAGGCACCTACTCTCTTGATAGATGTATTGAAAAAACTTTCTATGCTGCCTGCTAGGATTGATGAAATGAAGCGATCATCTGCAAGAGTCGGCGCAGTGACAGCTTTGAGCCGGGCCAAAGCATGGGTGCCAGAACTAGACCCGGCTGATGTAGCCACTGGATACCCAAGCTTAAAAGAAGATGGTACTCTGTTTGATCAAAAGAACTTCGTGGCTTGCATGAAAGAAATACGTCCAATGGCGACTCTGATTGCCAATGACTCAGACCTTTCAAAGTACCATCCAGCTTATAACAGGGAGAATTAGAAGATGCCTACACTGGCTTATAGAGTGATGGATCTAATCCCTCCAATCCGTAAGCATACTTTTGCCTCTGAAGTTGAGTCGTCTGAACTTATAGATGATGAAGCTGAATTTCAAGCTTTATGTGGCATCGATTGGTCATCACCAAATTTCCAGATGGCAGAAGAGGACGAAGAACCGGAAAAGGATGATCCAGAAGCCTCAAGTCAGCAAGGCCAAGAGGAGTGAACCGCCGGGTGGATTATATATTTGATCCTTGGAAAAACACTTGATCTTTTTTGGCTCATGGAGTCATGTAATAGGGTAGTGAAACTTTAATCTGCCATGCCATCATGCATGTTTCTGTTTTGCGCAATACTGCTGATCCCCATTTTAAGAAACCATCAGTTTATGCTTATGACAGCGTCAGACTGTTTATTACCCTGCACTCAAAACAGATCAGAAGTGCCCTGGCGGTTTACCGCCGGGCGGGTCATGATACCCAGTTGAAGCCAGTGGGGACGGATAGTCCATAACCAAGGCCGGTCTAACCACAATGCTGACACAATTATTAAATAAAAATCGTACCTGTGGTGTGTACTGAGACTGCCGGCTTATCAGCTCCATGCAGTTAGAGTTTTAGAGCTATAACTCTAAACATAAGATTATTATCCTCTGGCGATTTAGAGTCTGCCATCCTAGCGGGTTGCAGAGACCCAAAGATGCTTCAAATATGAGACATAAATAGGGCAGCTTGGCCCGATTTGTAAAAACCAAATGGCAAGAAAAAAGAGATTATATAAAGAAAAAATGAGAAGTCAAAAAATTCGAGGCTTTTGCAGGCCGCCAAGCCAAAGTTTCTTCTTCAATGAAACTAGCCTGATGGCCACTGGAAGGTACGCGCTTTCCGTGAGCCGGCACTCACAGTACCCAATCGACATTTGAACCCAGATAAGTTCAGGTCTTATTTAAAGATAGACTTATAAGGAGTACGCGGGGTCAGAGTAGCATCATGCATCACAGGCCAATTTATCCAAGTTTCAAGGAAGGCGGCTTATGAGCCTGGATCTATCCTGACTATGTGTAAACCGTGCTCTCACATGACAAACCGGTGTTTTAACCTTAACAAGCTCAGGATCTTTGGTGAATACACCATAAAAGATTGATTGTTAAGAGTTCGGCGGGTCAATCAGGATTACATGATGAAGAAGCAGCTGGTATACAGGTAGGATGACCCGCAAAGGTTATGTCCTCTTTGGTGAATACACCTATGTTTGAACAAGATAACCTGGTCAAGAGGGTAGTAACGCTATGTTCTCTTTGGTGAATACACCTATGTTTGAATAGGAAGCCCCCAAGTGACATACTTACAAGTTGTGCTCGTCGGGGACCTATGTTTGAGCTGTGTTGTGCATCCAACTCTCTTTGATCCCTGCAATTTGGGCGTCAAGCCTCTTAAATGAATATGTAAGACGATGATAAAGACTCAACTTTGAAGAAGTGAAACGACAGAGGCCCTGAATTATCAGGGATGCCGACTTTATTATACTGTTTATAATATATACATCATCAGACTATGTACATCATGAGAGCCGGTGGCTCAAGTATAGTAGGGCCGAAGATGAGCAATATTCCACGGCCGACGGGTCTCCTCCTCTGATGTGCGTGAGTCCTTGTGGTCTCGAACATCGATAAGATAGTATGACCCATTATGCAGATTCTTGCTGACCACAAAAGGTCCCTCCCAAGGTGGGGATAATTTATGCATATCAGTTTGATCCTGGATAAGCCAGAGCACCAAATCGCCTTCTTGAAAAGTTCTGGTTTTGACCCGGCGGCTGTGATAACGATGTAGGTCTTGCTGGTAAATCACCGAACGAGCCGCTGCGAGGTCACGCTCCTCATCCAACAGGTCAAGTGCATCCTGATGTGCCTTTTCATTATCAGCTTCAACATAAGCAGCCACGCGGGGTGAATCATGACGGATGTCACTAGGCAGAACCGCCTCTGCCCCATGAACCATGAAAAAGGTGTGTAACCCATAGACCTGTTGGGGGTTGTATTGATACTCCATAGCACTGAAGGCAACTCCTCCACCCAACAACCCAGTGTTCTTTGCAAAGGAACCATAAGCCGGGGCTTGATACCTCACAGAATCTCTTGATTAGCTCTTTCCGCTTGACCATTGGACTGAGGGTGAGCCACAGAGTAATCGTCAAGTCGAATATGCTTCCGTTGACAAAATTCCTTCATAACGCCTTTAGAGAGATTAGTACCATTATCTGTTATAATGCTGTGGGGAAATCCAAAATGGAAGATCACCTTCTTGATGAATTGGACCTCCGTTGCTGCATCACACTTACTAACCGGCTCTGCTTCAACCCACTTAGTAAACTTATCAACTGCCACCAAAAGGTGGGTCTTCTTATCCTTGGACCTCTTGAAAGGCCCAACCATATCAAGCCCCCAAGTCGCAAATGGCCAAGTAATTGGAATCATCCTCAACTCTTGAGCCGGAACATGAGCTCGTCGTGAAAACTTCTGACAACCGTCACATTTGCTGACCAAATCCTCAGCGTCAGCATGAGCCGTCAACCAATAAAAAACTGTGACGAAAAGCCTTGGCTACGAGAGATTTAGAGCCGGCATGATGACCACAATCTCCTTCATGAATCTCTCGCAGAATCTCACAGCCTTCTTCAGGAGAGACACAACGTTGAAACGCCCCTGTGACACTGCGATGGTGCAACTCCCCATTAACAATCGTGATTGACTTAGACCACTGGGTTATCTGCCTGGCTAAGATCTCATCCTCAGGTAATTCGCCCCGGGTCATGTAAGCCAAATACGGCACTGTCCAATTAGGAATAGCATGAAGAGCCGCCACCAATTGTGCTTCCGGGTCAGGAACAACAAGATCCTCCTCCGTAGGTAATTTCATAGAAGGGTTGAGCAGAACATCCAGGAACGTGTTAGGTGGCACCGGCTTACGCTGAGACCCTAACCAGCTTAAAGTGTCAGCCGCCTCATTCTTCCTACGATCAATATGCTCAACTTGGTAACCCTTAAAATGACCCGCAATGGCATCAACCTCTCGACGATAAGCCGCCGTGAGCGGATCCTTAGAATCCCAAGTACCAGAAACTTGCTGAGCTACCAGATCTGAGTTGCCAAAGCATCTCACCTGGCTTAAGTTCATCTCCTTAGCCATCCGAAGACCATGGAGCAAGGCCTCATGCTCAGCTGCATTGTTAGTACAGGGGAACATTAACCAGAGAACATAAGAAAACTTATCTCCTCGTGGGGAAGTCAAGACAACTCCAGCCCCCGAGCCTTCCAACTGCCTGGATCCATCAAAGTGAATAGTCCAATACATGTTGTCCGACTTTTCCTCAGGCGTCTGCAACTCTGTCCAATCATTGATAAAATCCATGAGTGCTTGTGACTTCATGGAAGTACAAGGCACATACTTTAAACCATGGGGTCCAAGCTCAATAGCCCACTTGGCTACCCGACCTGTGGCTTCTCTATTTTGGATGATATCCCCTAAAGGAGCAGAGCTGACCATAGTGATGGGATGACCCAAAAAATATTGCTTGAGCTTCCGGCTTGCCATGAAGACCCCATACACAAGCTTCTGCCAATGGGATACCTCTGCTTGGATTCAATAAGTACCTCGCTGATGTAATAAACCGGCCGTTGAACCGGGTACTCCTTGCCTGCTTCTTTCCTTTCCACCACAATGGCCACACCGACAGCCCGACTATTAGCTGCGACATATAACAACAACGGCTCTTTATCAATGGGAGCAACAAGGACGGGCGGCTCAGCCAACTGTCTCTTCAGATCCTCAAACGCTTGATTAGCAGCATCACTCCAAACAAAGTGATATGTCTTCTTCATCATCTGGTAAAGAGGTATAGCCTTCTCACCTAACCGACTTATGAACTGGCTTAGGGCCGCAATACGACCAGCCAAACGCTGAACATCATTGACGCATGCCGGTTTAGCCAAGGATGTAATAGCCTTGATTTTCTCTGGGTTAGCTTCAATGCCTCTGTTAGAAACCGGAAAACCCAAAAGCTTACCCGCCGGTACACCAAAAACACACTTGGCCGGGTTAAGCATCATTTTATAAACCCGGAGATTGTCAAACGTCTCCTTCAAATCATCAATCAGGGTCTCCTTCTTCCTGGATTTCACCACAATGTCATCTACGTAAGCATGAACATTACGCCTGATTTGACTGTGAAGGAAATTCTGCACACATCGCTGGTAAGTCGCCTGGGCACTCTTGAGCCCAAAAGGCATAGACACAGAGCAGAAGGCCCCAAACGGAGTAATGAAAGATGTCTTCTCCTAGTCCTTAACCGCCATCTTGATCTGATGATAACCAGAATAAGCATCCAAAAAACTCAAACGCTCACAACCTGTTGTAGCATCAATGATTTGATCAATACGAGGGAGAGCAAACGGATCAGTCAGACAAGCCTTGTTTAAGTTCGTATAGTCCACACACATTCGCCAAGTGTCGTTCTTCTTAAGCACCAACACCGGGTTAGCCAACCACTCAGGATGAAAAACTTCAACGATTAACCCGGCCGCTAAGAGCTGGGCCACTTCTTCACCAATGGCCTTCCGCCTCTCCTCGTTGAAATGACAAAGGAATTGCTTGACCGGCTTAACTTTCGGATCAATATTAAGAGTGTGCTCAGCGAGTTCCCTCGGTACACCCAGCATGTCTGAAGGCTTCCATGCAAAGATGTCCCGGTTCTCACGGATGAACTCGATGAGCACGCTTTCCTATTTCGGATCCAGATTGGCACTAATGACGAACTGCTTAGATGAGTCCCCAGGAACAAAATCAACCAACTTAGTGCCATCTGCCGACTTAAACTTTAGCAAAGGATCATGCTCCGTGGTTGGCTTTTTCAAAGACGTCATGTCCGCTGGGTCAACATTATCCTTGTAAAATTTCAGCTCCTCTATTGCACAAACTGATTCAGCATACACAGCATCACCTTCTTCACATTCCAAGGCCACCTTGCGACTTCCATGCACTGTGATGGTGCCCTTGTAACCCGGCATCTTAAGCTGCAAGTAAACATAACAAGGCCTCGCCATGAATTTAGCATAAGCCGGCCGCCCAAACAGAGCATGATAAGGGCTCTTGATCTTGACCACTTCGAAGGTTAGAGTCTCAGATCTGGAATCATGCTCATCTCCAAAGGCAACTTCCAAAGATATCTTACCCACTGGATATGCTGACTTACCAGGCACCACACCATGAAAAACAGTGTTTGACGGCTTAAGATTTTTGTCGGTCAGTCCCATGCGACGGAAGGTTTCATAATAAAATATATTAATGTTGCTGCCTCCATCCATGAGTACCTTAGTAAATTTATAGCCCCCAACCTGAGGCGCCACCACCAGAGCCAAGTGACCCGGATTGTCAACCCGGGGCGGGTGATCCTCCCGGCTCCATACTATAGGCTGCTCCGACCACCGCAAGTAATGTGGTACTGCCGGCTCAATAGCATTCACTGCCCTCTTATGAAGCTTCTGATCCCGCTTACACAAGCTAGTAGTGAAGACGTGGTACTACCCACTATTCAATTGCTTCGGGTTGCTCTGATAACCAGACTATTGATGTTGTTGATGCCCCTGATTATTCTGCTGGTTGTAACCACCTTGATTGCCTTGGCCGTGAAACCCGGAATTTGAGCCGCCGCCTCCATGACCCGGACCATGAGAGCCGGACCCTGAACCGCCGTTCGGGCCATGGTTGTGCTGGAAAGACTCCCTAAAGTGTCTCATGATACTGCAATCCTTCCATAGATGGGTAGACGGCTTCTCCTCTGTTCCGTGCTTCGGACATGGCTGATTTAGTATTGCCTCAAGGTCAAATTTTGTCCCTTGAGCCGGCCTCCCCTTACGACGCTAGTTATAATTCCGTGCACCGGTTTTAGCCACAAAATCATCAGCTTCGCACTTACCATTGCCGCCCTGATTGGCCGGGTTGTACTACTGTCCCTTCATACCGCTACTCTTCTTTCCCTTTCCCGATCTTTCATCCTCAGGGTCGGGGTCCTTGGTGTTGGGGAACATAGCAATAATTCAAAATTTTCCTACGCATCACCAAGAACAATCTATGGAGTCTTCTAGCAACGAGAGGGAAAAGAGTGCATCTACATACCCTTGTAGATCGCGAGCGGAAGCGTTCAAGTGAACGGGGTTGATGGAGTCGTACTCGTCGTGATCCAAATCACCGATGACCGAGCGCCGAACGGACGGCACCTCCGTGTTCAACACACGTACGGTTGGGAAGACGTCTCCTCCTTCTTGATCCAGAAAGGGGAGGGAGAGGTTGATGGAGATCCAGCAGCACGACGGCGTGGTGGTGGAAGCAGCGGGGATCTCGGCAGGGCTTCGCCAAGCTCAGCGAGAGGGAGAGGTGTCACGGGAGGGAGAGGGAGGCGCCAGGGGCTTGGGGTGCTGCTCCCATGCGCCTCCCCACTATATATAGGGGTGGAGGGGGCTGGTTTCTTGCCCTCCAAGTCCATTGGGGCGTTGGCAAAGGTGGGGTAAAGAAATCCCATCATTTCCCTTCCCCACCGATTGTTATCCCCCTTTTTTAGGGATCTTGATCTTATCCCTTCGGGATATGATCTTATTCCTTCTAAGGTGGGATCTTGGTGCGCCTTGACCAGGGGTGTGGGGCCTTGCCCCCACTACCCACGTTCATGTGGGTCCCCCCATGTAGGTGGGCCCCACTTCGGAACCTTCTAGAACCTTCCCGGTACAATACCGAAAAATCCCGAACATTTTCCGGTGGCCAAAATAGGACTTCCCATATATAAATCTTTACCTCCGGACCATTCCGGAACTCCTCGTGACGTCCGGGATCTCATCCGGGACTCCGAACGACTTTCGGATTTCCGCATACTAATATCTTTACAACCCTAGCGTCACCGAACCTTAAGTGTGTAGACCCTACGGGTTCGGGAGACATGCAGACATGACCGAGACGACTCTCCGGTCAATAACCAACAGCGGGATCTGGATACCCATGTTGGCTTCCACATGTTCCACGATGATCTCATCAGATGAACCACGATGTCGAGGATTCAATCAATCCCGTATACAATTCCTTTTGTCAATCGGTACGTTACTTGCCCGAGATTCGATCGTCGGTATCCCAATACCTTGTTCAATCTCGTTACCGGCAAGTCACTTTACTCGTACCGTAATGCATGATCCCGTGACCAAACACTTTGTCACATTGAGCTCATTATGATGATGCATTACCGAGTGGGCCCAGAGATACCTCTCCGTCATATGGAGTGACAAATCCCAGTCTCGATTCGTGCCAACCCAACAGACACTTTCGGAGATACCTGTAGTGCACCTTTATAGCCACCCAGTTACGTTGTGACGTTTGGTACACCCAAAGCATTCCTACGGTATTCGGGAGTTGCACAATCTCATGGTCTAAGGAAATGATACTTGACATTAGAAAAGCTCTAGCAAACGAACTACACGATCTTGTGCTATGCTTAGGATTGGGTCTTGTCCATCACATCATTCTCCTAATGATGTGATCCCGTTATCAATGACATCCAATGTCCATGGTCAGGAAACCATAACCATCTATTGATCAACGAGCTAGTCAACTAGAGGCTTACTAGGGACATGTTGTGGTCTATGTATTCACACATGTATTACGGTTTCCAGTTAATACAATTATAGCATGAACAGCAGACAATTATCATGAACAAGGAAATACAATAATAACCATTTTATTATTGCCTCTAGGGCATATTTCCAACAGTCTCCCACTTGCACTAGAGTCAATAATCTAGTTCACATCACCATGTGATTAACACTCAAAGTTCACATCGCCATGTGACTAATACCCAAGAGTTTACTAGAGTCAATAATCTAGTTCACATCACCATGTGATTAACACTCAATGAGTTCTAGGGTTTGATCATGTTATGCTTACGAGAGAGGTTTTAGTCAACGGGTCTGCAACATTCAGATCCGTGTGTGCTTTACAAATCTCTATGTCATCTTGTAGATGTAGCTACCATGCGCTACTTGGAGCTATTCCAAATAACTGCTCTACTATACGAATCCGGTTTACTACTCAGAGTCATCCGGATTAGTGCCAAAGTTTGCATCGACGTAACCCTTTACGACGAACTCTTTTACCACCTCCATAATCGAGAAAATTCCTTACTACACTAGTTACTAAGGATAAGTTCGACTGCTGTCATGTGATCCCTTCCTGGATCACTATTGTACCCCTTGACTAACTCATGGCAAGGCACACTTCAGGTGCGGTACACAGCATAGCATATTGTAGAGCCTACGTCTAAAGCATAGGGGACGACCTTCGTCCTTTGTCTCTCTTCTGCCGTGGTCAGGTCTTGAGTCTTACTCAATACTCACACCTTGTAACACAGCCAAGAACTCCTTCTTTGCTGATCTATTTTGAACTCCTCCAAAATCTTGTCACGGTATGTATTCATTCGAAAGTACTATGAAGCTTTTTTACCTATCCTTATAGATCTTGATGCTCAATGTTCAAGTAGCTTAATCCAGGTTTTCCATTAAAAAAACACTTTTCAAATAACCCTGGATGCTTTTCAGAAATTCTACATCATTTCTGATCAACAATATGTTAACAACATATACTCATCAAAAATTCTATAGTGCTCCCACTCACTTCTTTGGAAATACAAGTTTCTCATGAACCTTGTATAAACCCAAAATCTTTGATCATCTCATCAAAGCGTTCATTCCAACTCCGAGATGCTTACTCCAATCCTTAGAAGGATTGTTGGAGCTTCGCATACTTGTTAGCATCTTTCAGGATTGACAAAACCTTCTGGTTGTATCACATACAACCTTTCCTCAAGAAAATCGTCGAGGAAACAATGTTTTGACATCCTATCTGCAAGATTTCATAAATAATGCAGTAACTGCTAATATAATTCTAACAGACTCTTAGCATCGCTACGAGTGAGAAAGTCTCATCGCAGTCAACTCCTTGAACTTGCCGGAAAACATCTTAACGACAAATCGAGCTTTCTTAATGGTGACACTTACCATCATTGTATGTCTTCCCTTTAAAATCCATCTGTACCCAACAGCCTTACGACCATCAAGTAGTTCTTTCAAAGTCTATACTTTGTTTTCATACATGGATCCTCTCGGATTTTATGGCCTCAAGCCATTCGTCGGAATCCGGGCCCACCATCGCTTCTCCATAGCTCGTAGGTTCATTGTTGTCTAGCAACATGACTTCCAAGACAGGATTACGTACCACTCTGAAGTAGTACGCATCCTTGTCGTCCTATGAGCTTTGGTAGTGACTTGATCTGAAGTTTCATGATCACTATCATAAGCTTCCACTTCAATTGGTGTAGGTGCCACAGGAACAACTTCCTGTGCCCTGCTACACATTAGTTGAAGTGACGGTTCAATGACCTCATCAAGTCTCCACCATCCTCCCACTCAATTCTTTCGAGAGAAACTTTTCCTCGAGAAAGGACCCGTTTCTAGAAACAATCACTTTTGCTTCCAGATCTGAAATAGGAGGTATACCCAACTGTTTTGGGTATTCTATGAAGATGCATTTATCCGCTTTGGGTTCGAGCTTATCAGCCTGGAACTTTTCCACATAAGCGTCGCAGCCCCAAACTTTTAAGAAACGACAGCTTAGGTTTCTCTCAACCACAGTTCATATGGTGTCGTCTCAACGGAATTGCGTGGTGCCCTATTTAAAGTGAATGCGGTTGTCTCTAATGCCTAACCCATAAACGATAGTGTAATTTGATAAGAGACATCATGGTATGCACCATATCCAATAGGACGCAGTTATGATGTTCGGACACACCATCACAATATGGTGTTCCAGGCGGTATTAGTCGTGAAACAATTTCCACAATTTCTTAATTGTGTGCCAAACTCGTAACTCAGATATTCATCTCTATGATCATATCACAGACATTTTATCCTCTTGTCACGACGATCTTCAACTTCACTCTGAAATTACTTGAACCTTTCAATAATTCAGACTTGTGTTTCATCAAGTAAATATTCTCAGCATCTACTCAAATCATTTGTGAAGTAAGAACATAACGATATCCACTGCGTGCCTCAGCACTCATTAGACTGCACACATCAAATGTATTACTTCCAACAAGTTGATCTCTTGTTCCATCTTACTGAAAACGAGGCCTTTCAGTCATCTTGCCCATGTGGTATGATTTGCATGTCTCAAGTGATTCAAAATCAAGTGAGTCCAAATGATTCATCTGCATGGACTTTCTTCATGCATATATACTAATAGACATGGTTCACATGTCTCAATCTTTTCAAAAACGAGTGAGTCCAAAGATCCATCAACATGGAGCTTCTTCATGCGTTTTATACCAATATGACTCAAGTGGCAGTGCCACAAGTATGTGGTACTATCATTACTATCTTATATCTTTTGGCATGAACATGTGTATCACTATGATCGAGATTCAATAAACCATTCATTTTAGGTGCAAGACCATTGAAGGTATTATTCAAATAGACAGAGTAACCATTATTCTCCTTTAATGAATAACCGTATTGCGATAAACATAATCCAATCATGTCTATGCTCAACGCAAACACCAAATAACAATTATTCAGTTTTAACCCCAATCTCGATGGTAGAGGGAGCATGCGATGCTTGATCACATCAACCTTGGAAACACTTCCAACACATATCGTCATCTCACCTTTAGCTAGTCTCCGTTTATTCCGCAGCTTTTATTTCGAGTTACTAACACTTAGCAACCGAACCGGTATCTAATACCCTGGTGCTACTAGGAGTACTAGTAAAGTACACATTAATTTAATGTATATCCAATATACTTCTGTCGACCTTGCCAGCCTTCTCATCTACGAAGTATCTAGGGTAGTTCTGCTTCAGTGACCGTTCCCCTCATTTCAGAAGCACTTAGTCTCGGGTTTGGGTTCAACCTTGGGTTTCTTCACTCGAGAAGCAACTGATTTGTCGTTTCATGAAGTATCCGTTCTTGCCCTTGCCCTTCTAGAAACTAGTGGTTTTACTAACCATCAACAATTGATGCTCCTACTTGATTTCTACTTTCGCGGTGTCAAACATCGCGAGTTGCTCAAGGATCATCATGTCTATCCCTGATATGTTATAGTTCATCACGAAGCTCTAATAGCTTGGTGGCAGTGACTATGGAGAACCATCACTATCTCATCTGGAAGATTAACTCCCACTCGATTCAAGTGATTGTAGTACTCAGACAATATGAGCACATGCTCAACGATTGAGCTTCTCTCCCAAAGTTTGCAGGCTTAAGAAACTTGTCAGAGGTCTCATACCTCTTGACGTGGGCACTAGTCTGAAATCCCAATTTCAGTCTTTGGAACATCTCATATGTTCTGCGACGTTTCAAAACCGTCTTTGGTGCCACAATTTTAAACCGTTAGCATCACACACTGAACTATCACGTAGTCATCAAAACGTGTATGTCAGATGTTTCACAACATCTACAGACGACGCTCGAGGTTCAGCACACCGAGCGGTGCATTAAGGACATAAGCCTTCTGTGCAGCAATGAGGACAATCCTCAGTTTACGGACCCAGTCCGCATAATTACTACTATCAACTTTCAACTAAATTTTCTCTAGGAACATATCTTAGTAGAACTAAAGCGTAAGCTATGACATTATTTGCAAAGACCTTTTGACTATGTTCATGGTAATTAAGTTCATCTGATTATTTAATGAACTCCCACTTAGATAGACATCCCTCTAGTCATCTAAGTGATACATGATCCGAATCGACTAGGCCATGTCCGATCATCACGTGAGACGAACTAGTCATCATCGGTGAACATCTCTATGTTGATCGTATCTACTATACGACTCATGTTCGACCTTTCGGTCTCTTGTGTTCCGAGGCCATGTCTGTACATGCTAGGCTCGTCAAGTCAACCTAAGTGTTTTGCTTGTGTTCCGAGGCCATGTCTGTACATGCTAGGCTCGTCAACACCCGTTGTATGCGAACGTTAGAATCTATCACACCCGATCATCACGTGGTGCTTCGAAACAACGAACCTTCGCAACGGTGCACAGTTAGGGGGAACACATCTCTTGAAATTTTAGTGAGGGATCATCTTATTTATGCTACCGTCGTTCTAAGAAAATAAGATGTAAACATGACAAACATCACATGCAAATCATAAAGTGACATGATATGGCCAATATCATCTTGCGCCTTTTGGTCTCCATCTTCGAGGCGCGGCATGATCACCTTCGTCACCGGCATGACACCATGATCTCCATCATCGTGTCTTCATGAAGTTGTCTCACCAACTATTACTTCTACTACTATGGCTAACGGTTAGCAATAAAGTAAAGTAATTACATGGCGTTTTTCATTGACACGCAGGTCATACAATAAATTAAGACAGCTCATATGGCTCCTGCCGGTTGTCATACTCATCGACATGCAAGTCGTGATTCCTATTACAAGAACATGATCAATCTCATACATCACATATATAATTCATCACATCCTTTTGGCCATATCACATCACATAGCATACCCTGCAAAAACAAGTTAGACGTCCTCTAATTGTTGTTGCATGTTTTACGTGGCTGCTATGGGTTTCTAGCAAGAATGTTTCTTACCTACGCAAAATCCACAACGGTGATATGCCAATTGCTATTTACCCTTCATAAGGACCCTCTTCATTGGATCTGATCCGACTAAAGTGGGAGAGTCAGACACCCGCTAGCCACCTTATGCATCAAGTGCATGTCAATCGGTGGAACCTGTCTCACGTAAGAGTACGTGTAAGGTCGGTCCGGGCCGCTTCATCCCACAATGCCGCCGAATCAAGATAAGACTAGTAACGGTAAGCAAATTGAACAAATCATCGCCCACAACTAATTTGTGTTCTACTCGTGCATAGAATCTACGCATAGACCTGGCTCATGATGCCACTGGAGGGGAACGTAGCAATAATTCAAAATTTTCCTACGCATCACCAAGAACAATCTATGGAGTCTTCTAGCAACGAGAGGGAAAAGAGTGCATCTACATACCCTTGTAGATCGCGAGCGGAAGCGTTCAAGTGAACGGGGTTGATGGAGTCGTACTCGTCGTGATCCAAATCACCGATGACCGAGCGCCGAACGGATGGCACCTCCGCGTTCAACACACGTACGGTTGGGAAGACGTCTCCTCCTTCTTGATCCAGCAAGGGGAGGGAGAGGTTGATGGAGATCCAGCAGCACGACGGCGTGGTGGTGGAAGCAGCGGGGATCTCGGCAGGGCTTCGCCAAGCTCAGCGAGAGGGAGAGGTGTCACGGGAGGGAGAGGGAGGCGCCAGGGGCTTGGGGTGCTGCTCCCATGTGCCTCCCCAATATATATAGGGGTGGAGGGGGCTGGTTTCTTGCCCTCCAAGTCCATTGGGGCATTGGCGAAGGTGGGGGAAAGAAATCCCATCATTTCCCTTCCCCACCGATTGTTATCCCCCTTTTTTAGGGATCTTGATCTTATCCCTTCGGGATATGATCTTATTCCTTCTAAGGTGGGATCTTGGTGCGCCTTGACCAGGGGTGTGGGGCCTTGCCCCCAATACCCACGTTGTGGGTCCCCCCATGCAGGTGGGCCCCACTTCGTAACCTTCTAGAACCTTCCCGGTACAATACCGAAAAATCCCGAACATTTCCCGGTGGCCAAAATAGGACTTCCCATATATAAATCTTTACCTCCAGACCATTCCGGAACTCCTCGTGACGTCCGGGATCTCATCCGGGACTCCGAACGACTTTCGGATTTCCGCATACTAATATCTTTACAACCCTAGCGCCACCGAACCTTAAGTGTGTAGACCCTACGGGTTCGGGAGACATGCAGACATGACCGAGACGACTCTCCGGTCAATAACCAACAACGGGATCTGGATACCCATGTTGGCTCCCACATGGTCCACGATGATCTCATCAGATGAACCACGATGTCGAGGATTCAATCAATCCCGTATACAATTCCCTTTGTCAATCGGTACGTTACTTGCCCGAGATTCGATCGTCGGTATCCCAATACCTTGTTCAATCTCGTTACCGGCAAGTCACTTTACTCGTACCGTAATGCATGATCCCGTCACCAAACACTTTGTCACATTGAGCTCATTATGATGATGCATTACCGAGTGGGCCCAGAGATACCTCTCCGTCATACGGAGTGACAAATCCCAGTCTCGATTCGTGCCAACCCAACAGACACTTTCGGAGATACCTGTAGTGCACCTTTATAACCACCCAGTTACGTTGTGACGTTTGGTACACCCAAAGCATTCCTACGGTATCCGGGAGTTGCACAATCTCATGGTCTAAGGAAATGATACTTGACATTAGAAAAGCTCTAGCAAACGAACTACACGATCTTGTGCTATGCTTAGGATTGGGTCTTGTCCATCACATCATTCTCCTAATGATGTGATCCCGTTATCAATGACATCCAATGTCCATGGTCAGGAAACCATAACCATCTATTGAGCAACGAGCTAGTCAACTAGAGGCTTACTAGGGACATGTTGTGGTCTATGTATTCACACATGTATTACGGTTTCCAGTTAATACAATTATAACATGAACAACAGGCAATTATCATGAACAAGGAAATACAATAATAACCATTTTATTATTGCCTCTAGGGCATATTTCCAACACTTGGTACTATGAGAGTCGGCATACTTGACAAGAGCCGCCATGAGCTCCCCCATATCGCTGCAATGATGCTTAAGCCGCCCAAGCTTCTGTTTGAGTGGAAGGAAACGGCAATTTTTCTCCAACATTAAAACTGCTGAGCCGACGTTGATATTATCTGAAGAATGTATGATAGTCGAGACCCGACGCACCCAGCTGGTCGTTGACTCGCCCTTAGCTTGAACACAAGAAACCAAATCCATGATCGACATAGGTTGCTTGCACATATCCTTGAAATTCTGGATAAACCAGGCGTTCAGCTCTGCCCATGACCCGATGGAATTGGCCGGCAGCCCCTTCAACCAGGTACGAGCCGTCCCATCCAGCATCATGGTGAAATACTTAGCATATGCAGCCTCACTAACATCCAACATCTCCATAGCCATCTCATAACTCTCCACCCAAGCCTCAGCGGGCTGATCTGTTGTGTAATTAGGTACCTTACGAGGGCCCTTGAAGTCCTTCGGCAGACGCTCGTTTCGCAGAGCCGCCGTTAAACACGGCACACCCCAAGCTCTAGAAGTCACACCTGCCTCCACTGAAGTCGTCGGGTAAACCGGCGCGTGCTGATGAGCCGCCAGCTGAGCCGCCAGCTCGACCTCCCGGCGCTCTACCCTGGTCCACCAAATTCTGTGCATTCGCACCATTGCATGCCGGGTCATGCCCATGAGGTTGGTCATGGCGCCGCTCAGTACTCGAGACTGCTGGTGAGTCGATGTGCCTACTGTAACTCCGACTTGGACGAGGGGTCTAATGAATCCGGTCACGACTGTAGGAATAAGCCTGCTGCTATACCAAAGCTGTTTGAAGAAGCTCCCTGGCCCTTCGGGCTTCAACCGCTGTCGGAGTCTCGCCCTCGACTGGCAGAGCCGCCAATCGCATAGCTGCAGCAATCATATTGTCTAAAGGGGTGGAATAATGACCTGGCGGCGTCACCACATGCTGAGGCGGGGTGTTATTCATATGCGGAGAACCTGTCACGCGCGGCTGACCCGGTGTTCCACCCCCTCGCGCTTCAACCGTCTGGTTTACTGGCCCCTGCTCCAGGTGTGTTGAAGAGGTTCCTTGACTCATAAACCAAGGGCAGATGACTCCGGTATTTTCTCCTCAAGACTTCATTCGACGCATTCTGATACACCGTGAGCCGGTATGAATCTGCTTGAATCCGCTGTGCTTGAGCGTTTAAAACGGCCCGCTTCACGGTCATCCTAGCGTTTTCCGTTGCCAGCTCTACCTTGGCTTGCGCTATCTCATCACGCAGTTTAGCCACTTCTGCCTTATGCAGCTCCTGGTTGTCTGGGGTCACATCCACCTCCATTAGAATTGCCAGAGCTTCCAATGAATCTGTGAAAACTTGAGCCGGCGGGCGCGCTGAACCGCCAGCAGCCGCTGCCGTTACTACCGCTACACTGGAGGTCATGGCCGCGGCGGCTGTCGAACCGAGAACCGGCTGGGTGCCAACCATGAAGATCGCCACCCTGTTCGGCGGCTCATGGGGGTCCGGAATACTGTCGCCATCAGAATAGTCCCTAAGTCGTCCATCTTGTAGTCGATACATTGAGTTGGTTTCGCCCGTGAACGACTCACCATCAGAGTAGATGGCCGTCTCACCACCAGACATAGAGCCTTCCAATTCAGCCCCGTGGATAAATCCAACAAAGGCACGCTTCACGGCGGGTTGAACCCGGGCGGGTCGTGCACGCTGAGCCGTCTTGATGATGTCGGTGCAGATGTCCGGCTCAGGGCCTGGTTCGCCGATCTTGCCGATGATGACGTGGATTCCGCCGAAGGGGACCCGGTACCCATACTCAATTGAGCCGGCCTCGGGGCCCCAGCCTGCATCATCGATGTAGAGCTTGCCGCGACGACTCTTGGTCATCCGTCCCACGGCGTATCCCTTAATCGCTTCAAAGCTGCCCTTCAAGAACTCAAAACCACCGTGCGCGGGCCCCACGGTGGGCGCCAACTGTCGTGGAATTTGTCACGGCAGATGTCCTAGTGAAAGGACTTAATTGTGGAGCCATGGCGACGAGGTTAGCTTAAAGGGGTTCAAACGGGACAAAAGACACGAGGAATTATACTGGTTCGGCCCCTTGTGGTGAAGGTAAAAGCCTAATCCAGTTTGAGGTGGTATTGCTAGGGTTTCGATTACCAGGGAGCGAATATGCTTTGCCTAGCTTTCGATCTGTTGTTTCTTGCCCTAAACCGCTGTCGGGTCGTCCCCTTATATACATGGGTTGACGCCCCACGGCTTACAGAGTCCCGGCCGGCTCATACAAGCATGTCCGGCCCGGTGACTTATCTTACATGCCTTACAATACAAGTTACATATACATAGCGGTTTACACTTACGGGCCTTAAGTTCATAAACCGCCATCTCAACATACTCATGGGCTTTGTTTAGATGAACCGCCATTGGGATAACACAGCCCCTCCTGGGCAGGTCATATCAAATAGTCATATCCCCAACAATCATTGTATTTGAAGCGAAAGCGCGATACGTACATTGGACTTTAGAATCCACCCATTACGGTCACCATTTACGTTTTGTGGTTATTATATAGTCACGGGCTCACCGTACAGCTCTATATTTGCTCAAGACACGACTAGTTGACCAGTTAAACGCTCCACGTGGCACCTCTAGCGTTGCATCACATTCTCTCACTACCATTGGGCCCACCTGTCGGCTTGTATCTACTCTACACTCTTATAAAAAACAGAATTAGTGATGATGGTGTGCCTGCCATCCTGCAATATAGGTCGTCCGATTTATATCTTATGGATAGGAAGGAAACTATGGCAATTTTGCAAAAAAGGTACCCACACACCTCTCCACATTTGCAAATAAGGCCTTCCCTCGTTCATCCTTTTCTCTCACAAGATAAACTAGTCATAAAAATGCATCTTGATGTTACGTGCAACGCACGGGCATCTTGCTAGTAAGAATGAAAACAAACGACAAAAAATATTGGACGGTGGTTTGAAGTCATGACCGCGGGCACAGCGGACAAGGTGGCCTTGTATTGGTATGCTGAGCCGTCTGTTTTAACACATAGGAGCTGGTGTGGTGATTATACACACACGCACGCATGCACACAAACTGCATGCATGCAACACTCACACGAACACATGCAGCCACGCACGCACGCAACACTCACATGTACACACGCACGCAACACTCACACGCACGCATGCATGCACACACCACACGACCAACACACACTCTCACGCTCAAGTACTCAACCTACATGTGCATGCGCACACATCAGGCCCTGACACACACATACACAACCAGGTGGTTCCCATGCACGGGTTGGAGTCTTGTCGCGCCTGCGTAAATTTGTGTTTATCTGAACTTTTTCCTATGCAAACTGACAGGTGGGACCCACAAGGAACGTGGTCAATTTAACTAGTCAACATGGTGCCACGCAGACTATTTGGCCGGAAGGGCCTCTGTATTTCGCGAAAAAACATCCCCCCCCCCCCCCGCTGACAGGTCAGACCCACCAGCTATATCTTCGCACGCAAGGAAGTGCCTCCTTATTACGCACAAAAAAATGAATACTCCCCCTGCTAGCTGGGACCCAACGTAGTGGGAGGCTGACTTGTGGGCCTACTAAGTTGACGGGGACGGAGGGCTTTGTCAACTTAGTCAATATGAACTTTTCTAGCTCCAGTGACCGTACGATGTCCATCCAATGGCCGTAGTGCTTCGTCAACCTCTGGTCTTCTTGCTCCAGCCGCCCAAAGCAGCGCCGGTCGTGCCGCATGCTCCTGCCTCCCGTGGCCGGCTCTGCTGCCGTGGAGGCCTCACCGCCCCCTACTACTCCCACCGCTGGCCAGGCCATCCACTCAGCCACACCCCCTGTTATTCTGCGGCGACGGCAGCCTCACACCGCAGCCGAACCAGTGAACCCTCGTACTCCTCTCCGTGTGGGCTTCCACTGTCGCGTCTTCCCCGGCTCCGTGTCGTCCCCTTCCTAGGCCTCGCTGTCGTCCACCACCCTGGTGCTCTCGGCGCGGCGTGGTCAACATGGTCAAGGAACGACTTCCATCAGAAGAGTACTATATGTGGAAAGGCTGACAGCTGGGTCCACGGCCACAGCAAGGAAGTGCCTCCTTGTTACGTGGAAAATAATGATTCCTCCACCTGAGACTAGGGACCCACGGGACAGGCCACCGTATTTCGCGAAAAAACGTTCCCCCCTGACTGCTGGGACCCACTAGCTACATCTTCGCACGCAAGGAAGTGCGTCCATATTACGGGCAAAAAAATGATTCACCCCCTGACTGTTGGGACCCACCAGCTACGTCTCCGCACGCAAGGAAGTGCCTGACAGTCGGGACCCACCTGGTCGAAGCGTACGTAGCGTTGTCATTCTGGTCGCGAACGTGTACGTACATACTGGTCGATCGGTCTGTGTGCACGCTGCAGCGATGAACCATGGTCGTGTAAGGAAGGGCACGTGTCGTAGTAGAGGCACGCACGTAGCATGCACATGTACGTACAGCCAGGGTGCAAGAAAGAAAATACGGCCACGTATGTACATACGGGCAGGGTCTCGAACACCTACTCGCCCATACGTACGGCCAGGGCTCGTGTACATGGCTGGGTCGGAACAGAGAAATTGTGTCGTCGTGTTCATGGGGAGGCAACGGAATGTGTCGTGTTCATCGGGAGCAACGGAATACGTCGTATGATGTCCTTATCACTCTGATCCCAAAGGTTAGATCGCCGAAGTCAGTTAATGATTACATACCGATAACTTTACTCAACTGTTGCCTCAAATTGATCACCAAACTTCTGGCAAATCGTCTGCAAAAGATCATCTTGCAACTGGTTCACCATAACCAATATGGTTTTCTCAAAGGCAGGACCATTCAAGATTTCCTGGCCTGGGCCTTCCAATACATTCATCAATGCCATGCCTCCAAAAAGAAAATCATCTTGCTCAAATTAGACTTTCCAAAGCCTTTGACACAATTGGCCATGACCCTATGATCAACATCATGCATCACATGGGATTCAATGACAAATGGCTCAACTAGATTCGTTGCATTTTCTCCTTTGGGCGATCATCAGTTCTGCTTAATGGTGTGCCTGGCCGTCAATTTCATTACAAAAGTGGAGTGAGGCAGGGCGATCCTCTCTCCCCTCTACTCTTTGTCCTAGCAGCTGACCTCCTTCAGGCCGCGATCAACAATGCCTTTCGTCAGGGGATGATTGAACTGCCCTTTCCTTGTCCTGGACAATCCGACTATCCAGTCATCCAATACGCAGATGACACAACCCTGGCCCTTCCTGCCTGCCCTCGTCAGGCTGAAACTGTCAAAAAAATTCTTTCTAACTATGCACTGTCCATTGGCCTCAAGATCAACTTCAACAAGTCCACTCTTATTCCTATCAATCTTGATGACGCCTCAACTATTGAGCTAGCTCATATCTTTGGATGCTCGATCGGCACCATGCCATTTACGTACCTTGGCCTCCCCATGGGCACTTCGAAACCTACTGTGCAAGACCTCATGCCACTTGTGTGCAGTGCTGAACGATGACTCACTACCACGATCTCCATGATGTCGTGCGGGGGGGAGCTTTCCTGGATTAACGCAACCGTCACCTCCCTGCTCATCTATGTTATGTGTACACTGAAAATACGCCCTCAAGTTCTTGAGATGCTGGATAAGATCCGACGCAGATGCCTTTGGACTAAAAAGACTGAGCGAGGAGAAAAATGCAACTCTTTAGCTGCTTGGGACCTGGTGTGCAAGTGTAAAAAGCATGGAGGCCTAGGAGCCATTAATCTAAAAATTCAGAATGAAGCACTGCTCATGAAGTTCTTGCATAAATTTTACAACAAGAAAGATGTCCCCTGGGTACACCTTCTTTGGGATACTTACTACATGGGCAAAATCCCTCATGCAATGGATGCGGTGGGTTCATTTTGGTGGCGCGACGTGCTTAAGCTCACACCACAATACCGCGGGATTTCACGTGTCCAGGTGGTTGATGGAACAACTACCCTCGTATGGAAAGATCTATGGTTGGACTACACTTGGGAGAGCACATCCCTGCATGAACTCTTTCATCTGCCCCTCTCGCCTGAAGCCCTTTTGGAAATTCGTGACATGCAATCTCTAGCGTGGCACCTTGACCCCTCCATGACTCCCACTGACATCTGGCACTATAGTTGGGGGGAAACGGATTTCAAGGCTGCGGACTACTACAAATTCTGTTTCAGGCATGTCCAATCCCACCCAACTTTCAAACTTTTGTGGCGATCCAAAAGCACCATGAAAATCAAAGTTTTCGGATGGCTACTACTTCATGACCGGCTGAACACAAGAAACATGCTCAAACACCGTCATTACAACATTGGTGAGGTCTTTGATTGCCTCCTCTGTGGGCAGAACGTTGAAGAGACGGTTGACCACATGATCTTCACTTGCCCGTTCAACCACTCTTGCTGGGAGAAACTTGATATTACCTGGCCTGCTTTCAACTCCAGACTGATCTGATCAACCAAGCCAATGCGGCTGGGCATGGGCCTCTATTCATGGAAATTTTCCTCACGGCGGCCTGGAGTTTGTGGAAAGAACGAAATAACAAGCACTTCACAGGGGTTTGCCCTAGCACTCCATCTTGGCTGGCATGATTCAAAGACGATCTTAGCCTCCTCCAATACAGGGTGAAAGAGGTCCATAAGACCACTGTGACCACTTTTTGTAACTCCCTAGCCTAGTCGCATTTTCCTGTTCTTTTTGCAGTGTTTACTGGTGCAGTGATTCACTACAACACCCCTCCCTCTGTGAGGGGTGATGGAGGGACACCACCTTGTAACAATATGTAACCCATGTAACTCTTTACATATATAAATATATACACACACAGTAGGAGCCTCTCCTACTGTCTTTCCATAAAAAACCGGAACGTCGTGTTCATCGGGAGCCAACCGGCTTGGACGGAACAGCCGATCGAAACGAGGCCTGGCGTACCGCAGAACGGAGGAAACAGCCTTGTGTTCGACCGGCCAAAGTCGAAACGGCATCTTGTTCATCGGGAGGGGTCTAGCGTACCGCAAAACAGAGGAAACAGACTTCTCTTGGACCTCCTACGGTCCAAATGGGGTCTTGTTGATCGGGAGGGGTGTGGCGTACCGCAAAACGGAGGAAACAGACTTGTGTTGGAGCACTACGGTCGAAATAGGGGTCCTGTTCATCGGGAGGGGTGTGGCGCACCGCAAAACGGGACTCCACGGGATACTGTTCATCTCCACCGTCGACCTCCTCAAGCCTCCACCTGCGACTGTTCATCCACGGGCTCCTGTTCATCCAGCCTCCACCGCTCCTCCACCGGCTACTATTCAACCAGCCCTCTCCACGGGGTCCTGTTCAACCACCCCTCCACAGGCTACTGTTCATGCAGCCCTCCACCGGCTACTGTTCAACCAGCCCTCCACGGGGTCATGTTCATCTAGCCCTCACGGGGTCCTGTTCATCCACCCCCAACCGGCTCGATCGGGGTCCTGTTCATCCAGCGCAACGACCTCTACTACCACGAGGTCCTGTTCATTCAACCCCCCACCGGGAACTGTTCATCCAACCCCCCCCCCCCCCCAACAACGCTCACTGTTCATCAAGGGAAGGAGGCACCAGGGTTCGATCGGCTTTAGTTAGTAGTAGTAGCGAAGGAATCGCTCGATCGGGTTCAGTTAACAGCCATCGATCGATCGCTCGGGTTCAGTAACGCGTAGCCTGCAGTGCAATCTCTCGGGTTCGGTAGGCGAACGCCTCGCTCGGGTTCATTTAGAGCCCAACGCCTCGCACCCACGCGCGTACGTGTACGAGAGAAACACACATCGCTCGGCCCCCGACCACCCACTATAACCGGGAACTCCCCGATATTTTCCTCGCCCTCGCTTCTACCACAGTTTTTTCCGTCATGGACGGCCCAAAGAATGTCATGCAGCTGCGTCTCCGGCCCGCCCAAGACGAAAAGCCCATTTTCTGTCATGATTTTTTGTCATAGAAGTAGGAGCCCACCACATCTATGATGATACCGGGTTTTGTCACAATTATCGTCATAGAAGTGTCATAAGCATGACAAAAAAATTCGTTCGGCCCAAAATGTCAAGGATGTGTCTTTTTTGTAGTGATAATCATGGTCGCTTGCGAGGAGAAGGACGCGGTGTGCTCTCTCGAGCGCGCCTACCAGGCTGCGGCGGTCGAGGACCTAGATGACGAGGGCGCTGTCTACCCTCCTCAGGCTGTCCCCAAGAAGAAGAAGCAGCTGCTCCGCCAAGGACCTCAGGAGGGTGGGGTGTCCGGAGGCGCTGCCTCAAGCCCTACCCCCGCTAACAGGGCGCCTTCCCCTCTCGCATAGGAAGGCGCGTCTAGCGCCCCTCTCAGGCTGGGCTCGGGGGCTCTCCTCTGGAGGGCCTCTGACCTGGCCAGCGTCACGAGGGAGGCACTCGGGCACCATGTGGAGGCTTGCTTCAACGCGCACTTCCGTGATGAAAGCGCAGGGCGCAAAGCGCCAGGCGCTCAGGAGTTCGTCACCAAGGAAATCGAGGAGCTTCAGGAGGCAAGAGCTATACGAGGCGACCATCGCCCACCACCCGGCGCAGCTCCCTGCCTAGGCGAGGACAGTGAGCTGCGTGCCTGCGTCAACATCCCTAGGCTCAATAGGGCCGCGTCTCAGGAGCTCTTGTGGTCATCCCACATTGGCCGGTGCGAGGGCCCCCCTCATAGCTACGTTCGCATGCCTTTCGGTTTGCTGAAGAGGGCTATCGCGCTCCAGCGCCACATGCGGGGCGTCCTGGCGGCTCATGAGGCCAGGCACCAAGCGATCCTGTCGGAGGTGGTGACGGACCCCCGTGAGCCCCCCAGGCCCCCAGAGCCTCCCGAGGTTCAGGACCTGGGCGGCTCATGAGGAGCGACTTCTGCAGCACTTAACTCCAACTACTCCAACACCTCTTCAGCAACGCTGCCAGGTGACACTTTTTTAGTTTGTTCAGTTGGGGGCGCCCCTCGGGCTGCAATATCCCCAAGCCGCGTGGGTCCGTCCCTGCGGCATGTATCGTTTTTCGCATCTATCATAACTGGCTCTACCCTTTGATCATGAGTTGCTTTATGATTATCACATGTCTGTCCAGTGCTTCGACACCATGAACATCGTACGGCCTTGCAAACCCACCCTCGACCGCCTCATGATTAAGGACTGGCACGGCGTCTGTGCTCGGGTCCGTCCCTACAACGGCACTAAACCCAAGTGGCTGAGCTTTGGCTCACGGGCCAGCTCCCGTGCACGTCACCTCCCATGGTCCTTGGTGCCTTGTTCTCGCATGAGCTAATCGGGGGCGGATAAGTTGGGGCGCGCGACCCGGTGCCTCGCCACCACGGGAGCCGCGCGCCGGTTGTCTTTCTTCAGGACTTTTGCATGAGAAGACTGGGCACG
The DNA here is from genome assembly GCF_018294505.1 of Triticum aestivum. NCBI lineage: Eukaryota > Viridiplantae > Streptophyta > Magnoliopsida > Poales > Poaceae > Triticum > Triticum aestivum. Next base: position 295,785,449 of record NC_057802.1, on the reverse strand, counting down.
GCGTCTGTGCTCGGGTCCGTCCCTGCAGCGTCGACAAACCCAACGGCTCAGCTCTGTCTGGCGGGCCAGCCCCGTTCACATCACCTCCTGGGGTCGTTGGTGTTTGGCCTTCTCATGCGATAACCTCAGGAGATTCACTCGGCGCAGGTCGCCTAACCATCTCGCAGGACTATCCCAAGTGTTCCAAATCAAATTCAGGTGCAACCCGCTGCTACCTCTTGAGCACTGCGTTGGATTTCCCTTGAAGAGGAAAGGGTGATGCAGTAAAGCAGCGTAAGTATTTCCCTCGGTTTTTGAGAACCAAGGTATCAATCCAGTAGGAGGCCACACACGAGTCCCTCGCACCTACACAAACAAATAAAATCCTCGCAACCAACACAATAAAGGGGTTGTCAATCCCTTCACGGTCACTTGCGAAAGTGAGATCTGATAGATAAGATAAGATAATATTTTTGGTATTTTTATGATAAAGATGCAACGTAAAGAAAGCAAAATAAAACGGCGCCAGAAATAGCTTGTTGTCGGGAGATTAAATATGATGGAAATTAGACCCGGGGGCCATAGGTTTCACTAGTGGCTTCTCTCAAGAGCATAAGTATTACGGTGGGTAAACAAATTACTGTTGAGCAATTGACAGAATTGAGCATAGTTATGAGAATATCTAGGTATGATCATGTATATAGGCATCACGTCCGCGACAAGTAGACCGACTCCTGCCTGCATCTACTACTATTACTCCACACATCGACCGCTATCCAGCATGCATCTAGAGTATTAAGTTCAAAAGAACAGAGTAACGCTTTAAGTAAGATGGCATGATGTAGAGGGATAAACTCATGCAATATGATATAAACCCCATCTTGTTATCCTCGATGGCAACAATACAATACGTGCCTTGCTGCCCCTACTGTCACTGGGAAAGGACACCGCAAGATTGAACCAAAAGCTAAGCACTTCTCCTATTGCAAGAAAGATCAATCTAGTAGGCCAAACCAAACTGATAATTCAAAGAGACTTGCAAAGATAACCAATCATACATAAAAGAATTCAGAGGAGATTCAAATATTGTTCATAGATAAACTTGATCATAAACCCAAAATTCATCGGTCTCAACAAATACACCGCAAAAGAAGATTACATCGAATAGATCTCCACGAGAATCGTGGAGAACTTTGTATTGAGATCCAAAGAGAGAGAAGAAGCCATCTAGCTAATAACTATGGACCCGAAGGTCTGAGGTAAACTACTCACACATCATCGGAGAAGCTATGGTGTTGATGTAGAAGCCCTCCGTTATGAATGCCCACTCCGGTAGAGCGCAAAAAAAGGCCCCAAGATGGGATCTCACGGGTACAGAAGGTTGCGGCGGTGGAATTAGGTTTTGGCTCCGTATCTGGTAGTTTGGGGGTACGTAGGTATATATAGGAGGAAGAAGTACGTCGGTGGAGCAACATGGGCCCCACGAGGGTGGAGGGCGCGCCCGGGGGGTAGCGCGCCCCCTACCTCGTGCCCTCCTGGTTGCTTTCTTGACGTAGGGTCCAAGTCCTCTGGATCACGTTCGTTCCAAAAATCACGTTCCCGAAGGTTTCATTCCGCTTGGACTCCGTTTGATATTCTTTTTCTGCGAAACTCTGAAATAGGCAAAAAAACAGCAATTCTGGTGCTGGGCCTCTAGTTAATAGGTTAGTCCTAAAAATAATATAAAAGTGTATAATAAAGCCCATTAATGTCCAAAACAGAATATAATATAGCATGGAACAATCAAAAATTATAGATACGTTGGAGACGTATCAAGCATCCCCAAGCTTAATTCCTGCTCGTCCTCGAGTAGGTAAATGATAAAAACAAATTTTTTGATGTGGAATGCTACTTGGCATAATTTCAATGCAATTCTCTTAATTGTGGTATGAATATTCAGATCCGAAAGATTCAAGACAAAAGTTTAATATTGACATAAAAATAATAATACTTCAAGCATACTAACTAAGCAATTATGTCTTCTCAAAATAACATGGCCAAAGAAAGTTATCCCTACAAAATCATATAGTCTGGCTATGCTCTATCTTCACCACACAAAGTATTTAAATCATGCACAACCCCGATGACAAGCCAAGCAATTGTTTCATACTTTTGATGTTCTCAAACTTTTTCAATCTTCACGCAATACATGAGCGTGAGCCATGGACATAGCACTATATGTGGAATAGAATGGTGGTCGTGGAGAAGACAAAAAAGGAGAAGATAGTCTCACATCAACTAGGCGTATCAACGGGCTATGGAGATGCCCATTAATAGATATCAATGTGAGTGAGTAGGGATTGCCATGCAACGGATGCACTGGAGCTGTAAGTATATGAAAGCTCAACAAAAGAAACTAAGTGGGTGTGCATCCAACTCGCTTGCTCACGAAGACCTAGGGCATTTTGAGGAAGCCCATCATTGAAATATACAAGCCAAGTTCTATAATGAAAAATTTCCCACTAGTATATGAAAGTGATATTATAGGAGACTCTCTATCATGAAGATCATGGTGCTACTTTGAAGCACAAGTGTGGTAAAAGGATAGTAACATTGTCCCTTCTCTCGTTTTCTCTCATTTTTTTATTTGGGCCTTTTCTCTTTTATTATGGCCTTTTTTTTAGTCCGGAGTCTCATTCCAACTTGTGGGGGAATCATAGTCTCCATCATCCTTTCCTCACTTGGGACAATGCTCTAAAAAAATGATGATCATCACACTTTTATTTACTTACAACTCAACAATTACAACTCAATACTTAGAACAAAATATGACTATGTGAATGCCTCCGGAAGTATACCGGGATATGCAATGAATCAAGAGTGACATGTATGAAAGAATTATGAACGGTGGCTTTGCCACATATACAATGTCAACTACATGATCATGCAAAGCAATATGACAATGATGGAGCGTGTCATAATAAATTGAACGATGGTAAGTTGCTTGGCAATATACCTCGGAATGGCTATGGAAATGCCATGGTAGGTAGGTATGGTGGCTGTTTTGAGGAAGGTATATGGTGGGTGTATGATACCGGCGAAAAGTGCGCGGTATTAGAGAAGCCAGCAATGGTGGAAGGAAGAAAGTGCGTATAATCCATGGACTCAACATTAGTCATAAAGAACTCATATACTTATTGCAAAAATCTACAAGTTATCGAAGCAAAGTATTACGCGCATGCTCCTAGGGGGATAGATTGGTAGGAAAAGACCATATCTCGTCCCCGACCGCCACTCATAAGGAAGACAATCAATAAATAAATCATGCTCCGACTTCATCACATAACGGTTCACCATACGTGCATGCTAAGGGAATCACAAACTTTAACACAAGTATTTCTCAAATTCAAAACTACTCAACTAGCATGACTCTAATCTCACCATCTCCATATCTCAAAACAATTATCAAGTATCAAACTTCTCATAGTATTCAACATACTCATAAGATTTTTTTTTACTAATCTTGAATGCCTATCATAATTAAAGAAATTACCACGCTGTTTTGTAGGACTCTCAAAATAATCTAAGTGAAGCATGAGAGAACAATAGTTTCTATAAAACAAATCCACCACCGTGCTCTAAAAGATATAAGTGAAGCACTAGAGCAAAAACTATATAACTCAAAAGATATAAGTGAAGCACATAGAGTATTCTAACAATTTCTGAATCATGTGTGTCTCTCTCAAAAGGTGTGTACAGCAAGGATGATTGTGGCAAACTAAAAAATAAAGACTCAAATAATACAAGACGCTACAAGCAAAACACATATCATGTGGTGAATAAAAATATAGCTCCAAGTAAAGTTACCGATGGAAGTAGACGAAACAGGGGATGCCTTCCGGGGCATCCCCAAGCTTTGGCTTTTAGGTGTCCTTAGATTATCTTGGGGTGCCATGGGCATACCCAAGCTTAGGCTTTTGCCACTCCTTGTTCCATAATCCATCAAATCTTTCACCCAAAACTTGAAAACTTCACAACACAAAACTCAGCAGAAAATCTCGTGAGCTCCGTTAGCGAAAGAAAACAAAACACCACTTCAAGGTACTGTAATGAACTCATTCTTTATTTATATTGGTGTTAAACCTACTGTATTCCGACTTCTCTATGGTTTATAAACTATTTTACTAGCCATAGATTCATCAAAATAAGTAAATAACACACGAAAAACAGAATCTGTCAAAAACAGAACAGTCTGTAGTAATCTGTAACTAACGCAAACTTCTGGAACTCCAAAAATTCAGCCAAAATGGGACGACCTATAAAATTTGTTTATTAATCATCTGAAATTGGAATCAATATTTTATCACATTCTGGTGATTTTTAACAATTATTTTCGTGAACGGAAAGTTTCTGGAATTTTCAGCAAGATCAAATAACTATCATCCAAGAAGATCCTATAGGTTAAACTTGGCACAAACACTAATTAAAACATAAAAACACATCTAACCAGAGGCTAGATCAAAGATTTATTACTAATCAGAACCAAAAATCAAGGAACAAAAATAAAATTGGGTTGCCTCCCAACAAGCGCTATCGTTTAACGCCCCTAGCTAGGCATTGAGATTTCAATGATGCTCACACGAAGACAAGAATTGAAACACAAAGAGAGCATCATAAAACATGTGACAAACATATCTAAGTCTAACATACTTCCTATGCATAGGCATCTTATAGGCAAAAAAATCATAGCAAGCAAAAACTAGCATATGCAAGGAAGCGGAAAGAAACAATAGCAATCTCAACATAACGAGAGGTAATTTAGTAACATGAAAATTTCTACAACCATATTTTCCTCTCTCATAATAATTACATGTAGGATCATAAGAAAATTCAACAATATAGCTATCACAAAACATATTCTTAACACGATCCACATGTATGCAAAGTTGACACTCTTCCAAAATAGTGGGATTAACATTAACTAAAGTCATGACCTCTCCAAACCCACTTTTATCAAAAACTTCATAAGATTGAAAATTCTCCAAATATGTGGGATCTAAAGTTGACACTCTTCCAAACCCACTTTCAATATTATTGAAAACATTATTAACAATCTCATATTCATCATGGGGCTTAAATAAATTTTCAAGATCATAAGAAGAATCACCCCAATCATGATCATTGCAACATGTAGAGGACATAGCAAAACTAGCAACCCCAAGCTTAGGGTTTTGAATATTATTAGCACAATTTACATCAATATAATTTATAATAAAATCATTGCAATCATGCTTTTTATTCAAAGATCTATCTTGAATTGCTTCATAAATTTCTTCATCACAATTTTCAGATTCACGAATTTCAAGCAAAACCTCATAAAGATAATCTAGTGCACTCAACTCACTAGCAATAGGTTCATCATAATTGGATCTCTTAAAGAGATTAGCAAGTGGATGAGGATCCATAAAATTTTACCAAGCGAAGATGCAAGCAAAAAGAAGGCACATGGCAACACGAGCAAACAAAAGGACGAACGGAAGAAGGGCGGATAAAACGGCAAGGGTGAAGTGAGGGAGAGGAAAACGAGAGGCAAATGGCAAATAATGTAATGCTGGAGATAGGGGTTTGTGATGGGTACTTGGTATGTTGACTTTTGCGTAGACTCCCCAGCAACGGCGCCAGAAATCCTTCTTGCTACCTCTTGAGCACTGCATTGGTTTTCCCTTGAAGAGGAAAGGGTGATGCAGTAAAGCAGCGTAAGTATTTCCCTCAGTTTTTAAGAACCAAGTTATCAATCTAGTAGGAGGCCACGCACGAGTCCCTCGCACCTACACAAACAAATAAAATCCTCGCAACCAACGCAATAAAGGGGTTGTCAATCCCTTCACGGTCACATACGAAAGTGAGATCTGATAGATAAGATAAGATAATATTTTTGGTATTTTTATGATAAAGATGCAACGTAAAGAAAGCAAAATAAAAACGGCGCCAGAAATAGCTTGTTGTCGGGAGATTAAATATGATGGAAATTAGACCCGGGGGCCATAGGTTTGACTAGTGGCTTCTCTCGAGAGCATAAGTATTACGGTGGGTAAACAAATTACTTTTGAGCAATTGACAGAATTGAGCATAGTTATGAGAATATCTAGGTATGGTCATGTATATAGGCACCACGTCCGCGACAACTAGACCGACTCCTGCCTGCATCTACTACTATTACTCCACACATCGACCGCTACCAGCATGAATCTAGAGTATTAAGTTCAAAAGAACAGAGTAACGCTTTAAGTAAGATGACATGATGTAGAGGGATAAACTCATGCAATATGATATAAACCCCATCTTGTTATCCTCGATGGCAACAATACAATACGTGCCTTGCTGCCCCTACTGTCACTGGGAAAGGACACCGCAAGATTGAACCCAAAGCTAAGCACTTCTCCCATTGCAAGAAAGATCAATCTAGTAGGCCAAACCAAACTGATAATTCGAATAGACTTGCAAAGATAACCAATCATACATAAAAGAATTCAGAGGAGATTCAATTATTGTTCATAGATAAACTTGATCATAAACCCACAATTCATCGATCTCAACAAACACACCGCAAAAGAAGATTACATCGAATAGATCTCCACGAGAATCGTGGAGAACTTTGTATTGAGATCCAAAGAGAGAGAAGAAGCCATCTAGCTAATAACTATGGACCTGAAGGTCTGAGGTAAACTACTCACACATCATCGGAGAGGCTATGGTGTTGATGTAGAAGCCCTCCATGATCAATGCCCCCTCCGGCGGAGCGCCGGAAAAGGCCCCAAGATGGGATCTCACGGGTACAGAAGGTTGCGGCGGTGGAATTAGGTTTCTGGCTCCGTATCTGGTAGTTTGGGGGTACGTAGGTATATATAGGAGGAAGAAGTACGTCGGTGGAGCAATGTGGGCCCCATGAGGGTGGAGGGCGCGCCCCCTACCTCGTGCCCTCCTGGTTGCTTTCTTAACGTAGGGTCCAAGTCCTCTGGATCACGTTCGTTCCAAAAATCACGTTCCCGAAGGTTTCATTCCGTTTGGACTCCGTTTGATATTCTTTTTCTGCGAAACTCTAAAATAGGCAAAAAACAGCAATTCTGGGTTGGGCCTCCGGTTAATAGGTTAGTCCCAAAAAAATATAAAAGTGTATAATAAAGCCCATTAATGTCCAAAACAGAATATAATATAGCATGGAACAATAAAAAATTATAGATACATTGGAGACGTATCACCCGCCTTGAGGTAGGGCCTCGTGAGTCCCGCGCTGGCTCACGGGTGCCCATACACACCTCCTCAGCCCTGCCGTGCAAGCCACGTGTCAGGGCGGGGCTGTACACGCCCCGGAGTCTCCCCTTAGAGGGAGCTCCCACCCACGTACCAGTGGAAGCACCATGCTCCGCGCTGGAGAAGACACGGTCGAGGAGCGGCTATGCCTGTGCAAGAGCGGAAGCGCCATGCTCCGCGCTGGTGATAAACAACTGAGGGTAGCCTCACGGCTGCAGTAACCTCAGGCGAGCCACCAGGCTCGGTGCTCAGCCTCACCGCGCCGCTTCTCCCTCGGGAGAGTCGTACAAGGGGGCTGGGCATGGGGGCTACACTCAGGTCACGCCTGGCGTACGCCACCTCGCCAGGTCCCTCGGACCTGGTCTTCTCGGGCCCCTCCCGAGCGAGAGCTCGGCGAGGAAAGGTATGGAGGGTTGTTCGCACGTCAAGGGGGACTCCTGAGCATCGTGACTCAGGAGCCTAACTGGTCACGTAGCCCCTCACCCCTTGGTCTCGTCCCAGTGATCCAGACGCCCCAACGCGGCTGAAGAATGCACGGGGCCGGGCCCTACCGACGCAGAACACGAAGACCTACACCCGCATCTCCCTCCTGAGGGTTGTTCGCACGTCAAGGGGGGCTCCTGAGCATCGCGACTCAGGAGCCTAACTGGTCACGTAGCCCCTCGCCCCTTGGTCTCGTCCTGGTGATCCGGACGCCCCAACAACGGCTGAGGTATGTGCGGGGCCGGGCCCTGTCGACGCAGAACGCTAAAGCAAAAAGGAAAGGAAATTGTGAAACCCTAGCAAATTATTACAAAGCATACTGTCTCTTAAAAAGCTCAAAGCATAAGTTCTTACGCCTCCACGAGGCACGATGAATGTTGCAGGATAGGGATAGGGGGAAGCGCCGCCCTCGAGCCTCTTCTTCAGCCTTGGACACCACCATCGCCCACTTGGGGAGCTCCATCGTCGACGACGTCGCCGCCACCCTTGCCATCAGTTGTGGTCGCGGGGTCGACGCAGAGGAACTTCCACAGCAGGGCCTCCACCTGATCCTTCACGGCCTTGGCAGCGGCGTCATGGAGCTCAGGGTCCACGGGTTCGAGCAAGGCGCCAAGGTCGAAGCTGGGGTCCCGAAGATAGAGGTGGCTGAAGACGCGCGTCGCGGCCGAGGTAGAAAGCACGCGGGCCTCTCCCTCCACCATGGGGCCCACTCCGACGATGATGCCCTCGAGTGCCGCAACGAGCTTGAGAAGCAACCCGACGGGGCCTTCCTCCGGAGTCGCCAACGGCTTCTTGTACCCGCTCCCGTATAGATCCTAGAGTGCCTTGTGGGACCTCGGCTCGAGGGAGTCGAAGCCGGCACGCCCCATGGTGGCCACCTTCTCAGCCGCGACAAGGAGCTTTTCCCTGGCCTCCAGCCGAGCTTTCTCCTCGGAGACGAGCTTGGTGTGGGATGCCTGGGCCGCCTCCACATCCTCCTTCAGCTTCTCCATGCGGTTGCGCTCCGTGGCCCGTTCCTAGGCTGCCTGCTCCAGCTCGGCGCCGCGGTTGGTGAGCGCGGCCTCCTGGGCATTCAGCTTCTCTTCCTGCTCCTCGAGCTGGCGGGGGCGAGCGGCTGATAACCCACAAGCATAGGGGATCGCAACAGTTTTTGAGGGTAGAGTATTCAACCCAAATTTATAGATTCGACACAAGGGAAGCCAAAGAATATTTGAAGGTATTAGCAACTGAGTTGTCGATTCAACCACACCTGGAGATTAATTATTTGCAGCAACATGATCAGTAGCAAAGTAATATGATAGTTTTGATAATAGTGACAGCAGTAACTGTAACGGTAACAGTGATAGCATAGTTTTGTAACAAGTGCAGTAGTAATGATAGCAGTAGTAACTTAGCAAGAACAATATAAGATAAATTCATAGGCATTGGATTGGTGACTTGTTGGATGATATTCACCATGACAGTTATAACCTAGGGCGATACGGCACTAGCTCCAGTTCATCAATGTAATGTAGGCATGTATTCCATAAATAGCCATACATGCTTATGGAAAGAACTTTCATGACATCTTTTGTCCTACCCTCCCGTGGCAGCGGGGTCCAATTGGAAACTAAGGGATATTAAGGCCTCCTTTGAATAGAGAACCGGAACAAAGCATTAACACACGGTGAATACATGAACTCCTCAAACTATGGTCATCACCAGGAGTGGTCCCGACTATTGTCACTCCGGGGTTGCCAGATCATAACACGTTGTAGGTGACTATAACTTGCAAAATTAGATCTAGAACATGGATATAATGGTGATAACTTAAATGGTTCATATCTGAAATCATGGCACCCGGGCCCAAAGTGACAAGCATTAAGCATGGCAAAGTCATAGCAACATCAATCTTAGAACATAGTGGATACTAGGGATCAGGCCCTAACAAAACTAACTCGATTACATGATGAATCTCATCCAACCCCTCACCGACCAGTGAGCCTACGAAGGAATTACTCACTCCCGGTGGGGAGCATCATGGAATTAGCGATGGAGAAGGGTTGGTGATGACGAAGAACAAAGATCCCCCTCTCCGGAGCCCCAAACGGACTCCAAATCTGGCCTCCCGATGAAGAACAGGAGGTGATGGCGGCTCGGTCTCGTGGACCACGATAATTCTTTCTCCCTGGTTTTTTTCTGGAAAAATAGGATTTTATAGCGTTGGTTTCAAGGTTTGTGGGGCCACCAGGTGGGGACAACCCACCTGGGTGCACCAGGAGGGGGGCGCGCCCTGGTGGGTTATGCCCACCCAGGTGCCCCCTCTGGTGGATCTTGGCTCCAGAAAATCTCTTTATTGGTATAGAATTCCTCGCAAAGTTTCGTTCCATTCCGAGAACTTTTATTTCTACACAAAAACAACACCATGGTAGTTCTGCTAAAAACAACGTCAGTCCGGGGTTAGTTTCATGCAAATCATGCAAATTAGAGTCCAAAACAAGAGGAAAAGCATTAGGAAAAGTAGATACGTTGGAGACGTATGAACTCCCCCAAGCTTAAACCTTTGCTTGTCCTCAAGCAAGTCAGTTGATAAACTAAAAGTGAAAAAGAAAAACTTTTATGAACTCTGTTGCTCTTGTTTGCATAAATAAGCTTAAACAACACCCAGGTTTTCAGCCATCATTATAACTAACCATGCCGACAATAACTCTTAAAAGTTATATTAACTCATATCAATAATATAATTAGCTAGCGAGCAATAATATGATATCTCAAATGGCAACACGTTGTCAAAACAACCGTGATATAATATGACAATAGTGGTATCTTGCTAGCCCTTTCTGAGACCGCAAAACATAAATGCAGAGCACCTCCAAAGTCCAAGCAGCGACTAAACATTGCAATTCATGGTAGAAAAGATCCAGTCATGATGCACCCAACATTAGCTACACACAATGCATAAGCATGACAACAGTGCTCTCAGGTTCTGGCGCTTATTTTAGAAGGTGATAACACAACATAAAAGTAAATAGATAGTCCTTTGCAGAGGGAAGCAGTGATTTGCAGAGGTGCTATAGCTCAAGTTTTTAAAACAGGGGTAAATGATATTTTGAGACATGCACCCTTCTCATTTACTTCACGACTATCAGTTATCAATATCTTCCATGCTAAGCACACTAGTGGCGGTTCCCAAGCGATAAAAGTAAAGGTTTACTCCCTCCCCACCATCAATCACACTCCACGGCTTGTCCGAAACAACAGGTGACGTCCATACCAACAACAGTCCCGGGGGAGTTTGTTTAATTATTTGCATTTTGAGTTCGGGACTGGGAATCCCTATTACCGCCCTTTTCTCATGCGATGGCGAGTGAATAAACACTTGACCTGAGAATAACCCTCTTAGCATGGAAGATACCAACCACCTCCTGTCGTTCCATGAACGATCCAGGCACACAAAAAGGATATTTATTAGAAGTTTTTAGAGGTTGCACATGCAAATTTACTTAGGACGGCAGGGTAATACCGCATATAGGTAGGTATGGTGGACTCATCTGGAATAACTTGGGTTCAAGGTTTTTGATGTACAAGCGGAATTCCCACTTAGTACAGGCGAAGGCTAGCAATTAGATTGAGAAGCGGCCAGCTAGAGAGCAACAACGGTCATGAACATGCATTATGCATAAGTAACGTTGGACAGTAGCATGAGTAGGATATGAACACCATGAACATAAATATCATAGAGGCTATGTTGGTTTTGATTCAACTACATGCATGAACATGTGCCAAGTCAAGCCACTCGAACATTCAGAGGAGGATACCATATCATCATACTACATCACAATCATTTTAAGGAAATGCCGGTATCCAAGATAAATCATTATCCACTCTTAGCTACTTATGCATGGCATGAGAAACTATAATCTCTAATTGTCATTGCAAACATGTTTAATCATAACGGGCTGAATCATGGATACTAGGTTAAACATATTTACACAAACAGAACAAGTCAAGTTCATACCAGTTTCTTTCTGCCACGACCAGTTCATCGAATATCGTCATTATTGCCTTTCACTTGCACGATCGAACGATATGAAAATAATAATAGTGCAAGAGTGTTGTGGACTAAGCTGGAATCTGCAAACATTTTATTCAACAGAAGAATATAAGGTAAAATGGGCTCTTTGTTAGATCAACAATTATCAAATGAGAGCCACTCAACATTTTCATCGTGGTCTTCTCCTTGGTACAACTCGAAATAAAAGAAAAGAAGTTCAGAGAAACACACTGAAATATTTTTTGGAGTTTTTGGTTTTCTTGAACAAGCAAATAAAAGGGAAAAACAAAAACGAGAAAAACTATTTACACGAGAAAGCTCCCAACAAGCAGAAGAAGAACAAGGAAATCTTTTTGGGTTTTATTTTTATTATTACAACTAAGCATGCATAGAAAGTAAACTAACTACAACTAATTTTATTTTTTTGGTTTTTCTAAGATTTTTCAAACACACGAGAAGAAAGCAAGAAAATAAAATTGAGCATGGATGATACAAAGAAAAAGTGCAGACACCGACAAATGGAATAAGTGGAGATGAATATAAAGTCGGTGGAAACACATACTCCCCCAAGCTTAGGCTTTTGGCCTAACTTGGTAAGCAGTCAGTAGTCTGGATAGTAGTCGGCGTGGTAGCTCACAGAGGCTCTTGGTACGGATGCCTCGGCCTGCCGTGCTGCCTCCACTGCCGCGCTGTGAGCTCGGGCCTCGCCCTCAAGAACAAAATATCTCCCCTTGTTGTGATAGTCAAAAAGAGCAGACGCAGGAAAATATGTGTGCACAACAGATGTTTGGTTAAACAACAAGTTATAGGTGAAATTATGAATATCTCCTTTAAGGATCTTATGATTTTTCATAGCATCAAAGTCTAAATACTGCGTGGGTAGGATAGGGTCAAAGGGGGAAGGTGAAACACCCAACCCTCATGCTAAACGCGTGGCATAAATTCCACCATAGAAATAGCCACTATTAGAGTTATGCTGCAGTCTGCATGCAACAATCGCTCCAAGATTATAACTCCTATCACTGGTGAGAGCGGTGCGTATGAGGCTCAAGTCTGGAGCACAGAGTGTACTACAATCTTGCTTGCGTACGATACATTTCCCGTTAAATAGTGCAAAAGTACTGAATTGTGGGAAAATGAATGCTCTTTATTCTACCTTGCGGCACTCCCCTCGTCTCACCGTAGCAAAGATTAGTCAAGAATGATTTGTACTCAGCCCTTGGCGGTTCATCAAGCGAACCCCAGAATGTGAGTTTGTAGTGGTGAGCAAAGTTCTCTAGTGAAATGGTAAATGGATTTTCATACAGCTTAAATGACACCCTAGACTCATGGGGATGGAATTTAAATCCTTTGACAAATGATTCAGTGAGAGTGTGGTGTTGATCGCACTTATCTGAAATGTAGGGACCGAGACCGACATTGTGAACATATTGTTCAAATTCCTCCTTAATGCCCACATGCACCATATAATCATCGCATGGCCATAGGCATGTTTTGGTGGCGGCATCTCGAATGGAACTTTCACTTGGTTCAACATAAGACTGACGAGCAGAGCTGTCACTAGAAGATGCCCCCGAGGACCTCCTCCTCGAAGAAATCCTTCCAAATAGGTACATCATGTTCGCGTATAATTTTCTGAAAATTTTTGGGTGACAAAAATTATCAACTAAACTTAACAAGATTGATAGCAACTACTCATAGGGATACATAGAGGCCATAGCAAGCATTCAAACTACTTAGAACTCTAAGAATTCAACATGCAAGCTCATCTACAGCTGCACCAAGAGTAGCTAATTACTCAAAATATAAACCACTAAAACAAAAAATAATTGGACAAACGGTGGAGTCACATACCAAGCAACAATCCCCCGAAACAGATTCAGAAACGAAGCTTCGAGCAAAGAGATCAAAATCCGCGGGTTTGAGAGTAAGAACATGGGAGAGAGAGCAATGGAGAATTTTTCTGGAGGTAAGTGATGATGTGGTGTGAAGGGATAAGTGAGGGGGCCCACGTGGGGACCACAACCCACCAGGGCGCGCCTGGGGGTCCTGGCGCGCCCAGGTGGGTTGTGCCCACCTGGTGCACCTCCCTCCGATGTTATTTGCACCAAAAATTCTTAAATATTCAAAAAAACATATTAATTTTTCAGAGTATTCTGAGAACTTTTGTTTTTGGGTCATTTTTTTATTGCACGAGAAGTTCAGAAAATAGACAATAACGGCATTTTATTTTATTTAACTAAAAAAACAGAAAACAAAAGGTAGGGACAGAAGGTAGTGCTTACTAAATTCATCAACTTCATACCTCTCAAAAATGATCCATTAATAAGGTTGATCATGTCTTATTAACAACCACTTTCGATTAGCATGAAACCGAACAACTTTCGTAAATCACTAAGTTACCTCAACGGGGATATGAATGTCCCCAACAATAAGCATTTCATATTTCTTTTGACGGTAGGTAGAGGTATTTGAAAACTTCCAATAGTGATTGTCGGAGATTTTTCAATAACATTAATACCATTCACTTGGAATTGTTTCTTCGGAAAGTGCACCATATGCTCATTACCATTGATATGAAAAGTGATCTTGCTTTTATTGCAATCAATAACTGCCCCTGTAGTATTCAAGAAGGGTCTACCAAGGATAATCAACATGTTGTCGTCCTCGGGCATCTCAAGTATAACAAAGTCAGTCAAAATAGTTACATTAGCAACCACAACGGGCACATCCTCACAGATAGCGATAGGTATGGCAGTTGATTTGTCAGCCATTTGCAAATATATTTCAGTAGGTGTGAGTTTATTCAAATCAAGTCTTTTATATAAAGAGAAAGGCATAACACTAACACCAGCTCCTAAATCACACAAAGCAGTTTTCTCATAATTTCTTTTGATGGAGCAAGGTATAGTTGGTATTCCCGGATCTCCAAGTTTTTTGGGTACTCCATCCTTAAAATTATAATTATCAAGCATGGTGGAGATTTCAGCTTCCGGTATTTTTCTCTTATTACTGATCATGTCTTTCATATACTTTGCATAAGGAGGCATTTTCAAGATATCAGTCAAGCGAGTGCGCAAAAAGACTGGCCTAAGCATTTCAGCAAAGCGTTCAAATTCTTCATCATCTTTCTTTTTGGTTGACTTAGGTGGAAAAGGCATAGGTTTTTGAACCCACGGTTCTCTTTCTTTACCGTGTTTTCTAGCAATGAAGTCTCTTTTATCATACCTTTTATTCTTAGGTTGTGGGTTATCAAGATTAACTGGTGGTTCTATCTCAACATCATTGTCTGGTTCTTTATTATTTGTTTGAGTATCTTCATGAACCTCATCATTATCATTTTCATTATCAGAAGGTGAGAGCTCATTACCAGATTGAGTTTCAACATCAGATATAGAAACTTCATTATCATTATCATGAGGTTTTTCTACTTTAGGTTCACTAGAGGCATGCAAAGTCCTATCATTTTTCTTCTTCTTTTTCTTTCTAGAAGGACTAGGTGCACTAGTGTTATTTCTTTGTGAGTCTTGCTCAATTCTTTTTGGGTATCCCTCAGGATAAAGTGGTTCCCGAGTCATTTTACCTCCTCTAGTTGCTACTCTAACAGCAAAGTCATGTATGTTGCTATTCATTTCATCAAGCAACTCTCTTTGTGATTTAGCAACTTGTTCTAACTGAGTTTGAACCATAGAAGCATGCTTTCCAACACCTCCAACATCATTTGAGATTCTAAATAACATGTCACTCAAGCGAGCAATCATATCAGAATTATATTTCAATTCTTTCGTAACATTTGCCTTGAAGTGGTCTTGTTTTCTAATGTAGTTTTCAAACCCATAAAGGCATTGGCTAGGGTGCATATTGTGAGGGTTGTCATTATCACTAAACTTCATTAGAGAATTTACCTCTACCACCTTGGTGGTGATGGTGTATTAAGCCCATGTATTTCTTCAATAGGAGGTAAATTTTTAACATCCTCAGCTTTAATACCTTTTTCCTTCATAGATTTCTTTGCCTCTTGCATATCTTCGGGACTGAGATATAAGATACCCCTCTTCTTCGGAGTGGGTTTAGCCGGTGGTTCAGGAAGAGTCCAATCATCATAATTTTTCAATATATTATTCAATAATTCTTCAGCTTGCCCAATAGTTCATTCCCTGAAAACACAACCAGCACAACTATCTAGGAAATCCCTAGAAGCATTGGTTAGTCCATTATAGAAGATATTAAGTATTTCATTTTTCTTAAGAGGGTGATCAGGCAAAGCATTAATTAATTGGCAAAGCCTCCCCCATGCTTGTGGGAGACTCTCTTCTTTAATTTGCACAAAGTTAAATATTTCCTGTAAGGCAGCTTGTTTCTTATGAGCAGGGAAATATTTTTCAGAGAAGTAATAAATCATATCCTGGGGACTACGCACACAACCAGGAGCAAGAGTATTGTACCAAGCTTTAGCATCACCCTTTAATGAGAACGGAAATAACTTGAGATTAAAGTAATAACGAGTCTTCTCATCATGAGTAAAAAGGGTAGCTATGTCATTCAACTTAGTAAGATGTGCCACAACTGTTTCAGTTTCATGACCATGGAAAGGATCAGATTCAACCAAAGTAATTAACTCTGGGTTGAGAGAGAATTCATCTTATCATCAATAAAGATAGGTGAAGTAGCAAACTTATGATCATATTTCATTCTAGCATTCAGAGATTTTTCTTTATACTTGCATAATAATTTCTCTAGATCATCTCTATCCTTGCAAGCAAGAATATCTCTAGTTGTCTCCTCATTCATAACATAACCTTCTGGTACCTTAGGCAATTCATATCTAGGAAGGCTAGTTCTAGTAGGTGTTTCAGGAGTTTCATTTTCAAGCTCATCATCAGATTCAACAACATCATGTCGTATTACTCTAGCAATTTGTTCATCAGGAAAGTCACCAAGTGGCACATCATTATCATCAAGCAAGGTACTAGCATCGTCATAAGTATCATTCATAGCAGAAGTAGCATCATCAATAACTTGCGACATATCAGGATTAATAGCATGTGGTGGTGTTGCAAGTTTACTTATAACAGAAGGTGAATCTAAAGCAGAGCTAGATGGCAGTTCCTTACCTCCCCTCGTTTTAGAGGGATAAATCTTAGTCTTAGCATCCTTCAGATTCTTCATAGTGATAAATTGATTATAATCCCAAGTGACTCAACAAATACAGTTATGCTCCCCGGCAATGGCGCCAGAAAAAGGTCTTGATAACCCATAAGTATAGGGGATCTCGCAATAGTGTTCGAGGGTAGAGTATTCAACCCAAATTTATAGATTCGACACAAGGGGAGCCAAAGAATATTTGAAGGTATTAGCAGCTGAGTTGCCAATTCAACCACACCTGGAGATTAATTATCTGCAGCAATGTGATCAGTAGCAAAGTAATATGATAGTTTTGATAATAGTGACAACAGTAACAGTAACGGTAACAGTGATAGCAGTAGTTTTGTAACAAGTGCAACAGTAATGATAGCAGTAGTAACTTAGCAAGAACAATATAAGATAAATTCGTAGGCATTGGATCGGTTACTTGTTGGACGATATTCATCATGAGACAGTTATAACCTAGGGCGATACAACACTAGCTCCAGTTCATCAATATAATGTAGGCATGTATTCCATAAATAGTCATACATGCTTATGGAAAGAACTTGCATGACATCTTTTGTCCTACCCTCCCCGGCAATGGTGCCAGAAAAAGGTCTTGATAACCCACAAGTATATGGGATCACAACAGTTTTCGAGGGTAGAGTATTCAACCCAAATTTATAGATTCGACACAAGGGGAGCCAAAGGATATTTGAAGGTATTAGCAGCTGAGTTGTCAATTCAACCACACCTGGAGATTAATTATCTGCAGCAATGTGATCAGTAGCAAAGTAATATGTTAGTTTTGATAATAGTGACAACAGTAACAGTAACGATAATAGTGATAGCAGTAGTTTTGTAACAAGTGCAACAGTAATGATAGCAGTAGTAACTTAGCAAGAACAATATAAGATAATTTAGTCGGCATTGGATCGGTGACTTGTTGGATGATATTCATCATGAGACAGTTATAACCTAGGGCGACACGGCACTAGCTCCAGTTCATCAATATAATGTAGGCATGTATTCCATAAATAGTCATACGTGCTTATGGAAAGAACTTGCATGGCATCTTTTGTCCTACCCTCCCCAGCAATGGCGCCAGAAAAAGGTCTTGATAACCCACAAGTATAGGGGATCGCAACAGTTTCCGAGGTAGAGTATTCAACCCAAATTTATAGATTCGACACAAGGGGAGCCAAAGAATATTTGAAGGTATTAGCAGCTGAGTTGTTAATTCAACCACACCTGGAGATTAATTATCTGCAGCAACGTGATCAGTAGCAAAGTAATATGATAGTTTTGATAATAGTGACAGCAGTAACAGTAACGGTAACAGTGATAGCAATAGTTTTGTAACAAGTGCAACAGTAATGCTAGCAGTAGTAACTTAGCAAGAACAATATAAGATAAATTCATAGGCATTGGATCGATGACTTGTTGGGTGATATTCATCATGAGACAGTTATAACCTACGGCGATACGGCACTAGCTCCAATTCATTAATATAATGTAGGCATGTATTCCGTAAATAGTCATACGTGCTTATGGAAAGAAATTGCATGACATCTTTTGTCCTACCCTCCTGTGGCAGCGGGGTCCAATTGGAAACTAAGGGATATCAAGGCCTCCTTTTAATAGAGAACAGGAACAAAGCATTAACACACGGTGAATACATGAACTCCTCAAACTACGGTCATCACCGGGAGTGGTCCCGACTATTGTCACTCCGGGGTTGCCGGATCATAACATGTAGTAGGTGACTATAACTTGCAAGATCGGATCTAGAACATGGATATAATGGTGATAACATAAATGGTTCAGATCTGAAATCATGGCACCCGGGCCCAATGTGACAAGCATTAAGCATCACAAAGTCATAGCAACATCAATCTTAGAACATAGTGGATACTAGAGATCAGGCCCTAACAAACTAACATGATTACATGATGAATCTCATCCAACTCCTCACCGACCAGCGAGCCTATGAAGGAATTACTCACTCCCGGTGGGGAGCATCATGGAATTAGCGATGGAGAAGGGTTGGTGATGACGAAGAACGAAGATCCCCCTCTCCGGAGCCCCAAACAGACTCCAGATCTGGCTTCTCGATGAAGAACAGGAGGTGACGTCGGCTCTGTCTCGTGGATCGTGATAATTCTTTCTCCCTGATTTTTTCTGGAAAAAATAGGATTTTATAGCATCGGTTTCACGGTTTGTGGGGCCACCAGGTGGGGACAACCCACCTGGGCGCGCCAGGGGGGCACCCTGGTGGGTTGTTCCCACCCAGGTGCCCCCCTCTAGTGGATCTTGGCTCCAGAAATTCTCTTTATTGATATAAAAATTCCTTGCAAAGTTTCGTTCCATTCCGAGAACTTTTTTTCTGCACAAAAACAATACCATGGTAGTTCTGTGATACATCTCCAACGTATCTATAATTTTTGATTGTTCCATGCCATATTATATTCTGTTTTGGACATTAATGGGCTTTATTATACACTTTTATATTATTTTTGGGACTAACCTATTAACCGGAGGCCCAGCCCAGAATTGCTGTTTTTTGCCTATTTCAGAGTTTCGCAGAAAAAGAATATCAAACGGAGTCCAAATGGAATGAAACCTTCGGGAACGTGATTTTCGGAACGAACGTGATCCAGAGGACTTGGTCCCTACGTCAAGACATCAACCAGGAGGGCACAAGGTAGGGGGGCGCGCCTACCCCCCTGGGCGCGCCCTCCACCCTCGTGGGCCCCACGTTGCTCCACCGACGTACTTCTTCCTCCTATATATACCTACGTACCCCCAAACTACCAGATACGGAGCCAAAAACCTAATTCCACCGCCACAACCTTCTGTACCCGTGAGATCCCATCTTGGGGCCTTTTCCGGAGCTCCGTCGGAGGGGGCATCGATCACGGAGGGCTTCTACATCAACACCATAGCCTCTCCGATGATGTGTGAGTAGTTTACCTCAGACCTTCGGGTCCATAGTTATTAGCTAGATGGCTTCTTCTCTCTTTTTGGATCTCAATACAATGTTCTCCCCCTCTCTTGTGGAGATCTATTCGATGTAATCTTCTTTCGCGGTGTGTTTGTTGAGACCGATGAATTGTGGGTTTATGATGAAGTTTATCTATGAACAATATTAGAATCTTCTCTGAATTCTTTTATGTGTGATTGGTTATCTTTGCAAGTCTCTTCGAATTATCAGTTTGGTTTGGCCTACTAGATTGATCTTTCTTGCAATGGGAGAAGTGCTTAGCTTTGGGTTCAATCTTGAGGTGTCCTTTCCAAGTGACAGTAGGGGCAGCAAGGCACGTATTGTATTGTTGCCATCGAGGATAACAAGATGGGGTTTATATCATATTGCATGAGTTTATCCCTCTACATCATGTCATCTTACTTAAAGCGTTACTCTATTCTTATGAACTTAATACTCTAGATGCATGCAGGATAGCGGTCTTTGTGTGGAGTAATAGTAGTAGATGCAGGCAGGAGTCGGTCTACTTGTCGAGGACATGATGCCTATATACATGATCATACCTAGATATTCTCATAACTATGCTCAATTCTGTCAATTGCTCAACAGTAATTTGTTCACCCACCGTAATACTTATGCTCTTGAGAGAAGCCAGTAGTGAAACCTATGGCCCCCGGGTCTATCTTCCATCATATTAATCTTCCAACACTTAGCTATTTTTATTGCCTTTTATTTTACTTTGCATCTTTATCATAAAAATACCAAAAATATTAGCATATCATATCTATCAGATCTCACTCTCGTAAGTGACCGTGAAGGGATTGACAACCCCTTTATTGCGTTGGTTGCGAGGATTTATTTGTTTGTGTAGGTGCGAAGGACTCGTGCGTGGCCTCCTACTGGATTGATACCTTGGTTCTCAAAAACTGAGGGAAATACTTACGCTACTTTGCTGCATCACCCTTTCCTCTTCAAGGGAAAACCAACGCAGTGCTCAAGAGGTAGCAAGAAGGATTTCTGGTGCCGTTGCCGGGGAGATTCGTGCCAAGTGAAGTCAAGATTTGATTTCCCGACAATGAGCCATTTCTGGCGTCGTTGCCGGGGAGTCTACGCAAAAGTCAACATACCAAGTACCCATCACAAACCCTTACCTCCCGCATTACATTATTTGCCTTTTGCCTCTCGTTTTCCTCTTCCCCACTTCACCCTTGCCGTTTTATTCGCCCTCTCTTTTCCGTTCGCCTTTTTCCGCTTGCTTCTTGTTTGCTCATGTGTTGGATTGCTTGCTTGTCACGATGGCTCAAGATAATACTATGTTGTGTGACTTTACCAATACCAACAATAATGATTTTCTTAGCACTCCGATTGCTCCTCTTACCGATACTGGATCTTGTGAAATCAATGCTGCTTTGTTGAATCTTGTCATGAAAGATCAATTCGCCGGCCTTCCTAGTGAAGATGCCGCTACCCATCTAAATAGCTTCGTTGATTTGTGTGATATGCAAAAGAAGAAAGATTTGGATAATGATATTGTTAAATTGAAGCTATTTTCGCTTAGAGTTCGTGCTAAAGCTTGCTTTTCATCTTTGCCTAAAAATAGTATTGATTCTTGGAATAAGTGCAAAGATGCTTTTATCTCTAAGTATTTTCCTCCCGCTAAGATTATCTCTCTTAGAAACGATATTATGAATTTTAAGCAACTTGATCATGAACATGTTGCGCAAGCTTGGGAGAGGATGAAATTAATGATACGTAATTGTCCTACACATGGTTTGAATTTGTGTATGATCATACAATTTTTTTATGCCGGATTGAATTTTGCTTAGAAATCTTTTAGATTCGGCCGCGGGAGGCACTTTTATGGAAATCACTTTAGGAGAAGCTACTAAACTCCTAGATAATATTATGGTTAATTATTCTCGATGGCACACTGAAAGATCTACTAATAAAAAAGTGCATGCGATAGAAGAAATTAATGTTTTGAGTGGAAAGATGGATGAACTTATGAAATTATTTGCTACTAAGAGTGTTTCTTCTGATCCCAATGACATGCCTTTGTCTACTTTGATTGAGAATAATAATGAATCTATGGATGTGAATTTTGTTGGTAGGAATAATTTTGGTAACAACGCGTATAGAGGAAACTTTAATCCTAGGCCATACCCTAGTAACTCCTCCAATAATTATGGTAATTCCTACAACAATTCTTATGGAAATTTTAATAAGATGCCTTCTGAATTTGAGACTAGTGTTAAAGAATTTATGAATTCACAAAAGAATTTCAATGCTTTGCTTGAAGAAAAATTGCTTAAAGTTGATGAATTGGCTAGGAACGTTGATAGAATTTCTCTTGATGTTGATTCTTTGAAACTTAGATCTATTCCACCTAAGCATGATATCAATGAGTCTCTCAAAGCCATGAGAATTTCCATTGATGAGTGCAAAGAAAGAATCGCTAGGGTGCGTGCTAAGAAAGATTGCTTTGTGAAAGTGTGTTCTCCTAATTTCTATGAAAATAAAGATGAACATCTAAAAGTTATTGATGTGTCCCCTATTAAATCTTTGTTTTGCAATATGAATCTTCATACTGATGGGATCTAATATGATCCACCTTTACCTAGAAGGCGTTCCAAAAATTCGGAGTTTTTAGATCTTGATGCAAAAATTGGTAAAAGTGGGATTGAAGAGATCAAAACTCTAGATATTAATGAACCCACTATTTTGGATTTCAAGGAATTTAATTATGATAATTGCTCTTTGATAGATTGTATTTCCTTGTTGCAATCCGTGCTAAATTCTCCACATACTTATAGCCAACATAAAGCTTTTACTAAACATATCATTGATGCTTTGATGCAATCTTATGAAGAAAAACTTGAGTTGGAAGTTTCTATCCCTAGAAAACTTTATGATGAGTGGGAACGTACTATTAAAATTAAAATTAAAGATCATGAGTGCTATGCTTTATGTGATTTGGGTGCTAGTGTTTCCACAATCCCAAAAACTTTGTGCGATTTGCTAGGTTTCCGTGATTTTGATGATTGCTCTTTAAACTTGCACCTTGCGGATTCCACCATTAAGAAACCTATGGGAAGAATTAATGATGTTCTTATTATTGCAAATAGGAATTATGTGCCCATAGATTTTATTGTTCTCTATATAGATTGCAATCCTTCATGTCCTATTATTCTTGGTAGACCTTTCCTTAGAACGATTGGTGCAATTATTGATATAAAGGAAGGAAATATTAGATTCCAATTTCCGTTATGGAAAGGCATGGAACACTTTCCTAGAAATAAAATAAAATTACCATATGAATCTATCATTAGAGCCACTTATGGATTGCCTACCAAAGATGGCAATACCTAGATCTATCCTTGCTATTATGCCTAGCTAGGGGCGTTAAACGATAGCGCTTGTTGGGAGGCAACCCAATTTTATTTTTAGTTTTTTGCTTTTTGCTTTTTGCTTCTGTTTAGGAATAAATATTTGATCTAGCCTCTGGTTAGATTTGTTTTTATGTTTTAATTAGTGTTTGTGCCAAGTTTAACCTATAGGATCTTCTTGGATGATAGTTATTTGATCTTGCTGAAAATTCCAGAAACTTTTTGTTCACTAAAATAATTGTTAAAAATCACCAGAACGTGATAAAATAATTATTCCAATTGCTTCTGATCAATAAACAAATTTTCTAGATCGTCCTATTTTGGATGAATTTTTGGAGTTCCAGAAGTTTGTGTTAGTTACAGATTACTAAAGACTGTTCTGTTTTTGACAGATTCTGTTTTTCGTGTGTTGTTTGCTTATTTTGATGAATCTATGGCTAGTAAAATAGTTTATAAACCATAGAGAAGTTGGAATACAGTAGTTTTAACACCAATATAAATAAATAATGAGTTAATTACAGTACCTTGAAGTGGTGTTTTGTTTTCTTTCGCTAACGGAGCTCACGAGATTTTCTGTTAAGTTTTGTGTTGTGAAGTTTTCAAGTTTTGGGTAAAAGATTTGATGGATTATGGAACAAGGAGTGGCAAGAGCCTAAACTTGGGGATGCCCATGGCACCCCAATATAATCTAAGGACACCAAAAAGCCAAAGCTTGGGGATGCCCCGGAAGGCATCCCCTCTTTCGTCTACTTCAATCGGTAACTTTACTTGGAGCTATATTTTTATTCACCACATGTTATATGTGTTTTGCTTGGAGCTTCTTGTATGATTTGAGTCTTTGATTTTTAGTTTACCACAATCATCTTTGCTGTACACACCTTTTGAGAGAGACACACATGACTCGGAATTTATTAGAATACTCTATGCGCTTCACTTATATCTTTTGAGTTATATAGTTTTTGCTCTAGTGCTTCACTTATATCTTTTAGAGCACGGCGGTGGTTTTGTTTTATAGAAACTATTATTCTCTCATGCTTAACTTATATTATTTTGAGAGTCTTACACAGCATGGTAATTTGCTTAAATTGGGAAATTAATCCTAATATGTTAGGTATTCAAGACTAGTAAAAAACTTTCTTATGAGTGTGCTGAATGCTAAGAGAAGTTTGATGCTTAATGATTGTTTTGAGATATGGAGGTAGTGATATTAAAGTCGTGCTAGGTGAGTAGTTGTGAATTTGAGAAATATTTGCGTTGAAGTTTGCAAGTCCCGTAGCATGCACGTATGGTAAACGTTATGTAACAAATTTGAAACATGAGGTGTCCTTTGATTGTCCTCCTTATGAGTGGCGGTCGGGGACGAGCGATGGTCTTTTACTACCAATATATCCCCCTAGGAGCATGCGCGTAGTGCTTGGTTTTTGATGACTTGTAGATTTTTGCAATAAGTATGTGAGTTCTTTATGACTAATGTTGAGTCCATGGATTATACGCACTCTTACCCTTCCATCATTGCTAGCCTCTTTGGTACCATGCATTGACCTTTCTCACATTGAGAGTTGGTGCAAACTTTGCCGGTGCATCCAAACCCCGTGATATGATACGCTCTTTCACACATAAACCTCCTTATATCTTCCTCAAAACAACCACTATACCAACCTATTATGGCATTTCCATAGCCATTCCAAGATATATTACCATGCAACTTTCCACCGTTCCGTTTATTATGACACGCTCATCATTGTCATATTGCTTTGCATGATCATGTAGTTGACATCGTATTTGTGGCAAAGCCACCGTTCATAATTTTTCATACATGTCACTCTTGATTCATTGCTATCCCGGTATACCGCCGGAGGCATTCATATAGAGTCATACTTTGTTCTAGTATCGAGTTGTAATCATTGAGTTGTAAATAAATAGGAGTGTGATGATCATCATTCATAGAGCATTGTCCAAAAAAAAAGAGAAAGGCCAGATAAAAAAGGCCCAAAAAAAGAGAATACAAAGGGACAATGCTACTATCCTTTTTCCACACTTGTGGTTCAAAGTGGCACCATGATCTTCATGATAGAGAGTCTATTGTTTTGTCACTTTCATATACTATTGGGAATTTTTCATTATAGAACTTGGCTTGTGTATTCCAACAATGGGCTTCCTCAAATGCCCTAGGTCTTCGTGAGCAAACAAGTTGGATGCACACCCACTTAGTTTCTTTTGTTGAGCTTTCATGCATTTATAGCTCTAGTGCATCCGTTGCATGGCAATCCCTACTCCTTGCATTAACATCAATCGATGGGCATCTCCATAGCTCATTGATTAGCCGCGTTGATGTGAGACTTTCTCCTTTTTTGTCTTCTCCACATAACCCCCATCATTATATTCTATTCCACCCATAGTGCTATATCCATGGCTCACGCTCATGTATTGCGTGAAGGTTGAAAAAGTTTGAGATTACTAAAGTATGAAACAATTGCTTGGCTTGTCATCGAGGTTGTGCATGATGAGAGCATTCTTGTGTGACGAAAATGGAGACTAAACTATATGATTTTGTAGGGATGAACTTTCTTTGGCCATGTTATTTTGAGAGGACATAACTGCTTAGTTAGTATGCTTGAAGTATTATTACTTTTATGTCAATATTAAACCTTTATCTTGAATCTTTCGGATCTGAATATTCATACCACAATTAGGAGAATTACATTGAAATTATGCCAAGTAGCATTCCACATCAAAAATTCTGTTTTTACCATTTACCTACTCGAGGACGAGCAGGAATTAAGCTTGGGGATGCTTGATACGTCTCCAATGTATCTATAATTTTTTATTGTTCCGTGCTATATTATACACTTTTATATTATTTTTGGGACTAACCTATTAACCGGAGGCCTAGCCCAGAATTGCTGTTTTTTGCCTATTTCAGAGTTTCACAGAAAAAGAATATCAAATAGAGTCCAAACGGAATGAAACCTTTGGGAACGTGATTTTCGGAACGAACGTGATCCAGAGGACTTGGACCCTACGTCAAGACATCAACCAGGAGGGCACGAGGTAGGGGGCGCGCCTACCCCCTTGGGCGCGCACTACAAAAAAAAAGACACATCCGTGACATTTTGGGCCGAACGAATTTTTTCCTGTCATACATATGACACTTCTATGACGATAATTGTGACAAAACCTGATATCATCATAGATGTGGTGGGCTCCTACTTCTATGACAAAAAATCATGACAGAAAATGGGCTTTTCGTCCTGGGCGGGCCAGAGACGCAGCTGCATGACATTCTTTGGGCCGTCCATGACGGAAAAAACCGTGGTAGAAGCGAGGGCGAGGAAAATTTCGGGGAGTTCCCGGTTACGGTGGGAGGTTGGGGGCCACTCCCATTTCATGGACGGCCTGGTCGATGCCTCCAAGGAGCCCTTCGTCCACTCCTATTTGTGCCCGATGCTATTTTGTGGCTCGCCGGCGGACATGGTGCATCACCTCACGGATGCGTGCAGCGGTCACTGCTGGCCCTTGGCGGAGAACATCAAGTACGAGACGTGCTACCCGTTCACCATGCCGGAGTCGCTGGAGGATCACCGCCGCCTGCTAGTGTCGGAGGAGGACGGCAGCGTCTTCCTCTTGATCGTGGGCAGGAGTAATCCCATGTGTAAAAACTAATGATATCTTGAGAATTTTATCGGAAAATAGTATGTCGACCATTTCATCGAAAAAATGATATGTCGAGAAAGATGATAGAGGTGAGGAGGAGTGGGGCGTGGTGGTGACTGGTGGTCGGACTGGGCGAAGGCATGGGGATGGACGGCGCCGGCAGCGGCCACCATGCCAGATTGTTCCAGAGACTTCCTTTTGTAATTGCTCAGCAATGAGGTTGTGGGAGATAAGGATGAACGAGGCAAGGCCTTATCTGTAAATGTGGAGAGAGGAGCGGGTATCTTTTGTAAATTTGTCATAGTTTTCTTTCTATCCGTCAGATATAGATCGGACAATATATATTATAAGATGGCAGGCGCACCATCATCACCAACTCGGTTTTTTCTCTACTCCTACTCCTATAAAAGACTCAGTTGGTGATGATGGTGTGTCTGCCATCCACCATTTCTGACCATTAGATATGCATCTAATGGCTGTGATGTAAGTTGTGGACTTTTGCAACAATTCCCACTTCTTTGCTCCAGTTTACACAAAACCCCTTAGTATCTTGAAACCAACCACATTCCTCCCTTACTTCATCAAAACAGCCCAAAGAATATATTTGGAGTGAAACATAAGATTTTTTTAGTGATATGTATATCAAAAGTAAACTGTTTTCTTTCAAATTTGTGAATATGTATTATTCTACTTTGGATCTGTTGCAACGGACGGGCTCATAGTTATAAAGGTATATCTCTTGCATTCTCCGCAACCAACACCTAGTGTACTGGTCCGGGCTGGATGCTCGCAGCCCGATGACCTGAGTTCGAATTCTGTCCTAAACTTTAGCTTTTTATATTTTTTAATATATACTACTTCTTTTGCTACTGTACTGGCAGTGGAACCCACAGAGTACTTAGAATACAGGATTAAGGATGGATTTGTTTCTTTTTAACTTTCTGTACGAATCTGTAGCCAGCCTGCAAGTCATGTACACTGTACTGACAGTGGAACCCACAGAGTACTTAGAATACAAGATTAAGGATGCAATTAACTTTTTATAGAGGGAGAATCATACACGCGATTAACTCAAATGGATTGGACGTGACTCTATTATTCTCCAACTGCAACCGACAAATTTCCTCCCGCGGGCCAGAGTAGGTTTCTCGGTTTGCATGCGGATTTAACGGAGGGGTTTGATGGAGGCGAGGAGGCGTGTTCAGCCGGGCGTGCAGTGGACAGCGCAGTACTATTCGATTTGACAACTACAACTAGTATATTATAAAAAACAAAGAAGAGTAGTAGAGATAGAGATAAGAATAGAGACTAGGGATGTCACGACCGGATTTTCGGGATATTAATTTCCCAGAAGAACGGCCATTGTGCTCACCAGCCCCAGGACTACTGTTAGCTGATGAGGCACCAACTTGATACAAGAATTCCAAGCAAGATACAAAATATGTAGTACAAGACCATTGTGGCCTAGGAGTACAACACTTGGTTTCTAGTGGTTGATGGCGGAAGCGGTTTGTGGTTCATCTGCGTCTATGGGACTCCATTTCCCACAAGAACAGCTGACCAGGATAACTCCTATCTTCGCGAGGCTACTATCACCTTTACATGGGTTCCGGGGCTGTCGTCGTAACGCTCCTCTCCACGCAAGAAATCTGGCCAAGACAATAGCCAGGGACAAGCCAGTGAGTACGTTTGAATGTACTCGCAAACATTTAGAACACAGGTATAATATGACAAGGGGTAATCATGCTCCGAAAATATTCTATGACCATGACGTCAGTCTCGAGATAAACAAAATTCATGATGCACACATGCAAGTAAAATATGAATATGCAATATAGAAATAGAGTGTAGTGATCGAGTGTCTGAAATGACTCCTCAAAAAGGGGGCAAATAAATTAACAATGCCGCAGTCGGGCGTCTGAGCGACACCGCATAAAGGGCTTATAAAGAATAATTAAATAACAAGCATGCCGCAGTCGGGCGTCTGAGCGACGCCGCATAAAGGGCTTATAAAGAATAAATGAATAACAAGCAGGCCGCAGTCGGGCGTCTGAGCGACACCACATAAAGGGCTTATAAAGAATAATCACAGTGAATATCCAGGAGGTAGAACCGTCCCAGGGATACTCAAGAATTCAAATAAGGTAAATGTTTAGTCCACAATAATAATGATCATAATTCACAGTGTCACAGTTCATAATCAATGTTCTGGTTTAGCAGTTTTTCCCCTCCGAAGACCGACACTAAGACCGACACTTGACCTATCCCAGACTGTAGTCCTTAACCATGGACACGGCTATTCGAATAGATGTATAATCTCTGCAGAGGGTGTACTCTTTACCCACGGGTAACGGATTTCTTTAGTCCATCGGGACTAATTCCGTCTACGGTCTTTTAATTGAAAACACGCCTGACCTGCACACACCAGCTTAACTTACCGGTGTCTGGAATCACCCACAACACCTGTCAAGCCAAACTCGAAGTGGGGAGGCTACAACCTCGACGTAGCATGGGATCAAATTTATATATGCGCGCTCTAAGGGGTGCCCCCCTCTCGGTCCCAACCGGAAACACCCATGCCCCCGGACCGGATGACTGGCTTTAATCCATGGCCATGGGACCCTCATCATGGCCTCTCTGTACGGTGTGTGCTAGAAAGGGGTTGACAACTTACTGAACCATACCCTACCTATGGCAGGGACAAGTGGTAGTACGAAGCAAGTATGGGGTTACTGGACAAGACTCGATCTAAGGCCGACTCAGGAGGTTCAAGTGTTCCCTGCATGATTAGCATAACAAAAATATTTCCAATAACAGATAAGCTTAACACTCATCAAGCCCCACCATGCCATACCGGACATACTCGTCTCTACGAGGAACTAGGGACAAGCTCGCGTCTACCCAACACCACGACTTTCCCGACTTCCTTCCGGCATGCATGAGAAGCTTACGAGGATGATCACTATCACCAGCATATCCGTTTATAACAGCAAAGAAATCTCCATTTATGCACTCATGCGTATGATCTTACCGTCACATAAAATAGTATATACTCCAAGTTAAGATGATGTTGTAACCGTATCAACAACATCCAAAAAAATATTAAGCCAGGGTTCAGAATGCTTGCCTTCAAGTGTATGCATGTGGGGGTGCATTTTTTGAAGGTTGCCTTTTTCTCCAAAATCCTATTTTGAGAAATATTCAAATAACACATATTTCAAATACAGTACAAAAAGATGTCCCAAATATTTTTGAAATAAATCTTAAAATAAACTAGATGAAATTTGAGAGGGGTAGGAAAAAGAATCAACTCATTTGGAGTTTTATTTTAAAAGATATAGCTAGTCAAAGATCAGTCAAAGTTCTGTTTTAATAAAATCAGAAAAAGGAAAACGCTTCGGGGAAAAATACGCTTTCGAAGCAGAGGAGACGTACTCCGGACTTTGCGCTTTCACTTAACCAGAGAGGACGGCCGCGCGGGTCACTAACAGTGGGTCCAGAGGGCCCACTGGTCAGGTTTGACTGGTCTCCCTCTCCCTCCTTTCTCTTTGCCCGAACGGTGGTGGGGCTCCGGCGATCGCCGACGGCGAACGGCAGCTCCCCACGGGGCCCCGAGGGCAGGGATGGATCCGCCAGACCGGGGCGGTCCTCCCGGTGGGCGCTAGGCAGGTGGGGACGGAGGAAGTCACCGGCGGCGAGCTCCGCGGAGGAGGGGGCTTCGGGAGCAAAGTGAGCTTCGGGCTATGGTGGTCCTTGGTCGAGCCTGAGGCGCTGGGCAGCTCTGCAAGACCATAGGGAGGCGTTTGGTGATGCTGGATGGACGGGGGAGGGCCTGGCTGCGACGTATTCCACAGGATTGCGGCGGCGACCGAACTTGCCGGAGGCGGGGAAGAAAGCTTCTTCCGGTCAATCCGCGGCTAGGGGAGCACTAGTGGGGAGGCCTGGGGTTGCTTGAGTGCTCGGAAGGGCTCGGGGCCTCCTTATATAGGCGCTCGGGGCTGGCTCCCGCGGTGGTGGATAAGACCGACGACGAGTCACCGTTGCTGTAGCTGCAGGGCGTCGTGGCGGCGACGAGTGCGTGCCGACGAGCATGTGGATGAGCTTGACCTGTTCCCAGGGGGCAGCTGGCGCGCGCGGGTGGCTTGGGCGGCGCCGTCCACGGTAGAGCCCGCTGCCGACGCCGGCGTGCCGCCAAGGGAGCCCTAACGGCGGCGCTGTAGGGCGCCAGGGAGACTTGGAGGTTTCCGGTGAGTGGGCGAGTGCATGGCGCGGTTCTGCAGGCGAGCTGGGGCCAATGACGGGACGCGTCGACCCGAGCGCACGCACGTGCAAAACGCGCGCTCTGGCCGCGCCCAGAGCACGCACACCAGGTGTTCGACGAAAAGCCAGCACGCTCTAGAGAGCTAGGGTGATGCTGGTAGATAACAGGACAGGGTTAGGGATAGCCAGGAGGTTAGTGGACATGCTGGATGGGTCAGGGGCTCAAGTCCACAATGCAAACTAGAAAGACATGCCAATACTGTTCCTGCACACAGGGTGTTCGACAGAATGCCATGGTCATCTAGGCAACTCTTGGGGTGGCCAAACTCTCCAGATCCTAGTCTCTTTAGGAGCTCAAGAAGGTGGTAAGGTTAGTTTGGCAAAAACAGGAATTTGTTAGTGCAAGTTTTTGAGAAAACCAGTTTTGGGCAGAAACTAAAGGCTATCATTGCATGCACCAAAAATACCCCAATGGGTCCAAACTCCTGGACTTAAGAGTTTGGTAGGGAGGACTATAAGTAGGAAAAAGCTCATGGGCACTAGAGCAAAGTAAAATAGAGTTGCAGTACAAACCACCAAACTGAACCAGAATGAAGATGAGGTTGATTTACTCAAATTTTCCAAAGAACATCACTGGGTTTTTGCATGAAGCTGAGTTATGAGCATCAACTGACATCTCCAAACACTTGGAAGAATTTTTAGAAAAATATTTACAAAGGTTGTAGTGCAAAAATACCTACTGGACCAGATTTGAAAAATTGATGTAGAGCTCAAAATCTCCAACAACCAAAAGATATTTTTGCATAGAAGTGATGTGGAAGCCTCACATGACATCCCCAAATTTTGGTGAAATTTTTGAATGCATTTATCAAAAGGTTGCAGTGAAAAAAGGGGCTCCAAATTTATGAAAGATCATTTTAAAAGAATAAAGTTCATGAAAAATAATTATGCAAATAAACCCACTGATAAAGAATTGATTTCATAAAGAGGGCATACAAGTCCAAGAATACTTTTGAAGAGTTTCCACTAAAGGTAAAAACCCACAATATTTAAGAGAAGAGGGTTCTGAAATCAAAGGAGAAATCCAAAAAAATAAAAATTTAATTTCCTGGCAAAATTTTAATTAATAAAACAAGGTCAATATTTTGGGGTGTTACAAGGGAGGAGCACCATCTACTGCTTCGTGGGCTACTCCTGCGCTCCATTCGGCGGCCGCAACGTCCCCTACAGCCACTCCCTCCTACGCTCCATTCGGCGGGCGCTGTTGAAATTTGGGGAGCGCACTCTCGCGACTGCTAGCAGCGACGACTTCATCGACGATGACTTCTTCCCCGACCTCGGCAACCTCTTCCTCAACGACATGGGCGACAACCTCAACGCCAATGGTGCTGCTCCCGTTGCACCATATGTGTTTTTGTCCTTCCTGTTTGAAATCGTGGTAGAATTCATGTTTCTAGTCTGTGTCCTAGATTCGATCTGTTCATCTATTATGCTAGTCCGCATGATTAGTTAAATCTCTATTATAGCCGTCATGATTTATTTTGTGCTTATTCGTACTAAATCTCGTAGTAACTTGCTTATATATTCAACTGGCGGAACGTCCCCTACAGCCACTCCCGTTTCATGGACGGCCTCGTCGATGCCTCCAAGGAGCCCTTCGTCTACTGCTATGAGTGCCCAGTGCCGTTTTGGGGCTCGCCTGCGGACATCGTGCATCACCTGACACAGGCGTGCGACGATCACTACTGGCCCTTGGCGAAGAACATCAAGTACGAGACGTGCTACCCGTTCACCGTGCCGGAGTCGCTGGAGGATCACCGCCGCCTGCTAGTCTCGGAGGAGGACGGCAGCGTCTTCCTCTTGATCGTGGGCACCGGCGAGGCCCGCGCAGGCCGCCGCCCCCGTCTTTGTAGTGTGCGTCAGGGGCGCTGACGCTGACACTGACACGAGGCCGATGTACGGGTGCGTGCTCACTATTACTGCCCCTCGGAGGTACGTGGGCGGCGACACTGGCTACGTCAAGCTGACTTGGACTCTGCCGAGCTGGGACCTTCCCGCCGATGTGGACATGGAAGACGCATGGTATTATTTGACCCCCAACAATGTGCACGGGGACTCCAAGGAGGTTCACCTGGACATCTGCGTTATCAAGTTAAATTTTGATCATTAGTCTTCGCTCAATGTAATCCGCTGTCTAAGCATGTGGAGACTTCCATGCATGATCTTGCTCTATTGGAGTATCGCGCATGAATAAAAGTGTATCTGTTTATGGTTTAGTCTAGAATCTTCCATGTATGAATTTTTACTACAGTACTGGTGAAAGACTTACGATGAACCATTTCTTACATCTCCTCTGCCCGCTTGCAAGTCATCCTAATTTAATCCCTCCGTCTAGGTGTATAAGGGCATGGTTAATATTACTTAATAGTATAGCCAACTGTTGACTATAAGAAAGTGCCATGTCATCTGTAGCCAACATGTATAACAATCGATACTCAAAAACTAATTCTTAAAGATCATTTCTTGCAAAGCACAATAAGTGTTATTTCTTCACAAGTCTTGGATGCAGGTTGAACAGTTGAACGCTTTTGTTTGCAAAAGATACCTTTTTATCTATTTCACCCGGATGTTTGTGAGCTCTAGAGATGAAATAATATCCGAGGAAACCTATCGATACCCGTTACACATGAGATGACCCCCACATCCTTTGTCAAAATAAACAACTCCCCGATCAATGCATTTCACTCTTCGGTGCAACGCACGGGCACCTTACTACTATAGATTAGTATGACCAAAAATTGAACTAACATTATATATAGTACGATAAATGCTGATGCATGTCACCTAAAATTATATCATTCAAAACTATGTTCAAATACGAATCCAACGATATAGTTTTTGTTGACATGCACTAACATTTTGTCAGTTAAATCTTCAGTCAAATTCAATGGGGGACTAATAAACCACGACCGATGTAGTACAAGTGTAGAGGGCGGCGCTGCACGGGAGTCTCACCTCTCACCCCGCTTGTGGCGCGGCAGTAAAGCCGTCATATCACAAAACCCAACCACTCGCAGTAATAAGTGGCCTGGTAAAATAAACGGACAAGCAACCATCACATCCCTCCATCTTTTTTGCATTTCATCTCTCTGCATTTACTTTCTCCGGTTCATCTCGCACACTCGATCCCTAGCTACTACTCCTAGGGCCAGTTCTTTTGGCGGCTTCCCCAGCTTTTCCCACAAGACTAGTCACAGTGGAGAGTAACAATAAGGCGCCTCACTCATTTATTTGGGCTTCTAAACTACTACTCCGTCCTGGTTTATTCCTCACCATTGTAATTTGTGCTAAATTTTGACCAAAGATTTAACTGGTTTATTCCTAACCATTGTAATCCCTCCGTCTAGGTGTGTAAGTCATCTTACGAAAACCAAATAATCTCAAAACACTTAGGTGCGGTGCATTAACTTCTACCTCGTTTCTTGTTTCTTGACATATCAACCAATAAGAGATAAAGAGTGTGCATGCTTTTAATGACTTGAGATATCAAACACGACATGCAGTGGTTAGTTCATTGCATGCAATACTATTAATTAGCAAATAAACATTAACGTTTCTCGTTTTCTCCTCCTCCTTGGTCACGGTGCATAGCCTAAGATGACTTACTCACCTAGATGGATGGAGTAGTGCATGTGACATGCAGTAACATTTCATTAGTTAAATTTATGATTGAAATTTGACACAGATTACAATGGGGACCAATAAACCAGGACGGAGGTAGTAGTTAGAGCATGGTTAATAGTATAGCCAGCTGCTGGCTATAAGCCAGTGCCATGTCATCTACAACCCATCTTATAGCCAACATGTACAATAATAGATCAAAAGAGTGTACTACTTTTTTTATTATGTGGCCCACTTCTCATTCTCACAAAGTGCCTAGGAGCACGTGCTAGAGCTGGCTCTTCACGAAGAGCCCGCTTACCTTCTCTCTCCTCTTCTCTTTCCTCCAACTAAGCAGAAATATACTAGTTTATTTCTTATAGCCCGCTGACTCAGCTCTATTGTACTTGCTCTTATGGGATTACTAATCTAGAAGCCTAAAATAACTGGCCCCTGGTACTCCTACTAGTAGTAGTACTCAAGTTGGAATTCCAATTGCACGGCACAACTTGTTAGGCAAAAAAATCGATACAGGGTGTAGGAAGTGGTTTGGGAATTTGCATGCCTTTCCAACCAGTGAGATACTCCGTACAAAGTACGACAGAGAAATAACCACAGAGAAGGAAGCTAAAAGTAAACAATCAAACGAGCATTTTTGCATTTGTTTTGCATTGAATCGTTTCACAAGCTTGACTAGTGTTGTTTTTCTACTTTTACAAAAACTGCATCGTAATGTTAAAACATGCATTTGCACGTACATAAGTAATAGTAGTACTCCCTCCGTCTAGGTGTATAAGTCTTCCCTCCTTCTTGGTCACGGTGCACAACCAAAGATGACTTATTGACCTGGACGGAGGGAGTAGCACAATCTGCAAGCATATATCGAGAGAGACGTGTAGTGCGATAGTATATAGTAAAGTTTGTGCTATATGCACGTACTTGCAAAATGCGTACGAATACACAAGGTTTCCAAACTTTCCCTTTTACATACTTAATTAAGGACGCTAAAAATTCCTGAACGTTCGGGATTTATCATTTGCGTCCCAAAACTAATGAGATCGCCTTACGAAACAAAAATTATACTCCTCCTAAAAGCCACGGCGCTCGCATGAGCGCTTGCGGCGCGCCACGAGTGCCCTGGTGCGCGGCCATTTCCCAGCGCGCCGACACAACGCCTCTTCCTCAGCCTCGCAACTCGCGAGGTGCTGATTGGCGGCTTGCCGGCGGGCGAGCGCGATCTCACCGGTGTGGTGATCTGGCGCCAACAGGTACTCCTCCTCGCTGGAAGCGTGCACCCGGTCCACGTACCGCCAAGCGTAGATGAGGCGCTTGGGCCCGACTGCACTCAGGGCGTCGGCACGGGCGTCCTCCGCCACCCTCACGGCCCTCGCACGAGCCTTCTGCCAAAGAGCCAATTGCCTGACTCTCTCGGACGTGACATAGGCCTCCCAGGCAGCTTGTTCCGCGGTGCGCTTCTCTTCCTCGGCCTTCTTCTCCGCCTCTATTTTGGCGCGCTCTGCTGGAGGCAAAGCCTCCCACAAGGCGACATCCATTTCTTTCCAAAGCTCCTCAAGGTTGGGGGGCTCGGCGGGCGGCGCGGCGTTCTCCTCGTAGCGGGGAGCCGACGCGTCCTCTGGCGTGCGTGCTGGCGAGATTGGGAACGCCGATGCGTCGCG
This sequence comes from Triticum aestivum, assembly GCF_018294505.1. Taxonomy (NCBI): domain Eukaryota; kingdom Viridiplantae; phylum Streptophyta; class Magnoliopsida; order Poales; family Poaceae; genus Triticum; species Triticum aestivum. Next base: position 295,748,918 of record NC_057802.1, on the reverse strand, counting down.
GCGAGGAGCGAAACGCCGACGCGTCCTCCTCAACTAGTGGCGGCGAGGAACGGAACAGCGACGCATCGCGTCACGGCGAGGAGCGGAACGCCGACGCGTCCTCCTCGACTAGTGGCGGCAAAGAACGGAATGGCGACGCGTCGCGTAGCAGCGAGGAGCGGAACACCGACGCGTCCTCCTCGACTAGTGGCGGCGAGGAACGGAACGGCGACGCGTGACCGTCCGCGCGGTGCAGCGAGGGGCTCCTAGGGCTTGGGAGGGGCGATGCCATGGTGGTCGACGTGAGAGGGAGGGGGAGGAGATAGCGATGAACATGAACGTGAGGGGGAGGAGATAGCGATGTCGTGGGAGGCGCAGTATTTATAGCGAGCAATGGCACACCTACGTAAGATATGGACTGAGCTGCACTGACTTAACTGCAGGTCCAGTTGCATCCCTAACATGTGGGCCAGACCCCTGTTGGGCCCATATGTCAGTGACCCAATGCACCTGCAGTTAAGTAACAGCTACGTGGGCATATTTGTTGGAGTAAATTAGGGGGGAGCGAAGGGGTGGAAATATTGCTGGTCACAACGGATTGGACGAGCGTGGGGGAGGAGAGTCATGCATGCAGATTTTTTCACACGGGGTGGAGTGGTGGGACCGCCGGAGGGAGAAGGAGAGTTTGGCAGGCATATTGTTTCCACACATGGAGAGGAAAAGATTTGGAGATGAACGGGCTTCCTGCAGGTATGGGGAACGGTGCATAATAAGTCATCTTGCATGCCGGGCTAGGTATAGTCTCAAGTCATTAAAACATACACGCCCCACACATGTTCATATTTCAAGGTGCACTAAATTATTGCATGCGATGATTAAGGCTGGCCATAATGGTGGTATCTTAGCTAGTATCATGCACACGAGAATAGCAAACATGCTAATGTGGCAAAGAATTAAAGAAGAGAGGGGGGTTAGAGTAACTAGTGTTCATGCATGCATTGGTAAACACATTTTTTTGTGAAGAACGACAGCACTAGTTGAGTACTTTTGCAGACTTCAAAAACTATTCCACCGCCTCTACTATCTTGCTAAGAGTAGGTGAAATTTTTGAATCGAGCCCTTTAAACTAGAAGGGAGGTAGTGGTACTCTAAGGCTGGTCATAGTGGGGAGTAACTTAGACTAGTAACATGCATATGTTACTAGTCTATGTTACTACCTCTATAGTGCATAGTATCATAGATTAGTATCATAGGTGGTCTCATTTATTGCCATGCATGACACATAGTAGCATCATATTTATTATGTTACAGTATCTACCTATGTTACTATAATCATCTCTCTCTTATACTCATTATAATCAGTATTGTAGATATTGATATTTTTAGTATAAATTTGGTCGTGGGATTTCATTGATGCCTGTCAAAGCGTGGAGGAAGTGGAGCTTAGGGCTTGCATTGCCGGTCTCTACATAGGTATTTCTCTTCATAATCCTGTAATTTTAGAGACTGATTGCGCTTTTGTGGTAGCGTCTCTTGCATCGGGGGACTATGACAGGTCTGCTATGCGTGACCTGAAGATGAAAGCGTTGAGAATCTCGAAGTTGATCAACAATCTTCAATTGTCAAAGATTAGCCGTTCGGCCAATAAGGTGGCACACTTAATCGCTAAGTATAGCTTTGACAATAGATTAGATGGTATTCTTGTAAATAACGTACCGCCCTGTGTGGTGAATATTGTATCGAATGAGTGTACTGGTGTGGCTGGTTAATTAATATAAGGTGGTGTTCAAAAAAAAGTATAATTTGGTCAAACACTTTGCAAATGGTTGACGAGAGTAAAAAGGACCAGAGGGAGTATCATGCATGCGGAGTAGGCAAAAAAATTGCTTGTCTAAAAAAAGGCAAAAAAATTTGCTCATTTATAGCCGGTCGAAGTCTCAAAGGGCGCGACCGCGCGAGGGAGGCGAAGGTCGTGGGAGGCGCGACGTTTGACGGAATTAAGTGAAGTTACATCCACGCGCTGGCATGGCGTGCGAACAGACAAAAGCTATACCGTCAGGCCTACGATATGGGTCTAGTAGACATGACATCTAGTGGGTCCCGCATAGTTCTCGAGAACTCTTTGGGGGCTTGCAGCCGTTTATCCACCGGGCAAGCCAGCAACCCCACGCCGTTTGCACGTCCTACTCGTCCCCGTTTTCTACCTTACAACAGTTCGCTCCCAGTCGTCCCGTCCTTTCACATTAGTTTGCTCCCAGTTTTTTTTGCGGGTTACAACAGTTCAACTTCTCCTAACTCTCCTCCAAAATCCATGGCCTCCCAAATCTCCATGGTCGCCGTTGTTGGGGAACGTAGCAGAAATTTAAAATTTTCTACGTATCACCAAGATCAATCTAAAGAGTCATCTAGCAACGAGAGAGAGGGGAGTGCATCTACATACCCTTGTAGATCGCGCGCGGAAGCGTTCAAGAGAACGGGGTTGATGGAGTCGTACTCGTCGTGATCCAAATCACCGATGATCCTAGCGCCGAACGGACGGCACCTCCGCGTTCAACACACGTACGGAGCAGGGACGTCTCCTCCTTCTTGATCCAGCAAGGGGGGAGGAGAAGTTGATGGAGATCCAGCAGCACGACGGCGTGGTGGTGGAAGTAGCGGGAATCTCGGCAGGGCTTCGCCAAGCTCAGCGAGAGGGAGAGGTGTCACGGGAGGGAGAGGGAGGCGCCAGGGCTTGGGGTGCTGCTCCCATGCGCCTCCCCACTATATATAGGGGTGGAGGGGGCTGGTTTCTTACCCTCCAAGTCCATTGGGGCGTTGGCAAAGGTGGGGGAAGGAAATCCCATCATTTCCCTTCCCCACCGATTGTTATCCCCCTTTTTTAGGGATCTTGATCTTATCCCTTCGGGATATGATCTTATTCCTTATAAGGTGGGATCTTGGTGCGCCTTGACCAGGGGTGTGGGGCCTTGCCCCCACTACCCACGTTCATGTGGGTCCCCCCATGCAGGTGGGCCCCACTTCGGAACCTTCTAGAACCTTCCCGGTACAATACCGAAAAATCCCGAACATTTTCCGGTAGCCAAAATAGGACTTCCCATATATAAATCTTTACCTCCAGACCATTCCGGAACTCCTCGTGACATCCGGGATCTCATCCGGGACTCCGAAGAACTTTCGTTTAACCGCATACTAATATCTCTACAACTCTAGCGTCACCGAACCTTAAGTGTGTAGACCCTATGGGTTCGGGAGACATGCAGACATGACCGAGATGACTCTCCGGTCAACAACCAACAGCGGGATCTGGATACCCATGTTGGCTCCCACATGTTCCACGATGATCTCATCGGATGAACCACGATGTCGAGGATTCAATCAATCCCGTATACAATTCCCTTTGTCAATCGGTACGTTACTTGCCCGAGATTCGATCATCGGTGTCCCAATACCTTGTTCAATCTCGTTACCGGCAAGTCACTTTACTCGTACCGTAACTCATGATCCCGTGACTAACTCCTTAGTCACATTGAGCTCATTATGATGATGCATTACCGAGTGGGCCCAGAGATACCTCTCCGTCATACGGAGTGACAAATCCCAGTCTCGATTCGTGCCAACCCAACAGACACTTTCGGAGATACCTGTAGTGCACCTTTATAGCCACCCAGTTACGTTGTGACGTTTGGTACACCCAAAGCATTCCTACGGTATCCGGGAGTTGCACAATCTCATGGTCTAAGGAAATGATACTTGACATTAGAAAAGCTCTAGCAAACGAACTACACGATCTTGTGCTATGCTTAGGATTGGGTCTTGTCCATCACATCATTCTCCTAATGATGTGATCCCGTTATCAATGACATCCAATGTCCATGGTCAGGAAACCATAACCATCTATTGATCAACGAGCTAGTCAACTAGAGTCTTACTAGGGACATGTTGTGGTCTATGTATTCACACATGTATTACGGTTTCCAGTTAATACAATTATAGCATGAACAACAGACAATTATCATGAACAAGGAAATACAATAATAACCATTTTATTATTGCCTCTAGGGCATATTTCCAACAGCCGCTGAGTACCAGGTTAGAGCCATCACCGGCGATCAGTTCATCGTCATCTACACACGTGGATCCGAGATGGTGAAAGCATGGCTTGCTCGCTTCTTACGCATGTTCAACAGTTCAACGGATGAGTGGGTCGCTGGGCTAGATGTTGAGTACACCACAGTCCTGGGACGAGAGAAGGATCTAAAGGACGAAGAGAGGAAGAAGCCCGCCGTGATCCAGGTTTGCGTACATAACATTTGCTTGGTCTACCACATATGCCATGCCGACGTTGAGTGCCAGGATTTTAAGAACTTCCTCAAGGACAAAAGAGTGAAATTCGTTACTGTAGGCTTTAAGAACGACAGGGATGTCCTGCATCGGATAGGTCTCGTTGTAGGCCAGCCCTTAGATCTCCAGAAGGCAAGCCTGGTGTCCTCCTCTCAACCTTCAATGCTGACCCTGGCAGCAGCCATGATTGATCCTTCGTACGCTAAACTGAAGAAACCTCATCACGAGTTTCATCATGCATGGGAGTCGAAGACATTAGATGAAGATCACATCATGTACGCAGCAATGGATGCCTACCTTTGTTTAAATATCTACAAGGGTTGTGTGAAGAAGCAGAGCCCAGTGTCCGGTTCAAGCAAAGAAGCGCCGGCGAAGAGGAAGAGGAAGAGGGACGAGGACAAAGTCGAGGACGTGGAGTCGGACTCCGAGTAGGTGGCAGTGTCGTCGCTCATGCTGGTTCTACTGCAGTGTCAAGCAGACTAGTTGCTTAGTTTATTTTCAAGGGTGTGTTGTGCTGAGGCCCCAGCAGAACTATGTTTATGTTCTTTCTCGTTATTTGAACTATTTAGTACGTACAGTAGTACTAGTACTATGTCTTACTACTGTTCTTCTTGCAGTTGGTACTACTGCTCGTATCTTCGTGTTCCTACTGTACTTAATACGTTCGTACTAGTAGTATAATTTGGGTCAGTCGATTTGTGAAAGATGTTCGACGGAGCGAAGGAAGAAGATGGCAGAAGAGGTGGAAGAAGCCCTTCGAGCCATCCATGTTGCATCAAACGACTCACATGAGTCGACTGACCCAAATTGCTCCTTCAGATTGCAGGATCCACGTGGCATTCAAGGTCTCAAAGGTAGATTCCGCGTCCGCACCCGGTTTGCGGGCTCGACGCGCACGCGACCGGCTTCCGCCGCGACAGCCACCATGCGCGCCTCCTCCGCACGGGCGGAGACGACAATGACACGCTAGTTCCTCCTCGCCGGCGTGCTGGAGCACGCGCTCGTCCTCCTCTTCGTACGCTGCGTGCATAGATGCGGCTCCACCAGCTACTCGCGTGCTTGGCAGCGCGGCGGCATCGCGAGGAGGGCCTGTAGACGACGTGAGCGGGCGAGCCTTCGGCTTCATGGCACAGGGATGGCCGCGACACGGCGGTGATGGGCGAGAAATTGTTGGCCGGAGCAGGCGGGCGCCGGCATGCGCAACGGCGGCGGCGGCATATTGATGAGTACGCGTGTGGGAGCTTACTTTAGTTTTATATATAAGGTTGGTCAAACTTAAAAGAAAACCGTACTAGTACATGTAAACATTAGACTTAGGCAGCGCTTTTATTAGTTAGTACCACAGCCACGATACGGAATCCTGTGCAAGCGCGTGATGAACCGCGGCCGTGCGGTCGATCGAACGGTGCGTCACCGTGTCGCGCTCGAAGGACATCCACCAAACCTTTTTGTGTGTGTGAAAACAATCCTCGAATATTACTCAACTTTTTTTTCCTGTGAAAGTTCTTGACGCTGCAATATTTCCATATATTTGAATTTAGCTCCAGTTTGTGTTTATTTGGATTTGGACGTTTTAGGTGCGCCCTAGTTTTTTTTAATACTGATTTTGTGTGTGTGACTGAGAGAGAACGTGTGTATGTGTCCATATGTGTGTTGTGGCGTAAGGGCAATGTGGAGACGGTGTGCGTGTGATACAGACATAGAGAGGTGTGAATGTGCAAATGATCATGCATGAGTGAGACATAGACAGATGCCGATACGTTGTGTATACATGAGAGAATGGTCTTCTAGTTTACTTTGTGTGTGTGTGTGTGTGTGAGCATGTTGTGAAGTACTATAGACCTTGTATACATCTTGGGATTCGACAATGATTGTAACTATTGAATTGTATAGACCATTACATTCGAAGTCAATAGCCTAATATATTTATTTCACAATTTCAACAAATGATTAGTTCACTACAAACTAAGAAAACAAATGTGTACTCCCTCCGTTTTTATTTAAGTCCGCGTATTAGCATTGGTCAAAGTCAAGTTTTGTAAACTCTCAGAAAGCTTATAACAAAAAATATTAACATATACAATAACAAATAAATACCATTAGATTCATTATTGAATGTACTTTCACATCATACATATTTGTTATGGTAAATGTTTATATTTTTCTATAAACTTGGTCAAACTTTAGGAAGTTTGACTTCGGCCAAACCTAATATGCAGAGTTTACTACTACTACTCGCTAGTTGCTTAGCCGAATCACTCAACACGCCACACGGGGAGTCCAGTGTCACAAAATTTTGAGGTCGGCGGGAAAATCTCCCGTGACCCTGATTCGAGCAGTGGGAAGTTACCATCATAGCCTTCAGAACAGGCCTACGGATGACGCTTGGTAGGGGGCTGTTTTCGTAACTTCAGGTTTACCCTACCCAGCCAACCCCACCCCGGCACCCAGAGTAGTACACCTGAATACTCCCCATTTTCTATCCCCACCGCAAAATAGACTTCTCCACGGCACCGCAGCCTTCGTGCTCCTCCCCTTTACATCGGCACACTCATCCACCGCAGCGCATCTGCCTCATCGACGACCTCGTACGCCACACTGGAGCCGGTCCACTGTCGTCGTCGTACACGGAGCCTCTTCCCCGGCATCGTCTTCCACGGTCTCGGATCTGCTTCCCGGAAGCCGACGCCAAGCGCAGAAGTACCACTGTCATGGACAATGAACTGACTCCCGTTGCCGACCATGACTCACAGAGGCCGCCGCGACCATCGTTTTCCTCCTCGATTGGTAATGTGTGTATTGAATCACTTAGCAGTACATGTGCAGTTCCAATTTTGTTCATACCTACCCTTCAAATTTCCTGGGTGCTATTGTTCCCGTAAAAGTAATTGGTTATAACCTCCATTGTCCAACAGAATATCAGCTTGTAATTGTGCGTCGCTCCTGTATCGCGCTGTGCTTGGGTAGGTTTTTCATCTGCAACCAGTAGTGTGGCAAATGATGGAAAGGTTTTTAGAACTAGCAAGATGCCCATGCGTTGCACGCATCAAGATGCATTTGTATGAGTAGTTTATCTTGTGGGGGAAAAGGATGAACGAGGGAAGGCCTTATTTGCAAATCTGGAGAGGGGTATGGGTATCTTTTTGCAAAATTCCCATTTGTTTCCTTCCTATCTGTCAGATATAAATCGGACGGCCTATATTGTAAGAAAAAAAGTATAGAGAAAAAAGTAGATAGTAAAGGAAGTAGAGATAAATATTAAATATTAAATATAAAATAAATATAACAGTAGAGATAGCAGAGACGTCGGGAAAGGATCGCGCGCGCGCGGGAAAAAGCGGCCGGGCGTGCGCTAGTTTTGGCGCGCGGCGTCCGGCGCGCTTTATAAAATCCAACGCCCTCCCACCGCTCTGTGCCTTGCCACCGCTCTCTCCCCGCTCTGTGCCTCGCCACCGCTCTCTCCCCGCTCTTTTTCGCCTCGCCGCCGCCGCGCCACCATGCCGCCGCGTCACCGGGAAACTTGGGGATACCGCGGCGTCCGCGCGCGCCCCTCTGGCGGCTTCTCCGCCGAGATCCGGTTCCGCGGGATGCGCCTCGGCCTCGGCAATTTCGACACCACCAATGAGGCCGCCCGCGCATACGACACGGTGGTGTGGCGCCTCCGGTGGCCTCATAGAACATTGAACTTCCCCAACGTGCCGACGCGGGAGTGGGCGCAGGAGCTTGCGCCTCTGCCGCGGCTTAGCGCCGACGAGGATCGTCGCGACAACCGGAGGCGGGAGCACCGTCTCGGCATCGCCGAGATGGACGAGGAAGCCATGGCGCTGTGGCACCAACACTTCCCGCAGGACATCATCAAAGAGCGCGAGTTCTACGCGCAAAGGAGGGCGGAGAGGGATAAGAGGAGGGCGGAGCGAGCCGCCTATCGCGAGGACAAGCGTAGGCGAAAAGTGGACGCTCAATTCAACATGAGGCTAGGCAGCGTCGCCCTGGGAATCCGACGACGATCGGTATCTTCACGCCTACAGTCAGACATCGGAGGAGGACATCACCAAGGAGGAGTCGGACGACGAGGAGTAGTTGAATTATCTTTTTTATCTATCTATGCTGAGAACTATCCTCTACTCTCTAGTATCTACTTCTCGATCTTAGCACTGTAAATGCTTTTTTAAAGCGCCGCGCGTTGCGATTCTGTTGGAGATACTCTAACATGGCAGACGAGTGCTTTAATGTTGCCCACAAGATGCGCGAGTATTACTAGTAGTATATTTTTCTTGCCATGTTGAGATTTTAAAACCACGAGTGCGAACATGCAAAGGAGCAATGAAGACCAAACACGGGATATTCGGGACATCTTCAAGGAGCGTGGCAAGTTAAAGAGGAGCTGCACCGAACCTGTAAAATGAGCTTTGGTAAGTAACACCCTTTCAATTACTTTCGTGTAGCCTCGTGTTCTTCGATGTGTATATGTTGTAGTTTCTGTTTCTCTTAAGCGTGGTGTTCTTCGATGTGTAATAAGAAGAGTCTTAATCGTCCTAATGCTTTCGTTTTTAGCTTGATGTAGGAAGTGGGTGTTCTCACCTTGTAGTCTGTTTTTATTTTATTTTCCTTTTGAATTCACTTCTCCGAGTTCTGTTTATCTGGCTTCTACTAAATGGATCTAGGTTGCTCTGAGTATTGATCTAAAAAAGAAGTAACTTCATGTCAGGATGCAGTTCCTGCGAGGAGGGAAGTATGTTCAACCTCGAGATCATGTTTCCAAAATGAGGCTGGATTACACACAAGGTGCCAGTTCCCTAATGATGCTGGATTAGACACAAGGTGCAAATTCCCAGATGATGCTGGATTACACACAAGCCAGGTGGAGTCGTCAGCTGTTCGTGTCCTCGTGGCATTAGTAAAGGCTGAAAGAAAGCGTGCAGCAGCCCTTGAGAATGTAGCTGAGTTCCTGAAGAAGCGAAAAGAGCAATCAGATGCTCTCTTCACCCAAGCCAAAGAAGAGATGGAAGAATCCAGAAATAAGCTAGCAGAGGCAGAGCAGGCTAGGCGTCTCCTGCTATCTAAAACTGTTGTCAATACAAAATTTCCTTCATAATAGCTAGGTTCAAATGTTTATCCAGTCAGCATGCCTGTTGTGATGTCCGTGCATCTACTGATGTGGCACAAAATGTTTTTTTTCAGGTCATGTAATAACAGCAATTACTTTCCAACCAATAACAGACGAAGCATTGGACATGGTATAGTTCACGCGCAAGCCTGACATTCCAAGTTCAACTTCCACATCAAACTCATGTTCACAGATATCTGCACATTCATACATAATGTCCACAGCCATGATTCACTTCAAAGCCAAAAAAATGTGAGGAGAGTTATAAATAAAGAAAATACTCTACTAGTTCCTGCTACCAAGTGCGAGCACAACAAGTCAAGACCATGCGTAAATTAATTATATTTTAGTCATTTTTTGTGTTCTAAAATGCCTGCCGGCTCGCGGAAGGACGTGTTGCCGGCACACGCGCGGATTCAATGAAGGCAGGCGGGGCAGTCTTAAGCTGGTTGCACGCGGCGAGGAGGCGTGCTCAGCCGGGCCTGCAGCGAGTGCGGCCCTCTTGGCCGGCGCGCCGGTTCAATGCCTGCGCTATGAGAGGTCGCGTCCGTGTCAGAGCAATCACTCCCTCCAGTCCTTTTTTGTTTGGGTATAACAAAATCTCGTTTTCCATTCACATTTTACAAGTAAAATTCGTGGACAAACTTTGACCCAAAGTACGATGGGGACTAGTAAACCAGAATGGAGGTAGTAGTTTTTTTAATCAAAGAAGGGTTTCCCCTTCCGATTTTCATTACTGAAAACCAGCATCTAAATCTAAACCATAGTATTTGCGCTAGAACTACCAGGTTCAACATCTCGCAACATAAACCCATACAACCTCCATCGCAAAAAAAACCATACAACCATACGCCAAGGAGGTACGTAGTACTATGAATTCCATTTTTGCTCCATACCAATCGTTCTAAAAACTACTTACTACTTATAACGCGCCATTGAAAATCGGAACTCTTAACCCCGCTAAAAAACGATATTTTAAACATGGCTACTCGATCTGTGGCAACTGGCGAGCCACCGCGCTCCAAGTCGTTCACCTGTGGTCCCGACCATCAACTCCTACGGATCAAATTATCACGCGAGCTGACTATTCCTACAAAGGTGCTCCACCACGTACCCGGTACCCGCGAATGCAGCAATCGTGCACCTAGGGTTTTAGGGTTTATTTGTTAACGTCGCCTTTACGTAACACTCATGTGTGCGAGACAGCGAGAGGCCGACTGCGTGCGTGCGCCTCTTCTCTTCGTATATGTACTCCACCGTTTGTCTGGTGTCCAAAAAATTATAATAACTACTAGCAATGTGCCAATGCGTTGCCACACGATCAAAGTAGATTAATACATATTCACCGATTTGATAGAAAAAAAGTCTAGTTTTGAAATACGTATATCACTAAAAATATGTTATGTTTCACACAAAATATATTCCTTTGGCGGTTTTGATGAGATAAGGGAGGAATGTTGTTGGTTTCAAGATTCGAGAAGTGGTATATGTCTAATTTCTACTCTTACTAGCAAGATGCCCGTGCGTTGCATGGAACATCAAGATCTTGTGGGAGAAAAGGATGAACGAGGGAAGGCCTTATCTGCAAATGTGGTGAAGAGTGCGGGTAAATTGCCATATTTCCTTCCTATCCGTCAGATATAAATCGGACGACCTACATTGCAGGATGGCAGGCCCACCATCATCACCAACTCTATTTTTTATCCCTACTCTTATAAAAAGCATTGTCGGTGATGATCGTGTGCCTGCCATCTTGCAATATAGGCCGTCCGATCTATATCTGACGGATAGGAAGGAAACTATGGCAATTTTGCAAAAAGATACCCACACCCCTCTCCACATTTGCAAATAAGGCCTTCCCTCGTTCATCCTTTTCCCCCACAAGATAAACTACTCATACAAATGCATCTTGATGTTCCGTGCAACGCATGGGCATCTTGCTAGTTGTTGCAAAAAGCCCATGTGTGTTTGAGAGAGAGGGAGAGTGGAGGAGGACGGAGTGCATGTGTGACAAAGACACAAGGAGTGTGTGTGCGATAGGTATCAGCTTAAAATAAGGCGATAGTGTGTGTGTGCACGATCGAGAGGGCGTGTCTCAAGAAGGGAAGAAAAATCTACATAGATACAAGGAGCGGGAGAGAGACATGTATGCGATGGTGGAAGCACGAGTGTGCGGGTGTACAAAAAAGACTTATGAAACTAAACTATTCTATTGATTTATGCCCGTGCTTCTTCTTCTGTTTTTGTACGCAGAAGGATGTCTAGGAGGAACAGATCACTGAGGTTAAGGATGAGAAGGTGAAAAGTGAAGATAGAGAATAGATGCCATGAACAAGTGTATCAATTCAAGAGTTAAGGAATACTATTGGGAAGATTGGGCATTGGGTTCATCTTGTTATTGACCATCCCTTTTCAACCTATCTAGAGGCTAGCTAGTCGATAAATGTTTGCGAGAGAAATACGAGTCGGGGTGCAAAAGCGAGAGTTTTGTGTGTGTGAGAGAGAGACGGTAGTCGGGAAGGGGAGTGGAAGTAGGAGTTGTGTGTGTGTGTCTGTGAGAGAGAGAGAGAGGAGACGGTAGTCGGGGTTGTCTGATCGGTAAACAAATGAATAATGTCAGTCTGGGATGGAGACAAAAAGGAGACCGCAACAAATGTTGTGTCTACAGGAGAGAGAGAGTAATTTTAGTGGTATGAGTCATATGTAGAGACATATAGGGTGTGTGAGAGAATCCCATAGAGAGAAAGACAAAGTGAAAGACGAGTGGAGACTATGTGTGTGGCGGTGAAAAAGAAAGCTTAGGTACCGAGTGATACCAGAGAACAGTAGAGACGTGAGAGATAATGAAAACCGTGTAATGTATAATGATAGGGAGAGTGTGACACTTCTCAAGGGAGACATCGAGAGACCATGTTTGCGAGGATACGAGAAACATGAAGTGAGCGTGCGGGTGAGCTGGAGAAAAGAGAGTGATAGCTACCTGAAGGAGCATGCATGCGAGAGAGATGGGTGTGAAAGGAGTGAACAAAAAAGGGATTCAAATATTTGAATTCGAGATGATGATACATGTAATCCATACTCGAACCAAAATTGATCTATCAAACATGCATACTCATATGAATTCACGCACATCTATGTTATTTAATATGTAGATATTACTGATCCATACATTTTAGTAGAACATAATTTGGTTAATTTTTTTTCGAATTCAACCTTAAGCTTTCGAGATCGTTGTATTTGTAAATCATATTATACATATAAAGGAGCAGAATTCTTTGTTGTGCTTTTGAAAGTATATATAAAAAATGATGTATATAGAATGTAATTCCAATTGAAAATGGATCCCGCCCGAAAAAAAAATACAAACGGGATTCGAATTGAGTTGGCACGGTAAACGTGCACTCTGCAAAATTTGAACGAAGCGGGGAAAGTCGTAGTAACCGCCCGAAACCAAAATCTGCGAGATGGAAATCACTACTGCCTATCCCTGCCACGCAAAGCCTATCTGCTGGATTCCTATAGGTTTCAATAGGGGTAGGTCTGTAATTTCACCCAAACGTGACGTAACCGCCTCTCACCCGGATTCATACACGGTGGACGCCAAAACACAGTGTGTCCTCGGCCGAAGTCGACTCCCTCCCCGATTCATATTCATACACGGTGGGCGCCAAAAACAAACTCTCATCGGCAAATATTCGGTGTATGCGAGATTACCGTCCTATCCCCAACCGACTAATGTTGTTGTGATGTAGTAGAAATTTGAAACGGGGGCTAAGTTTGTAAATTTCCTAGCATTTGAGACAAGCGCACCCTGAATACATGGTTCCCCCCTTCCTCTCTACCTCCCTTTTCCCCATTCGTACTCTGTGGGTGCCAAAACACCCTCTCCACCCCACCCTCCTCCGTCCGCCGCCGTCCGCCACCCCATCCACCGCCGTCCTCCTCCACCATGCCGGAGCTGATACCCCAACGCCGCCGTCCATTACAAGAGATCGACCTCTCTCATCCACGGCTTCGGACCGGGATCTTTGCATCCCGTCCTCTCGCTTCATCCCCGCCGTTGTCCACCTTGCCGGCGCCGCTCCTATGACCGTCTCGTCCACCGCGCCCCGCCGCCACTATGTACCCTCCTAGATCTGCTTCCACGCCATCGACAGCCATTGCTACCGCAGCACCGTCAAATTCTCAGCAGATGCGTACACGGCGCCGCACCAGAGGCGGTACTCTTTCATATCTGCTCAACTTATTTATCGCAGCAAGAAAATAGATCGCCACTGCTTTACTCTGATTTCTTGTCTTGGTTGCGAAGTTGCCTTTGTCCGGTTTGCACCTTCAGATCCGCCATGGCACACTCAACACTATACTCCCAATGCTTATGGTTTTCCCCTTATATATTCCACACTAGTTAAATCACAGTAGACTAAATTTCAAAATTGGGTCAGTCGATTTTTTAGAGATCGCCGGAGTTCGCCGGTGTGAACGAAGGGGCTCGGGTGGTTGTGGGGCCTCGCCAAACGAAGAAAAATCGACGCGGGTGGGGGTTGGGGCGGGGGTAGGGGTGGGGGTGGCCGAGGAACACAGGCGGCGGGGGCCGGTGGTCCGGCCGGCAGCCCGTGCGGTGTTCTGTATGGGAAGAATCAGAGACAAGGAAGAAGATGGGTTAGGAGACGTAGGATCTTCATCCAACCGCCTGAAATGGTCGAGAGACAGCTGGGAGTTGCATTCTTAATGCGCTCTGGTTCATCATGTGTGGGCACTGCGCAACCAACATTTTATTATCCAAAATCTGCTTGCTCTTCTTTACCATGTTCCTCTTCCGTTCTTCTTTAATATGTACTCTCTCCATTCCTAAATACAAGTCTTTGTATAGATTCCACCATGGACTACATATGGAGCAAAATGAGTGAATCTACACTCTAAAATGTATCTGGATACATCTGTATGTGATCCATAGTGGAAATCTCTACCAAGACTTATATTTTGGAACGGAGGGAGTATGATAGTAGTACAGTATGTTCCTTGTACTGAAGATGAGCAGGGACATTTGCAGTGTAGAGGTCTATACGGTCGGTTGTGATGGACACTTTGAGCCTCTTTGATTCGTAGGATCTTGTAAACATAGGAATAGGATTTGTAGTGGCCTGCCCACTTGAATCCTATAAGAATAGCAAGGAAATGCGGGGAGATGTGTCGCCTTTGAGAGTAACACTGATATTAACAGTACCACACCTTCACTTGAAGAGAGCTAGTATCCGAAGCCTTTCTAGCCGTACCGGCAATACTAGCACATATATTCCAGCAAGTTCCACTTTGCTGATTTTACTCTGATGCTTACGGTTTTCCCCGTTATATCTACACTATGATCTGTGTAGCTGCTTTGTGTCGCACTAGCAGCAGTCCACTCTTGAAGCTAAACACTGCAATGACTTACAAAATTGGCACCAAGGCATTGAGTGCCATTCTGGATGCAATGAAACTCATACGCTCCCCACATGTTGATTCTTGTTCAGAATATGATCCTAATGACTATTCTAACCTCGAGGAGTCAAAGGCAGATGGCATGTCCTGTTCACCCATCAAGGTGCCTGTTCTAATTTGGCAATGTTTTATTGATTGCGGGTATCTTGCATATGTTGTCTTGCATTTCTTCTACTTTGTTGCACCGCCATCTGCTTAGTTTACTCATCATATATGTCGAGATGCCATGCCCATCCATTATCAATACATATTCCATCTGTCATCATACCATGTTTTTCCACTCAAATGTTGTTCTTGTGCATCAGACATCAAAAAGGAAGAGGGTGATTGCCGAACCTGAAGGAGCACCAGCAAAGTCCTTGAAAAACGTGGTGGTGCCGGAGAAATCAGACAGCACCCCACTTATATTGGCTGTACAACCAGTGACACAAAACGTAGGACCGACTCCAGCAGACTGTACCCATACTTCACTGGCCACACCACTAGCCCCACCACACAGGACCTGCACTCCAGCAAAAGGTATACCGATTTCATTTGCCATAGCACCAGCTGTACCACAGAAAAATCCCACTCCAGCAAAAAGTACAGCAAGTCCACCGGCCGAAGACCTATCCCAACTGCAGAGACGGCCAATTCCTGCAGATTGGAACCCCATTCCATTTATTCCCAGTTTAAAAGACAATGCTTTCAATGTTGTTAGGGACTACGTGCATATATTCCCATCATGGGAAGATTATTGTGAAGACAAACACCATTTTCACATCTTCCTGTCCAACTTACGTGTAAGTGCTATTATTCATGGTTATTATTTTCCTGTTTTCTGCTGATTGAACACATCAATGATTTACATTACATTGTTGTAACTAGGCGAGGGTCAATCTGGATAGTCATGACGAGCAAAGCTTGCTTGTGCTTTTCAAGGAAGCATTGCAGCAGTATCGGTGTTACCTGAGGAAATCACACTTTGATGGCAAGTCTATAAACGAATTTCCGGTGAAGTCTCCTGTGCTAAATTTAGAAGACATTGAATGGAAAAACCTTGTTATGCACTGGTCTCGTTCCCAGGATGAGGTACTGTCTATGAAATCACATGACAATTTGAACTTCTACTTTTCCGCATGTGCCTTACGGATCTTTTTGCAGGAAATCTGCTCGAAGAAGAATTCCGGTTTGACAAGAACGACAGGATATCGCAAATATGCTGCCCGCTGCTTTGCTCTTGTTAGTACCTGTTGTCCTGTATCACTGTACTTGCATACATACCTGGTTCATTATGTGACAGCAGTATGCATGATAGCTTGCTTATCAATTGTTCGCTCCAAATTATCTGATATGTATGAATGGTTACATTAGTGTAGAATATATCCAATGCCAATGTTTTTTTAGCTCTGCATTGTTCTTGTAAGTACATGCTGTCCTTTATCAGTGTACTTATAATGACAGGTAGTTGTTCATGTACCATCACTCTGCAGCTTATTTTCCTTTGCCCTCCATTTTCTACACATCAGATCTATATTTACTCTTACCATAAGGTTGGTACTGAAGAAGTTTAGCTGTGCATTGCTCTTGGCTGTACCTTTTGCCTGTATCGCTGCACTTACATTTATAGCTACTTGGTTATGTAGCATCACTCTTCATCTTATCTTAAATATTCTCCATTTTTTCGTATATTATCACATCTATATTTACTCTTAACAAAATGTAGAATAAAGGCAATGCTTTTGAAGAAGATTCTGTGGTAAACTTCTTGAATTGCCCCCCCCCATCAGCATGGACAAGGCCTTTATAGAGCCTGTCTTCACCAATAATGTAAGTTTGTCCATCTCAAGCCTTCAAACTTTGTTGTATATATTTGGTTAGGCATGACTGCAACAGCTGTTTATTTTTGGTGTTTGCATCAAATTGCTTGTTTAAAGTTTATTATGTAGTTCATAAACAAAAGTTTGTCCTTTCTCAATTTAAGTTTTCAGTTGTACAACCAAGTTCCTTCTTCATACCATGTAAATTAAACTATACAGAGCAAGTGATCTTCTTTTGCACTGCATGTATGCTTCTGTTCTTCATCCGTAATCCAGTGGTGTGGTGAACCTACCCACTACAGCACAATGTCATATTCTGCAATGTCTTAACTATGAACAATGTCATATCATTCTACTATTATTTAAACCGTCTCTTTATTTGCCAATCTGAAATGGTATAAATTGACAGCACACTAACCATTGATACTTATGAGTTCTTGATCTGTAATCCAGTGGTGTCGTGAAGCTGCCAACTCCTTCACAATGTCATTTCCTGCCATGTCTTGACCTGAACAATACCATATTGTGTTAATGCAATTTTAAACTGTGTCACTTTATTCGTCAGTAAGAAATGTGATGAATTGTCAGCACTGATACTTTTATGTGCAAAACCTGTCATCTGTCTGCTTGTTTATCTTTCAGAGTGAGGAAGATATAAGTGTTGAACAAGCGCAGTCTCATCATCTTGCTCAGCTGCTTGCGCTGCAGCTCCCCAGCAGGGCTAACCTTTCTTGAACTCTATTGAAGTGTTGTCGGTTTTGTATATTATTTTGTCGGCGTGTTTATTTGCACTGGTGGCGATCTTTGATGCCCAGTGTATGTAATCTGCTGTCTGCTTGTGCTTTATTATCATAGTGGCGAACTTTGATGCCCAGTGGATGTAATATGCCGTAATTTCTTTATTGTATAGTCTAGGTTTTTTCTTATTCACGATGCTGCAGTTATTTTACTGTATATATATCCTGTCTTCGCAGTAAACCGGCCAAACCGTAAAATTACGGTACATAATCGGGCCGTCATGCAATCACGATGTAGGTTGGGCCTGAAACGTGCCGAACAGCTCACGGGCCGGCAGCAGCCCGAAATGAACCCCGGCCCATGATTGTGCGAATCAAATCACGGGCTTTTAACAGGCCAAAATTGTCTCGGTCCTTGTTTGGCCCAATCAGATATCGGCTGCGAGCAGGCCGGATGCAAACCGGGCCGTAGTTAGGCCCAACTATATGACGGGCTTTTAACAGGCCGAAATTAATATAGGGCCGAAATGTTAAACGGGCCCTTAACAGGCCAAAACTAATATCAGGCCGAATTACTAAGTGGGCCTTTAGCAAGTGGGCCCAAAAGCATAGTGTCCAGTTGACGGGCCGAATCTGATATGGGCCATAATTGAGCCCAAAGCCTCTTAAAGGGCCGGACCTGATCTGGGCCGTAATTTGGCCCAGAACGTGGTAGGCTTTTAACGGGTCGGATCTCATATGGGCCACTATTAGGCCCGGAGCGTGGCAGGCCATTAATGGACCGGATCAAATATGGGCCGGCATTTGGCCCAAAACATGGCAGCCAGTTAATGGGCCGGCCTACTAGGGTCCTCAAAATCTTGTGGGCCTACAGCTGGGCCGGCCCATTAATGTCGGCGAAATCTCGTGGGCCTTTAGCTGGGCCGGCCCATTATGATCCGCAAGAATCTTGTGGGCCTTTACCTGGGCCGGCCCATTATGGCACACAAAAATCTTGTGGGCCTTTACCTGGGCCGGCCCATTATGGCCCGCAAAATCTTGTGGGCCTTTAGCTGGGCCAGCCCATTATGGTCCGCAAAATCTCGTGGGCCTTTAGCTGGGCCGACCCATTATGGTCCGCAAAATCTTGTGGGCCTTCAGTTGGGCCGGCCCATTTAAACTTGATGGGCCGCTCCACGTGTCAACATATCATAGGCGCGTCTCGCCCATTGGATGAGTGACACCTGTGCCAACGCGGACCTGACACGTGTCTCCTCCAGCCAATGATGATTTTACACGTGGAAAATCCCCATTGGTCGGGGTTGTTAACGGGTTATCGGATCCAAAACCCGACCCGATAGCTTAATGGCGTTCCGTTACGGTGGATGCCATGTGTCGGTCACCCTTGACGAAAGCACTTCTGTGACGCGCGATTTATCGTCATGGAAGTGGACACTTCCGTGATGATAATTTTGGTAATGTCATGGAACACTTCTACGACAGCACAAGTATGACTATCTTGATTCTGTCATAAATTTGTCATGGATGTACATGCATGACAAAAAAACGCAACCTACTGTGACAAACACGTATCATCACGGAAGTGTATTTTTTGTAGTGGCGCCCTCCACCCTTGTGGGCCCCACGCTGCTCCACCGACGTACTTCTTCCTCCTATATATACCTACGTACCCCCAAACTACCAGATATAGAGCCAAAAACCTAATTCCACCGCCGCAACCTTCTGTACCCGTGAGATCCCATCTTGGGGCCTTTTCCGGAGCTCCGTCGGAGGGGGCATCGATCACAGAGGGCTTCTACATCAACACCATAGCCTCTCCGATGATGTGTGAGTAGTTTACCTCAGACCTTCGGGTCCATAGTTATTATCTATATGGCTTCTTCTCTCTTTTTGGATCTCAATACAATGTTCTCCCCCTCTCTTGTGGAGATCTATTCGATGTAATCTTCTTTCGCGGTGTGTTTGTTGAGACCGATGAATTGTGGGTTTATGATGAAGTTTATCTATGAACAATATTTGAATCTTCTCTGAATTCTTTTATGTATGATTGGTTAGCTTTGCAAGTCTCTTCGAATTATCAGTTTGGTTTGGCCTACTAGATTGATCTTTCTTGCAATGGAAGAAGTGCTTAGCTTTGGGTTCAATCTTGAGGTGTCCTTTCCAAGTGACAGTAGGGGCAGCAAGGCACGTATTGTATTGTTGCCATCGAGGATAACAAGACGGGGTTTATATCATATTGCATGAGCTTATCCCTCTACATCATGCCATCTTACTTAAAGCGTTACTCTGTTCTTATGAACTTAATACTCTAGATGCATGCTGGATAGCGGTCGATGTGTGGAGTAATAGAAGTAGATGCAGGCAGGAGTCGGTCTAGTTGTCGAGGACGTGATGCCTATATACATGATCATACCTAGATATTCTCATAACTATGCTCAATTCTGTCAATTGCTTTTGTTCACCCACCGTAATACTTATGCTCTTGAGAGAAGCCACTAGTGAAACCTATGGCCCCGGGGTCTATCTTCCATCATATTAATCTTCCAACACTTAGCTATTTTTATTGCCTTTTATTTTACTTTGCATCTTTATCATAAAAATACCAAAAATATTATCATATCATATCTATCAGATCTCACTCTCGTAAGTGACCGTGAAGGGATTGACAACCCCTTTATTGCATTGGTTGCGAGGATTTATTTGTTTGTGTAGGTGCGAGGGACTCGTGCGTGGCCTCCTACTGGATTGATACCTTGGTTGTCAAAAACTGAGGGAAATACTTACGCTACTTTGCTGCATCACCCTTTCCTCTTCAAGGGAAAACCAACGCAGTGCTCAAGAGGTAGCAAGAAGGATTTCTGGCACCGTTGCCGGAGAGATTCGCGCCAAGTCAAGTCAAGATTTGATTTCCCGACAACGAGCCATTTCTGGCACCGTTGCCGTGGAGTCTACGCAAAAGTCAACATACCAAGTACCCATCACAAACCCTTATCTCCCGCATTACATTATTTGCCTTTTGCCTCTCGTTTTCCTCTCCCCCACTTCACCCTTGCCATTTTATTCGGTCTCCGTCGTGCGGTAGCGTTCCTTGGCAGTTGATGCGTCCTTCCGCGCGGCGTCATGAGCAGTTGCGGCCAAGACGGCCAGCTTCCTGCCCTCCTCGGGGGCGGCCAAGACCTGGCCCCAGGCTGCCCGAACGGACGAGTCAGCCTGGAGCCACCCCGAGACCAGCCCGATGCGGTCCGCCGCCACGCGCGGTCGGCGCCCCGAAGATCAGCCCGAAGCCGGTCCAGCACAGAGAAAGCTTCCTCCGGAGCGCCGGGCATGGCAGAGGTGTCGCGACCTACCGGCATGACGGCTTGGGGAGTGGGCGGCACCGACGCCTGGGCCGGCGGAGCAGCAGCAAGGATGACAGGGGTTCCGGAGCCCTCGGCCCCCAGCGGGTGCGACGGAGACGGGCACCTCCAGAGTCAGCTCAGCCACGGAGGCAGACTTCTCCTGAGGTTGGGCTCCCGAGCCTTGGGAGGCCGACCCTGTCGCGGAAGGACGCAAGGTGGTCGCTCCTTCCTGTGTTGGGGTCGTCGCAGCCACGGCAGGCCGCTTGGCCTCGGTGGCTCCGGCGTCCTCTTTCTTCTTCTTCATCACTAACATCAGCCTGGCCATCAAGATAAAGATGTCGGGTACTGCATCAAGAGCAAAGGCAAGGTGATACACTTACTGGTCCTCGGCGACGTATTCCCTCTTCCTGCCTAGGAGCGCGATTCCCTCGAGCCTCCTGGCACGGGCTTCGCCGTGTTCTCAGGAGCGGATGAGTGCGCGGCGGCCGGTTCTACGACGATGGCGGTCGGCGACGAGGTGGAGACGCTGCCCCGTGGGAGAACGCTGTCCTGTCCTTCTTCGGGGTCCCCTGCTTCAGCCTCTTCAGAGGGGTGCCCCTAGACCTCGTGGCCACCCCGGTGGAGCGCGGCGACCTCTCAACCAGGTACGCCCTAGCGTCGTCGTCGTCAGAGAGGTCGCGGAGGAGATAGAATTGCAGCGGGGGTGTAACGCCCACGATGCGGCTATATCTCCCACGTGTCGAGGCACGACTTAGAGGCATAACCGCATAGTGGTTTTGTCGCAAGAAGGGTCATCTTCACACAATCCCATGTAATGAACAAGAATGGGATAAAGAGTTGGCTTACAATCGCCACTTCACACAATACATAAATATTAATATCATACTTCATCCAAAATACAATCATATAGACCGACTACGGTCAAAATCCAGATGAAAATAAGACAACCCCAAATGCTAGATCCCCGATCGTCCCAACTGGGCTCCACTACTGATCATCAGGAAAAGACACATAGTAACGACCACGTTCCTCGTCGAACTCCCACTTGAGATCGACGCCATCATCTGCACTGGCATCGTCGGCACGTGCAACTGTTTTGGTAGAATCTGTGAGTCACGGGGACTCAGCAATCTCACACCCGCGAGATCAAGACTATTTAAGCTTATAGGAAAAGATGGTGCAAAGAGGTGGAGCTGCAGTGGCAAAAGCATATATGGTGGCTAACTTGCGTAAATGAGAGCGAGAAGAGAAGCAACGGAACGGACGTCATCTAGCAATGACCCAGAAGAGGTCCTGAACACCTACTTACGTCATTCATAACACAGACCGTGTTCACTTCCCGGACTCCGCCGAGAAGAGACCATCACGGCTACACACGCAGTTGATATATTTTAATTGGGTCAAGTGACAAGTTATCTACAACCGGACATTAACAAATTCCCATCTGCCTCATAACCGCGGGCACGGCTTTCGAAAGATAATACCCTGCAGGGGTGTCCCAACTTAGCCCATCATAAGCTCTCACGGTCAACGAAGGATAAACCTTCTCCCGGAAAGACCCGATCAGTCTCGGAATCCCGGTTTACAAGACATCTCGACAATGGTAAAACAAGACCAGCAAAGCCGCCTGAATGTGCCGAAAAATCCCGATAGGAGCTGCACATATCTCGTTCTCAGGGCACACCGGATGAACACTACGTACAGCTAAAACCAATCCTCGAGTTTCCCCAAAGTGGCGCTGCAAGTGGCTCTAGTTTGGACCAGCACTCAGAGGAACACTGGCCCGGGGGTTTAAATAAAGATGACCCTCGGGCTCGCGAAAACCCGGGGGAAAAGTTGGTCCTTGCTGGAGGAGTTTTATTCAAGGCGAACTGTCAAGGGGGTCCCATAAATCACCCGACCGCGTAAGGAACGCAAACTCAAGGAACATAAACCCGGTATAACAGTAACTAGGGCGGCAAGAGTGGAACAAAACACCAGGCATAAGGCCGAGCCTTCCACCCTTTACCAAATATATAGATGCATTAATTAAATAAGAGATATTGTGATATCCCAACATATCCATGTTCCGACATGGAACAAACTTCAACTTCACCTGCAACTAGCAATGCTATAAGAGGGGCTGAGCAAAAGCGGTAACTTAGCCAAACAACGGTTTGCTAGGAAAGGATGGTTAGGGCTGACATGGCTAAAATGGGAGACATGATATAGCAAGTGATAGGTAGCGGAGCATGGCAATAGAGCGAACAACTAGCATAGCAAAGATAGAAGTGATTTCGAGGGGTGGTCATCTTGCCTGCAAGGTTCTCAGAGTTGTCGAAAGCTTGATCCTCGTAAGCGTACTCGACAGGTTCCTCGTTCACGAACTCGTCTCCCGGCTCTACCCAAGACAAGAACACAAACAAACGGAACCACAATCAACAACGAGGAATGCGCAAGCAACATGATGCAAAACATGTATGATATGCAAGATATGATATGCGATGCATATGCGTGCTCCGGAAGGAAAATGATGAACATGGCAGTAACTTGGCAAACCAAGCATGCCACTGGAAAGATGAGATGATTTCGGTCGAAATCGATATAAAGATCACCGGAATCGGATGCACGGTTTGCAAATGGCAAGCAAAACAAAAATGACACTAATCTGCGATAAACAGCAAGATAGCACTTAAAATGCAACAAAAAACAATGCTACAGCACCCCAACATAGCAACAAAGCACATGACAGTAAACTACAAGAGATGCTTGACAAAAGATGAACACTGAGCTACGGCTAGTTCACAACATATCAAGCTCAAACAAGCATGGCAAAAGTGCAAAAGATTACAGGTTCACAGACTTAGTGAAAAACTGGACATGGCAGTAAACAGCATCAGGTAGCAAAGTTCAGAGCACAAAATCAACATGCTACAGGAACTTAACATAGCAAAACAAGGCATGGTAGTGTTCTACTAAAAGCACATGACAAAAGTCTCTTACTGACCATAAGCCAAAAAGGACCCGAAGATATGATGGCAAGCATGTAAACATAGCAAGTTTCGTTATCAGGTTTCAGACTTAGCAGAAAACAGAGCATGGCAGAAATATTAATATATAGGCCTCTTTGTGAGCTTGATGCACTCACTACAGAGCAATGCACTACAAACCAAGCACACCTACAGCAATATGGCATGTTTATGAAGCTAACCATGGCAAGAAAAATAGCATAGCATGTATGGATCAACTACAAGAAGCTTGGCAAGATTGCAAATCATGTTAAGAATCTGCCAGAAATATTTTATAGCAAAAGTAGAGCAAGATTGAGTCATGCTATGGCACTACATAATTGCAAACAATTGCAGGAATGGATCCATTACAACTATAGCTACAAAACATCCTTACTGAACATCTCCAAAATATGCATGGATCTCTCTTTAACATCAAGTTTACATGGCAACAAAATTACAGCAGACGAGGACTTCGAGAAATCACCAAGTCCCTGAAATCAGAAATATTACGGGGCCTACTTTGCATGCTTGTGATAGTCACCACAGAGATCACAAAAATAAATGCACTACACCACTGGAAAGATGGCATGGCATACTTCAAAATACATGTAGAGCTCAAGCTCAAAAGATGCACAGAATAAATGATACAAAAATGACAAATCTCCAAGTTCTGCTAAGAACCAGAGATTAACAGCAACTAGCCCACTTCCAACAGAGATTTGGGCATCAAGATGACCTCTAATGAACATGGTGCAATTGAACAAAATGAAGAGCATCATGAGGCGAACAATTTGACATATTACAAGCGCGAATCGGAGCTACATGCACGGAGTTATGGCACCAGGAACAGAGGCACATGCTGATAAAATTCCAGACTTGGAAAATATTGGGCGAAAAAAGTCAACGTACGTTATAGATCTGGATCAGGCGAGGTACAGGAGCTCGAGCACGTCGGCCGGAGAAGAGAAGAGGAGGCCGCATGTGGCGGCCAACGCCGGAGGAGGAGGGGGCCCGGAGGGCGGCGGTCGCCGGCGGGCACGGGCGGCGGGGCCCCGAGGCGCGGCGGCGAGGCGGCGATGGCCGGCGGCGGCGGCGCGCCGAGGAGGAGGCGGACGGCGCCGGCCGGCGGCGGAGCAGCGCGGGGAGGCGGCGCGCTGGGCGCGGAGGGGCGCGCGGGCCCGCGGGCCGGCGGCGGGCCTGGCGGGCCGCGGCGGCGGCGAGGACGGCGGGCGACGTGGCGCGCTCCGGTTGGCCGGGCGCGCGGCGGACGTTGTCCGCCGGAGCGGACGTTGTCCGGCCGGAGCGGACGCGTCCGGCGCGGCGCGGAGGGAGAGGGTTAGGGTTCGTCTGTGATTTCGTTTTTCGGGGGAGATGGAGTTTTATAGGTAGAGGGAGTTAGGAGACTCCAAATGAGGTGCGGTTTTCGCCCACACGATCGTGATCGAACGACCTAGAGCATGGAAGAGAGTTTGGTGGGTTTTGGGCTGGTTTTTGAGAGGGTTTTTGCTGGACACTCAAATGGACTTTGTGGATGCCCGGTTAACCGTTGGAGTACCAAACGACCTCCGAATGGAACGAAACTTGACCGGTAGTCTCCGGGTGGTATATTAAGACCACTTGACAAGCCTCGGTCCATTCCGAGAAAGTTTGACACACGCACACGAAAGAAAACAAAAGGGGTGCACCGGAGGAGATAGGAGCGCCGGATTAGAAAACGGACAACGGGGAAAATGCTCGGATGCATGAGACGAACACGTATGCAAATGCAATGCACATGATGACATGATATGAAAATGCATGACATGACAAAATACAAAACGAAAGACAAAAACCGACAACGGAGGGAAAAACATAACACATAGCCGGAAATGGCAAGAGTCGGAGTTACAAATATGGCAAGTTACATGCGGGGTGTTACAGGGGGAGAGGTCTCCCCCACCTCCTACAAGGTCGCCTCCGAGTCCGCCTTCTCCTCCTCCTCGGGGTCGCCGGAGGACACCGACACCGGGGAGCCAGGGGGCTGGGAAGGCTTCAGCGGCACGAGCCCCCGCTCGTTGAAGACAGGCATGGCGGCGACCACTTTCTCCCCGTCGGCGTGGCGGTACAGCGGGAGATGGGCTTCCGGTGCCCCTCCCTGGTCCTTCTCGAACAAGGTGCACACAGCCCTGCTATCTCCTCGTGAGATAGGTCGTCCGAGCGCAATCGGAGGTCGTCTTCCGCACCCTTGAAGCTCCACAGGGGGCGCGAGTGCGCCTGGAGCGGGGCCAGGCGCTGGGTCAGGAACTCCCTGACGATCATGGCCCCCGTCAGCTCCTCCGCTTTCAGGTCCGCCTTGATCTTCTCCAGCAGTTGCTCCGCCCGGGGATCTTATGTGAGCTTCTTGTGAGCCCACCGGTCCAACTTCACCAACAGCGTGGTCGGCGGCTCCAGCCGAGCGTGGGAGCGCTTAGCGGCCATGAGGACCCACTTGCTCCGGAAGTCTTCCACCTTCTTCCCAGCCCTCGAGATCGCATTGCTGCCATTAGCGGCGATGAAGCTGGCGCGCCCAGAGCACTAACTGCCGTTTATCCGGAGGTAGAAGAAGTGGCGGAACAGCGCAACGGAGGGCGTCACCCCCACGAGCACCTCGCAATAGAAGGCAAAGATCGATAGGAGGAGGATGGAGTTGGGATGAAGATGGAGGGCGTGGAGCCCATAATGGTTGAGGATGGCGTACAAGAAACTGGAGAAGGGGGGAACAAGCCCAGCGAAGATGCTGTGCAGGAAGAAGGGGTAGAAGTTCTCCGCTAAGGTTTCTGGACCGGCAAAACCGACCCGGAGCACCGTCTCCCCTCCATTGTTGGCGCTGCCCGCCATCAGCGGGAGTGTGGCAGCAAGATGGTTCTCCTTAGTGACGGTAACGCACTAAGGGCCGGCTCGAACCAGGAGGCCGAGCGCGCGGCAGGGGCTGATGACTTCGCCTTGTTGGTGGCCATCGGTGGCGAGTTCTGGGAAGAGATTCGGCAGATCTGGAGGCTCTTGGAGTAGAGGAAGAAGGGGATCTGGAGCAAGACGAAGGGGAGGTAATGAAGGCTTGGCGGCAGGCGCCAGCCTTTTTGTCAGACCTGGACAGTTGTCGAGGCAGCGTGGGGAAGCGGAGACGCCCACGTCCCATCAATCGCCACGCGTCAACCAAGGCCGCAGGCGGTTAGGGCCCGCGGTGCTCGCGCCTTGGGCCCGGGGGTTACTGTCGATGTTCTGGGAAGGGGGGTACCCAAACTTGCCTGCCTGCAGCCCACGGCGTGGCTTCATAGACGGCCCAGTACATCCCACCTTTAGCATCAACAATTCAAGACCCTCGCGAGGCGGACGACACCAAGACCTCCAGAAGGAGTGGCCTCCTCTGGCTGGCTCCTGAGGAGCGGAGATTTCTATGCAAAGCCTCACCTCGCGAGGTTCAAATGACGTGAGCCATGACGACCAAGGCCAGGCAGGCGCCAGCGGGCGCATGGCAACAATTTCCTTTGGTGCTAAGGAGGCAAGCGCAGGCGCGGAGTCCCGAGGAATCAGCTAAAGGTTTCCATTCCCATGCAACAAGACCAAGACCGCCAGGACGGCAGGACGGAGGTCATCGTTGAGTCCACCATGGCGTCACAAACGGATGTTTTTTTGCACGCGAAGACTACTTTTGTCAGGATAAGATGTACTAGTTGTCTCCCTTTGAATTTGCCATTGTGGGATCCATTCCCGCCTCCATTTTGGGGGAATAGGACCAAGGCCACTATAAATAAGATCTAGCCACCACCGTAGAGAGGGACGGATCATTCAGACCATCCTCTCCCCCATCAGCTCAAGAACACTCCTCCTCCTGAGGTTGTTCTTCCACTGTACTAGTTCATCCTCAGCCCACCTCGAGGCCAATCCACCATAAAACAAGAGTAGGGTTTTACACCACAAGGTGGCCCGAACCTGGGTAAACTGTTGTGTTTCATTTCCTTCCTGCTCATCGAGCTAGGTCGTGAGATTGGCGAGTAGGCAGTCTGGGGAGGTTGAGTTCTTCGCACGCACCCGAGAGTTCGAATCTATCAAGGGTCTGCAGAGCCCGAAATCCGACATCAATATTAAGTCTTTGAGAATCTTGCTCATTTCTTTTAGGATGACCTTCAGGATATAACGGCTCCTGAGTCATTGTACCTCCTCTAATCATTACTTTAATAGCATGATCATTTATATTATTATTCATCTCATTAAGCAAATCATTTTGAGACTTAGCAACTTATTCCAGCTGAGTATGAACCATGGATGCGTGTTTTTTAAACCCTTAACATCATTAGCATTCCCCTCCTCTACTTCGTCCGAGTCTGGGTTGCTAGAAACTACCGATTTGGGAGTTCCTAGCGGGTCTGGCTTTGAGGTGTTTTAAACTCCATGCGATGCAATCCAAATAGTGAACCCGGGCAACCGAACAGCCCAACTTTTTCTCTTCTTTCCGCGCGGGCCGGTTGGGTTGAATGCGGGCAACCAAACACACCTACCCAAAACCAATGAACTGACAATAATACCCTCAACTTCTCGTGGCCAAAACCAGTGAACTGACAATAATACCCTTCGGTCGCTCGCCCACCGTTTTCCCCTCCCAATCTTGAGCACCCACACCCTTACCATCCCGCCGCCGTCCTACTCCCCCCTCCCTCTCGATCTCCTCCCACCTCACCTCCTCCTTGCCTCTTGCCGACGTTTCGTCAAGGTACTTCCCAATCCAAAACCCTAGCCTCTCCCATCAGATCAACCACTCTCTTCAGCCTAATCCGGCACTAGATCCGCGCAACCAGATCTGATACTTTCGATTTGACCCCTTTCCGCGTGCGCATCGTAGGTTCCGGCGGCGATGGCGGCGAGGCTCGCGCAGCTGCGGACCAAGGCGGCGCAGGCGGCGGAATTCGCCTCGAAGCACGGCGGCGCCTACTACAAGGAGGCGATGGAGAAGAACAAGCAGTACGTCGTGCAGCCTCCCTCCGTGGAGAAGTGCCAGGAGCTCTCCAAGCAGCTCTTCTACACGCGCCTCGCGAGGTAAAGCCCCTGAATGATTTATGTGTCCAACCGTCTGTACATGTGGTGTGGTTCCAATCGGGGCTGTTGCGCAGTATCAGTGGATCTGCTTGTGCTCGTAGCAACGGGGGTGGTCATGGTGTGGTTGAGGTTTGCGCCGTAATTGCCTACTATCTCTATTACTGCCTGCCTAGCTGGACCGGATCGTAGTATGGGGTGGTCCACTCGTGGCTGTGGCAATGTGTGGCCTTCTAGGGTGAGTGATCGATGTATTTGGTGGATACAAACTTCTTTACATAAATTAGATATAAAAGTGTTCAATGTATAGCCACCGCCACTTGTGACTGGGTGATTTAGCGATTGCATAGTTCTTCAGTCTTCACTTTCTGCACTATTTATGAACTTATAGCATACGGGAATTTTGGAGATCTCTTGTATGTGCCATCCACAATGTAGCTCAAATCTGACTGGGTTAGCCGGGGGAAGACCATTGCTACATCAGCAATTTCTGGTTAGCCGGGGTTTAAGCTCTTTTTTTTTTTTTTGACTGTGAGCCGGTGCTTATGATTTGCTAGGCAGGGACTATGCTAATTGTTCACATGATGCTTACTCTAGGCAGCTACCAGGACAGAGCAATTCAGCTAGGTGTGCGTATTGGGACAGTGTCGCCTGCTCCTAAGAGCAACTCTAGCAGACCCCGCATCCTCCCGGCCTGCAAAACGTGTTTGCAGTTCACGCAAAAACGCCTTTGCGGGCCGGCGCGGACGGCCGCAGTTGCAGACCCTGCATAATGGACCCGTAAAAAGGATATTCCCGGAATATGCTTTTTTACGGGTCGGCTTTGCGGCGTCTGATCTGGCGCAGCTCCTCATGGCCCGCAAAACTTAAATTTGCAACTTAAATTGATCTAGCATAATGCATTTCTTTGCTTTTGCAACAACATTAGATACAAAAGACATCACCAAATCTTTGCTAGAATAGCAAAACCAAAGAAAACAAGAACCACAAGTATGCATTTCAGAAGATTTCCAACTTCCATAACTGCTCCCACAAGTTGGACTAATATCTTCTCCATGCATTCATTGTCGATCTGCGGATTCTTGATTTTGCATTCTTCTTTCTTCATCTTTGGTTTGAAAGAAGTAGACGTTGCTTCCCCTCCAGTTGCACATGCAGCCGCATCATTGCCTTCGATTGTACTAAGGAGTGCACCAACATCTGTTAAGTTTCTTTCTATCAATAAATCAATGTATTGGCCTTCCCAAAACCAAAATGAGCATCCATCGTCCTACACAAAAGAATGAGCAAGCTCGAAGTGAGCTACCGCAATTGAACTAAAGAATGAGCTATCAAATGAGCTACTGCAAGCGCACGTACCCCGTTGTTTTCACATTTGAAGAACACCCATCCGGGGTGCTTCGGCGTGCCCGAAGTGAGCCACAGCACTTTCCGTGTGCAGTCGTCGCACTGTATGAGCGGCATCGGCAAGCCACAAAGACGCTGCGCGAGCGCTGAGCCCGGTGGACGGCCGGACGAATCCATGCCCGCAAACCTTCGGCGGTGGCGGGCGGACGAACCCGTACCTGCATGCGGCGATGCGCCCTTGCCTGGGCTGCGGGAGAGGCTCCCCGACCACTCCATCACTTGGGGCAGCAACCGGCGGCCCGCGATGAAGTGCCGCAGATCCGCAAATCCGGCGGCCCGCCGAGCCAGGGGGGGAGGGAGGGGAGGCCTCGTGCGCG
The DNA here is from genome assembly GCF_018294505.1 of Triticum aestivum. NCBI lineage: Eukaryota > Viridiplantae > Streptophyta > Magnoliopsida > Poales > Poaceae > Triticum > Triticum aestivum. Next base: position 295,718,379 of record NC_057802.1, on the reverse strand, counting down.
TGGCGGCCTTTCGGCGTGCTCCTGCCGGCTGCTTTCGCCGGAATCTTGGGCTGCGGCCGGCGGCGGTGCAAGGGGGGAGAGGAGAGGTGGTTGGTGGGGGAAAGCGCGGGATGAAATGTCCCCCCACCAACCGCTTCCGCTTATATGCAGGGCACCGCAGCCGCGAGGGGGAAACCCGCGTTTCCTGGGTTGGGGTCGGGATTTTGCCGCGCCCCCCAAAAATTTTTGCGGGCCGGGGCGGGATGCGGGGTCTGATCGTGCTGGTTTTTCCGCCCCGACCCGCATTTTGGCGGTTATTTTACGGGTCGGGGCGGGATGCGGGGTCTACTAGAGTTGCTCTAACTGGATGACCCTCTTGTAGAGCACTATTTATGATTGGTAAACTATGTATGTGGATGGAGATGCACCTTTGTTTCTTGAAATGATAACTGTCACTTCAATCGAACAAGATATGCAATGTTCAATAATTGGTTTAATTGGATAAATCACAATTCTGCAAGTCATGCAATGTGTGAGGGAAATATGTCTGTCCTGGAGTTGGCACAAGTTTGAGATTTCATAATGGAAATGATATATGCCATGCTTATGCCTGATCACAGATGACCCATGTTGCATGGAGACATCGCAGATGTAGCATAAAGGACGATTGTTTAGGTGAAAGCATAATCTCTTGTGAAGTTGATATATCATAAATAAAAGGTAATCTACTATGTATGATATTCGAGAAGTGAGTCTTAGCACATATAGCTCTCTGTGAAACATTTGCCATTTTTCTGCATGTTTGCAAAGAAATCGGTTCAACTGTTGCCTGCAAATATTTCATCAAAATATCATGCTGATCTGAGTAATTGGCAGGAAGAGTGTAGGATATTTCTACATGTATAGGCAGGTTTGACTGACTGACATAGAAAAACCTTGAGTTTCGTTGCTTCTTGACTTGTGTATGTTTTGAATCTTTGGTCTTATTAGCTACTTTGTGCAAAAAGTGCAACCTCAGTCAAGTGCATCCGTATTCTGGTTATGTGTTGTTGTTGTTGTTGTTTACATTTCGAGGTATCCATGAGTGGTTATATAATCCAGATTCATGTGGTCCTTCTTGGAAATATTATGAACTTCACTCTAGTAGTTTGACATATACGATGGGATGGACACTTGACCTGGTCATAACCTTGTTTTGTTGAACCAGCGAACTAGCTGAGTTTGGTTTCAAGCAAACTTACATCACCAGTTGAATCATGATTGATACATTCATATATTCCTTTAATGATGTCTTAACCAGCGGTTTAGTTTGACACAATAATACAATATGATTAATCAAGATTGTTTGCCAATTTGAACTGTTCAATACATTGTTTTCCAACTTGCATTCCCTATCACAGATTTTTATTTGACATTGTGGCGAATGCTGTGCCACGAGGCATGTTTACCTTGGTAATGCAACTTCCAGATGGTACGCGGTACAATAGTGATTAGTTGTTGTGTGTGGTAGGAAGACCATACTATGGCTGCACTTGTAGGAGAGGACTAAACGTATATTTTTCCGTGTTGAGAACTGGGGTTATCAGTTGGCCAGTGGTTTGATTCATTGGAAGCCCACGTTCAAGGCCTGGTCTCTGCAGTAGTGGTCATGGCTGTTCTTCATAATCAATACTAAGCCACATGGGCTAGTTCCCCATGGGCCCGGTTCTCCATTTGGTATATTTACGTGTTTGCTATCTTCAAATGGAGTGCAACACTACATCTTTCATGAGCCGTAATTTGATTATGCACAGCTATGCTGATCAGCGCAAGGCATTTTGCTTGTTTTTCCTTGCCGCGGTGAATGTTTTCTATTGTGCTTAAGCCATTCCTTTGTTCTCTGGAGTCTGATCAGTGGCTTGTATATATTTGCTGTTTTCTTCAGTCTACCAGGCCGCTATGAAGCATTGTGGAAAGAGGTTGATGGTGTCAAGCAGCTTTGGAAGAACAGGAAGGAGCTCAAGGTGGAGGACCTTGGAATTGCAACACTGTTTGGGGTTGAGCTTTATGCATGGTTCTGCGTAGGCGAGATTGCAGGCAGAGGATTCACCTTAACCGGCTATAAGGTCTGAATTAGATGTCGAGGCGCGCCTTATAATATACTCTTAGCTGATGCTTGTCGAAATTACCTGTCTTGTTTCACAATTTTGTTTCTGAAAAGTTTTTAGTGCTGAATGCCAGCATGACGAGCACACAATTGCAACAGTGCCTCAATAATTTGCTCGCTCAATTGTCCATTATTTTTTTGTGGTCTGTAACTTGTTCCACTGACACCTGCTGCACCGCTCTTGTGTTGTCTGGTATGAAATGAACCCATTTCTCGTTGCAGATGAAAGTAGACTTATTGGATAGCCTTTTCTTTGGTTCCTCGTTAGTCATCCATAGCGTCTTGTAGTTTAAGTATTGAAGGTTGAAAGCCTCGCCAACATACTGCACAGTATACCCATTCTTCTTGTACTTTATTTCTCTTGTAAAAGAAGACTAGCTGTGCTAAACGAGGGGAGAATTAGATTGCCTAATGACTTGCTAAGTCATAACATGACCTGAAAGAAGGTAACGAGGTCTAGCTCGCAAAGTCATTATTATTCTATTCTTCCTAACAAATCGTTCAGCTGTAGAGCAGCACGATGAGGGTGGTGAGGCTGCTGGCCGCCAACACGAGCATCCACCCCGTCCCTGCCCCGTCCTCCTCCTCCTCCTTGCTAGCGAAGAGCAGCAGCAAGCGGTCGCACGCCAGCTTCAAGAGCGCGACGCACGCCAAGAAGAGGCTGATGGAAAGCACCGCCAGCTCCTTGTTCTGAAGCGTCTCCTGGATGCTCCTCATCTCCTCCACATCCCACCTGCGCGCACATCCACGTCCACGTCCACGTCAAAACAATCTCGACCCGACCGCTTTACCTCGTCGCTCGCGTATCATGGCATGGGTGATGGGTCCTTGCCTCATCGCCGCGTTCTCCCTGGCCAGATGGTCTAGTTTCCGCGAGACGCTTGATTTCCAGTCCCTCAGCTCTCCCACATCCCTCGCCTGAACCAAAACGAGAGAGACAACAAACGAAACTCAAACCACTCGCCCTTTCAGTTGCATGCATCAAACAAGGTTGGGGCGAACTGAGTACGTACCACCTTGTCCTTCCACTCCACCAGGTCCTCCACGTCCGCCTTCATCTTCTCCAGCGCCTTGCCTGTCTGCGCCAGCCCGTTGTGCAGGTCCGGCAGTTTGCCGCCGTACCTCTGGTTCAGCACCTTGGTGTACTCCTCCAGCGTCGACAGCCCCAGCTCCAGGGACCTCAGCTTCTGCATCAGGATCTTGAGCACCACGTCGCCGTGCACCCGCCCCGTCGCCTGCTTCACCGCCTCCTTGCCCTGCGCCTGCGCCGGCTTCCCGTCCGCCACCCTCGAGCCGTTGTTCTTCGCCACGTCGCCGGTGCTCTCGTTCCGCCCGCCGCCCTCCACCTGCTTGGCGTGGACCTGGGAGCCGGCGGTGTCGTTGTGGCTGCTGTCCTTACGGGCGTCGGCGGCGGCCTTTGCGGCGTCCGCGTCGGGGCTGTGGCTGGCGACGAAGTCCTGCAGCATCCGCTCCACGGCGTCGATGCCGTACACCTCCAGGTAGCTGAGGATGCAGTAGAACCCGGAGCCGTAGTGGCTGACGAGGCGCAGCCGGAGGTAGCGCGTCCACCGGGGCTCCGCCAGCACGAAGCACTGAGCGTGCTTGCCGTTCTCCGCCGTGAACCGCCCCAGCAGTTCCCACGCCTCCCCCGGGTAGCTCAGGCTGCCATGTAGCTCCAGGTCCTTGAAGTTGGAGGAGTAGTGCTCCAGGTTGGCCAGCGCCACGGTGTGGACGAGCGTCTCCTCGGAGAGCTGTACCACGACGAACTTGTCGTCCGCGGAGCACGGGTTGCGGAGGTAGCGGTCCTTGTCGCCGTCGAGGATGTTCGCGGCGCCCTTGGCCTCCTTGTTATGGGCGAGCACCTTGGCTCCCTTGGACGCCGCCGCGTAGTTGTACTCGGCGCCGCTGGGCTCCAGGCGGTGCGTGGCACCGTCGGCGACGCGCTGGTGATGCCGGCCGCTGTCGTTGTCGGCCTTGCCCTGCAGGATGCGGCTCCGGAACTCGTCCAGCTCCACCAAGGCTGCCTCGGTCGACGAGTTGCCGCCGCTTGCGTTGGACGGCGGCAGCGCTTCTGGGTGGTGCGGCGAGGAGGAGGATTGGCACGTCGGGGAGGAGGCGTTGTCGGCGGGGAATATGTATGCCTCCAGTGGCATCACCTTGCAGTAGTTGTCGCGCTCGCCGTAGAAATCTGCGCCGACCGATCCACCGATTCATTCATGGGTCTGTCTAGTACACATCCAGACGTGACATAGTTATGTCACATCTACTATGTCACATCTATGCTGTTGTGCATTCAATTTATGGTTTATTTTTTGTTCTAGTTTTTTATGTTTTTTGTTGCTGCATTATATATTTATGGGAGTTTAGATGTGACATACTTAAAAAACATCTAAGGTGTGAATTAGTCAAACTGTTCATTCAACCACGCAGACATGACGACGGCATCGAAGGAGATGGAAGATAGTTACCCGAAGGGTCGTCGGTCTGGCTGTTGAGGAACTGGGAGCGCAGGAGGAAAAGGAGACACCAGACGGAGAAGACGACCGAGACCGACACCTCGCGGAGGCCGCCGTCCATGGAGAGCACATCCGTTACCGCCGTCGGCCCGCCGCCGCTTCCCCTGTGCTGATGAGCCCCTCCCCCACCGCCTTTTCCTCCTCCGCCTCCTTCTCTCTTCTTCTTGCTCATGCATGCACCACCTACCTACGACGACGTGCCTGCCCACGGTGATCACCAATTGTCGAGTCGATCGTTCTCTTTCGTCTCTCCTTCCCTTCCACACCACATGCACATGTACGGTGGACGGTACGTTGTCGCCCTCGGCGCATGCAGCTTCACCGGGGGTCGATCCAAATGCGCGTGAGGGAGAGGACGGGAAGAGAGAGAGAGGAGGAGAGGCCGGGCGAGCAGGAAGCCAGGAACCGCTGGGGAGCAAAAGATGGAGCGGCAACTTAGGAGGTGACCGAGTGCGCAGTGGCAGGTGATGGTCATCGATGCGCGCGGCGGCGGCATCGGCATGCATGGTGTCTGCAAATCGGCTCCCCCCTCCCCCTCTCTTTAGATATGCTTATTCTCATCCATTAACTATAGGAACTATATATGTAAATTACCTGATTTTTAAATTTGGGCAAGTCAATTTTCTACCTAAATGATAAGTGCCACACGTGTGGCACGAAGACACTTCGTCCTGATGTTGTTGTAACCATCGGATGGTGATCACGGATCTTAAAGCAGGACCGGTCGACACGCCATCTAACTGGCTCGTTCGGGCGCTATGCCATCCGTCCGAATACATTTTTTAGCTCACCGCCCTCACCCATTCCTATCCACTCGTCATCACTTTCTCGTCATCCCCACGAGTGAAAGAGGGAGGGAGACATACATGATCCACGGGGACTGAGATCCAACGCTCGATATTGGCCCAACTCAAACAACGATTGAGACTGAGAGATTTTTAGGAAGCCGACAGCACAAATAACTTGAGTCGTTCTTCGGTCCATTAGAAATAGAAACAATGGCAACCAAGGTGAAAAACCAGCATTCCTATATATTATTCTGAAACTGCATAAACTGAAATCATTTAGGGTATCTCCAACGACAACCCGCAAAAAACTTCCCGCTTCCGTCCGCGGATAAGGGGCCCAGTCTGCCGACACGGATGCGGGAGGTAGTCATCCAACGCTAACCGCATACATCTGGCCAACAATTCGAACCAAGTGGGCGAAATTCGTGTTGGGGAACGTAGCATGCAATTTAATTTTTTTTCTACGATCACGCAAGATCTATCTAGGAGATGGATAGCAACGAGAGGGGGGAGTGTGTCCACGTACCCTCGTAGACCGAAAGCGGAAGCGTTAGATTAACGCGGTTGATGTAGTCGAACGTCTTCACAATCCAACTGATCCAAGTACCGAACGTACGGCACCTCCGTGTTCAGCACACGTTCAGCTCGACGACGTCCCTCGAACTCTTGATCCAGCAGAGGGTCGAGGGAGAGTTCCGTCAGCACGACGGCGCGGTGACGATGATGGTGATGTGATCCGCGCAGGGCTTCGCCTAAGCACTACGACGCTATGACCGGATGCGTAAACTGTGGAGGGGGGCACCGCACACGGCTAAGAGAACAATTGATTTGCCTTTGGGGTGCCCCCCGCCCCCTAATATAAAGGAGGGAAGGAGGAGGCCGGCGGCCAGGAGAGGCGCGCCATGGGGGGGGAGTCCTATTAGGATTCGCCCCCCCCCTTTTCCTTTCTCCACCGGAGGGAAAAGGAAGGAGAGGGAGAGGGAGAGGGAAAGGGGGGCGCCGCCCTCTGCCCCTAGTCCAATTCGGACTGCCATGGGGGGGCACCCCTTGCGGCCCTCCTCTCTCTCCACTAAGGCCCAATATTTCCCCCGGGGGGTTCCGGTAACCCCTCGGTACTCCGGTAAAATACCCAAATCACTCGGAACCATTCTGATGTCCGAATACTACCTTCCAATATATGGATCTTTACCATCCGACCATTTCGGGACTCCTCGTCATGTCCGTGATCTCATACGGGACTCCGAACAAACTTCGGTCACCAAAACACATAACTCATAATACAAATCGTCATCGAATGTTAAGCGTGCAGACCCTACGGGTTCGAGAACTATGTGGACATGACCGAGACACATCTTCGGTCAATAACCAATAGCGGAACCTGGATGCTCATATTGGTTCCTACATATTCTACGAAGATCTTTATCGGTCAAACCGCATGACAACATACGTCATTCCCTTTGTCATCGGTATGTTACTTGCCCGAGATTTGATCATCGGTATCATCATACCTAGTTCAATCTCGTTACCGGCAAGTCTCTTTACTCGTTCCATAATGCATCATCCCATAACTAACTCATTAGTCAAATTGCTTGCAAGGCTTATAGTGATGTGCATTACCGAGAGGGCCTAGAGATACCTCTCCGATACTTGGAGTGACAAATCCTAATCTTGATCTATGCAACCCAACAAACACCTTCGGAGACACCTGTAGAGCATCTTTATAATCACCCAGTTACGTTGTGACGTTTGATAGCACACAAGGTGTTCCTCCGGTATTTGGGAGTTGCATAATCTCATAGTTAGAGGAATATATATAAGTCATGAAGAAAGCAATAGCAATAAAACTAAACGATCATAATGCTAAGCTAACGGATGGGTCTTGTCCATCACATCATTCTCTAATGATGTGATCCCGTTCATCAAATGACAACACATGTCTATGGTCAGGAAACTTAACCATCTTTGATTAACGAGCTAGTCAACTAGAGGCATACTAGGGACACTCTGTTTTGTCTATGTATTCACACATGTACTAAGTTTCCGGTTAATACAATTCTATCATGAATAATAAACATTTATCATGATATAAGGAAATATAAATAACAACTTTATTATTGCCTCTAGGGCATATTTCCTTCAGGTTATATGCGCAAAAGTTTCCCAGCTTTGTGATCGAAGAATCGAAGAGATTCAACATCAGGAAAATCTTGCTCGACGCAGGGGGAAAGAAGAAAATCGCCAGAAAGCTCAGGCCAGAGCAAATAAGCCAAAAGAAGTCAAGGACAGTCGTGTCAAATCTGCTTCGGCCGATGCTCCTGTTGACTCAAGTGCACCACTTCAATAGATTCCACCATCCCCTCGTCCCGAGGAAGTTGCCGAACAACAAGTTGAGGCTGTGGTAGCTCCTACCTCGGTCGAACAAGAAGCGGATGTTGTGGATATTTATCTTGTCAATCCTGATGAAGTTATGACTGTGCCCGAGCAAAATGCTCTTGAGGAAAAGATTGACGAAGAAATTGAGATGGAGAAGTTAGTCTCATCACCTGTGAAGAACATTCAAGCTAGACCCTCCGGGCCCACTGAGGAGGAAGAAAAGGTTGAGGGGGAGCAAGATGCTTCCCAAAGTACTGCCCCAACGGCCTCATCTGGTGCCCCTGCCCCGATGGAGGTTGACCCTGCTCCTGGTTCCCTGGCTTCACAGCCGGAACAGGAAGGAAAGAAGATTGAAGAGCCCATGGCTCACGAGAAGAAGGATGAAGAAGTTGCACCATCCGTCCAGTCCCACCAAGTCGTACCATTGATGTCTACTACGCAACTTTATTCTTGTATATACGTGTTGGGCCTCCAAGCGCAGAGTTTTGTAGGACAGTAGCAATTTTCCCTCAAGTGGATGACCTAAGGTTGATCAATCCATGGGAGGCGTAGGATGAAGATGGTCTCTCTCAAACAACCCTGCAACCAAATAATAAAAAGTCTCTTGTGTCCCCAACACACCCAATACAATGGCAAATTGTATAGGTGCACTAGTTCGGCGAAGAGATAGTGATAAAAGTGTAATATTGATGGTAGAAATATATTTTTATAATCTGAATGAATAAAAACAGCAAGGTAGCAAATAGTAAACGGGCACAAAAACGGTATTGCAATGCTTGAAAATGAGGCCTAGGGCCCGTAATTTCGCTAGTGCAATCTCTCAACAGTGCTAATGTAATTAGATCATATAACTTGAAGGAAATATGCCCTAGAGGCAATAATAAAGTTGTTATTTATATTTCCTTATATGATGATAAATGTTTATTATTCATGCTAGAATTGTATTAACCGAAAAATTGATACATGTGTGAATACATAGACAAAACAAAGTGTCCCTAGTATGCCTCTACTTGACTAGCTCGTTAATCAAAGATGGTTAAGTTTCCTGACCATAGACATGTGTTGTCATTTGGTGAACGGGATCACATCATTAGGAGAATGATGTGATGGACAAGACCCATCCGTTAGCTTAGCATAATGATCGTTAAGTTTTATTGTTATTGCTTTCTTCATGACTTATACATATTCCTTTGACTATGAAATTATGCAACTCCCAAATACCGGAGGAACACCTTGTGTGCTATCAAACGTCACAATGTAACTGGGTGATTATAAATATGCTCTACAGGTGTCTCCGAGGGTGTTTGTTGGGTTGGCATAGATCGAGATTAGGATTTTTCACTCCGAGTATCGGAGAGGTATCTCTGGGCCCTCTCGGAATGCACATCATAACAAGCCTTGCAAGCAATGTGACTAATGAGTTAGTTACGGGATGACGCATTACGGAATGAGTAAAGAGACTTGCCGGTAACGAGATTGAACTAGGTATGATGATACCGACGATCGAATCTCGGGCAAGTAACATACCGATGACAAAGGGAATAACGTATGTTATCATTGTGGTATGACCGATAAAGATCTTCATAGAATATGTAGGAACCAATATGAGCATCCAGGTTCCGCACACTTAAAGTTCGATGACGATTTGTATTACGAGTTATGTGTTTTGGTGACCTAAGATTGTTCGAAGTCCTGGATGAGATCACAGACATGACGAGGAGTCTTGAAATGGTCAAGAGGTAAAGATCGATATATTGGAAGATGCTATTCGGACATCGGAATGGTTTCGGAGTGGTTCGGGTATTTTTCGGAGTACCGAGGGGTTACCGGAACCCCCTGGGGAAAGTAATGGGCCTACATGGGCCATAGGGGAGTGGGGAGGCAGCCCACAAGGGGTGGTCGCGCCCCCCTCCCATAGGGAGTCCGAATTGGACTAGGGGAAGGGGCGCGCCCCCCTTTCCTTCTCGTCTTCCCTCTCCTTCCCTTTCCCCCTCCGTAAGAAAGGAAGGGGGGGAGGGGCGACTAGGATTGGGAGTCCTAGTCGGTTTCCCCCCATGGCGCACCCCTAGGCCGGCGACCTCCTCCCCTCCTCCTTTATATACGGGGGCAGGGGGCACCCCAAGGCACATCAATTGTTCTTAGCCGTGTGCGGTGCCCCCCTCCACAGTTTATTCCTCCGGTCATAGCGTCGTAGTGCTTAGGCGAAGCCCTGCGCGGATCACATCACCATCACCGTCACCACGTCATCATGCCGACGAAACTCTCCCTCGACCCTCTGCTGGATCAAGAGTTCGAGGGACGTCATCGAGCTGAACGTGTGCTGAACTCGGAGGTGCCGTACGTTCGGTACTTGATTGGTTGGATCGTGAAGACGTTCAACTACATTAACCACGTTAACTAGCGCTTCCGCTTTCAGTCTATGAGGGTACGTGGACACACTCTCCCCCTCTCGTTGCTATGCATCTCCTAGATAGATCTTGCGTGATCATAGGATTTTTTTTTGAAATTGCATGCTACGTTCCCCAACAGTGGCATCCGAGTCAGGTCTATGCATAGATGATATCCATGAGTAGAACACAAAGAGTTGTGGGCGATAATAGTCATACTTCTTACCACCAACGTCTTATTTTGATTCGGCGGTATTGCTGGATGAAGCGTCCCGGACAAACCTTACATGACCACGTTCATGAGACCGGTTCCACCGACAGACATGCAACTTGTTTTGCATAAAGGTGGCTGGCAGGTGTCTGTTTCTCCAACTTTAGTTGAATCGAATTTGAATACGGTCGGTCCTTGTTGAAGGTTAAAACAACACACTTGACAAAAAATCATTGTAGTTTTGATGCGTAGGTAAGAACGGTTCTTGCTAGAAGCCCGTAGCAGCCACGTAAAACTTGCAACAACAAAGTAGAGGACGTCTAACTTGTTTTTGTAGGGCATGTTGTGATGTGATATGGTCAAGACATGATGTGATATACGTTATTGTATGAGATGATCATGTTTTGTAAAAGTTATCGGCAACTGGCAGGAGCCTTATGGTTGTTGCTTTATTGTATGAAATGCAATCGCCATGTAATTGCTTTACTTTATCACTATGCGGTAGCGATAGTTGTAGAAGCAATAGTTGGCGAGACGACAACGACACTACGATGGAGATCAAGGTGTCAAGCCGGTGAAGATGGAGATCATGACGGTGCTTCGGAGATGGAGATCAAAGGCACAAGATGATGATGGCCATATCATGTCACATATTTTGATTGCATGTGATGTTTATCTTTTATGCATCTTATTTTGCTTAGTACGGCGGTAGCATTACAAGATGATCTCTCACTAAATTTCAAGGTATAAGTGTTCTCCCTGAGTATGCACCGTTGCTACAGTTCATCATGTTGAGACACCACGTGATGATCGGGTGTGATAAGCTCTACGTTCACATACAACGGGTGTAAGACAGTTTTGCACGTGTAGAATACTCAGGTTAAACTTGACGAGCCTAGCATGTACAGACATGGCCTCGGAACACTAAGACCGAAAGGTCGAGCGTGAATCATATAGTAGATATGATCAACATAGAGATGTTCACCATTGAAATCTACTTTGGACATGGTTTAGTTGATATGGATCACGTGATCATTTAGATGACTAGAGAGATGTCTATCTAAGTGGGAGTTCTTAAGTAATATGATTAATTGAACTTTAATTTATCATGAACTTAGTCCTGATAGTTTTTGCATATCTATGTTGTTGTAGATCAATGGCCCGTGCTACCGTTCCCTTGAATTTTAATGCGTTACTAGAGAAATCTAAGTTGAAAGATGATGGTAGCAACTACACGGACTGGGTCCGTAACTTGAGGATTATCCTCATTGCTGCACAGAAAAATTATGTCCTTGAAGCACCGCTAGGTGCAAGGCCTGCTGCAGGAGCAACTCCGGACGTTATGAACGTCTGGTAAGCTAAATCTGATGACTACTCGATAGTTCAGTGTGCCATGCTTTACGGCTTAGAATCAAGACTTGAAAGACGGTTTTGAACGTCATGAAGCATATGAGATGTTCTAGGAGTTGAAGTTAATATTTCAAGTAAATGCCCGCGTTGAGAGATATGAAGTCTCCAACAAGTTCTATAGCTGCAAGATGGAGGAGAACAGTTCTGTCAGTGAACATATACTCAAAATGTCTGGGTATCATAATCACTTGACACAGCTGGGAGTTAATCTTCCGGATGATAGTGTCATTGATAGAGTTCTTCAATCACTGCCACCAAGCTATAAAGTCTTCCTGATGAACTATAATATGCAAGGGATGGAAAAGACAATTCCCGAGCTCTTCGCGATGCTTAAGGCCGCGGAGGTAGAAATCAAGAAGGAGCTGTTGGATTCTGGGTTCTGGCAAACCCTTGTGATGTTCGAACTCTGGGGTGTGCACGAAGAACTCCCTCTCTCTCCCAGGCTCGCTCGCTCAATGATCCCAAGGCCTAACTCGATGAACCCAAATAACACGAGACACAGAGGTTTATAATGGTTCAGGCCACCGCGTGGTGTAATACCCTACTCCAGTGTGGTGGTGGATTGCCTCGAGGGCCAAGCAATTGTTTCATACTTTAGTAATCTTAAACTTTATAAACCTTCACGCAATACATGAGCGCGAGCCATGGGCATAGCACTATGGGTGGAATAGAATATGATGATGGGGGTTTATGTGGAGAAGACAAAAAAGAAGAAAGTCTCACATCAACGAGGCTAATCAATGGGCTATGGAGATGCCCATCGATTGATGTTAATGCGAGGAGTAGGGATTGCCATGCAACGGGTGCACTAGAGCTATAAGTATATGAAAGCTCAACAAAAAGAAACTAAGTGAGTGTGCATCCAACTTGCTTGCTCATGAAGACCTAGGGCACTTGAGGATGCCCATTGTTGGAATATACAAGCCAAGTTCTATAATGAAAAATTCCCACTAGTATATGAAAGTGACAAAACAAGAGACTCTCTATCATGAAGATTATGGTGCTACTTTGAAGCACAAGTGTGGTAAAAGGATAGTAACATTGTCCCTTCTCTCTTTTTCTCTCATTTTTTTGGGCCTTCTCTTTTTTATGGCCTTTCTCTTTTTTTATTCCTCACTTGGGACAATGCTCTAGAAAATGATGATCATCACACTCCTATTTATTTACAACTCAATGATTCCAACTCGATACTAGAACAAAGTATGACTCTATATGAATGCCTCCGGCGGTGTACCGGGATATGCAATGAACCAAGAGTGACATGTATGAAAGAATAATGAACGGTGGCTTTGCCACAAATACTATGTCAACTAGATGATCATGCAAAGCAATATGACAATGATGAACCTGTCATGATAAACGGGATGGTGGAAAGTTGCATGGCAATATATCTTGGAATGGCTATGGAAATGCCATAATAGGTAGGTATGGCGGCTGTTTTGGGGAAGATATAAGGAGGTTTATGTGTGAAAGAGTGTATCATATCACGGAGTTTGGATGCACCGGCGAAGTTTGCACCAACTCTCAATGTGAGAAAGGGCAATGCACGGTACCGAAGAGGCTAGCAATGATGGAAGGGTAAGAGTGCGTATAATCCATGGACTCAACATTAGTCATAAAGAACTTACATACTTATTGCAAAAATCTACAAGTCATCAAAAACCAAGCACTACGCGCATGCTCCTAGGGGGATAGATTGGTAGAAAAAGACCATCGCTCGTCCCCGACCGCCACTCATAAGGAGGACAATCAAAGAACACCTCATGTTTCAAATTTGTTACATAACGTTTACCGTACGTGCATGCTACGGGACTTGCAAACTTCAACACAAGTATTTCTCAAATTCACAACTACTCAACTAGCACAACTTTAATATCACTACCTCCATATCTCAAAACAATCATCAAGCATCGAACTTCTCTTAATATTCAACACACTCATAAGGAAGTTTTTACTAGTCTTGAATACCTAGCATATTAGGATTAAGCAAATTACCATGCTGTTTAAGACTCTCAAAATAATATAAGTGAAGCATGAGAGTTCATCTATTTATTCAAAATAAAACCACCATTGTGCTCTAAAAGATATAAGTGAAGCACTAGAGCAAACAACAAACTACTCCGAAAGATATAAGTGAAGATCAATGAGTAGTTGTATAATTATGTAGCTATGTGAAGACTCTCTAACATTTAAGAATTTCAGATCTTGGTATTTTATTCAAACAGCAAGCAAGGCTAAAGAAAATAAAATGACGCTCCAAGCAAAACACATATCATGTGGTGAATAAAAATATAGCTCCAAGTAAAGTTACCGATGAATGAAGACGAAAGAGGGGATGCCTTCCGGGGCATCCCCAAGCATAGGCTCTTGGTTATCCTTTAATATTACCTTGGGGTGCCTTGGGCATCCCCAATCTTAGGCTTTTGCCACTCCTTATTCCATAGTCCATCGGATCTTTACCCAAAACTTGAAAACTTCACAACACAAAACTTAACAGAAAATCACGTGAGCTCCGTTAGCGAAAGAAAACAAAACACCACTTCAAGGTACTGTAATGAACTCATTCTTTATTTATATTGGTGTTAAACCTACTGTATTCCAACTTCTCTATGGTTTATAAACTATTTTACTGGCCATAGAGTCATCAAAATAAGCAAACAACACACGAAAAACAGAATCTGTCAAAAACAGAACACTCTGTAGTAATCTGTAACTAACGCAAACTTCTGGAACTACAAAAATTCTAAAATAAATTGGTAGACCTGAGTAATTTGTCTAGTAATCATCTGCAAAAAGAATCAACTAAATATCACTCTCCAGTAAAAACATTTAGCTAATCTCGTGAGCGCTAAAGTTTCTGTTTTTTTACAGCATGATCATCAAGACTTCACCCAAGTCTTCCCAAAGGTTCTACTTGGCACAAACACTAATTGAAACACAAAACCACATCTAAAAAGAATCTAGATGGATTATTTATTACTAAACAGAACCAAAAATCAAGAAACTAGAATAAAAATTGGGTTGCCTCCCAATAAGCGCTATCGTTTAACGCCCCTAGCTAGGCATGATGATTTCAATGATGCTCACATAAAGGATAAGAATTGAAACATAAAGAGAGCATCACTAAGAATATGACTAGCACATTTAAGTCTAACCCACTTCCTATGCATAGGGATTTTGTGAGCAAACAACTTATGGAAACAATAATCAACTAGCATAGGAAGGCAAAACAAGCATAACTTTAAAACTTTAAGCACATAGAGAGGAAACTTGATATTATTGCAATTTGTAGAAGCATATGATCCTCTCTCATAATAATTTTCAGTAGCATCATGAATGAATTCAACCATATAACCAGCACATAAAGCATTCTTTTCATGATCTACTAGCATAGAATTTTTATTACTCTCCACATAAGCAAATTTTCTTCTCATCAATAATAGTGGGAGCAAACTCAACAAAATAACTATCATGTGATTGAAAATTAAGATCAAGATGACAAGTTTCATGGTTATCATTATTCTTTAAAGCATACGTGTCATCACAATAATCATCATAGATAGGAGGCATGCTTTCATCATAGTAAATTTGCTCATCAAAGTTTGGGGGGCAAAAAATATCATCTTCATCAAACATAGCTTCCCCAAGCTTGTGGCTTTGCATATCATTAGCATCATGGATATTCAAGGAATTCATACTAACAACATTGCAATCATGCTCATCATTCACATATTTTATGCCAAGCATTCTATGTAATTCTTCTTCTAGTACTTGAGCATAATTTTCCTTTCCATCGTTTTCACGAAAGACATTAAAAAGATGAAGCATATGAGGCATCCTTAATTCCATTTTTTTGTAGTTTTATTTTATAAAATAAACTAGTGATAAAACAAGAAACTAAAAGATTCGATTGCAAGATCTAAAGATATACCTTCAAGCATTCACCTCCCCGGCAACGGCGCCAGAAACTGCTTGATGTAGGACAGTAGCAAATTTCCCTCAAGTGGATGACCTAAGGTTTATCAATCCATGGGAGGCGTAGGATGAAGATGGTCTTTCTCAAGCAACCCTGCAACCAAATAACAAAGAGTCTCTTGTGTCCCCAACACACCAATACAATGGTAAATTGTATAGGTGCACTAGTTCGGCAAAGATATGGTGATACAAGTGCAATATGGATGGTAGAAATAGGCTTTTGTAATCTAAAATATAAAAACAGCAAGGTAACAAGTGGTAAAAGTGAGCGTAAACGGTATTGCAATGCTAGGAAACAAGGCCTAGGGTTCATACTTTCACTAGTGCAAATTCTCTCAACAATAATAACATAATTGGATCATATAACTATCCCTCAACATGCAACAAAGAGTCACTCCAAAGTCACTAATAGCGGAGAACAAACTAAGAGATTATGGTAGGGTTTGAAACCACCTCAAAGTTATTCTTTCCAATCAATCTGTTGGGCTATTCCTATAAGTGTCACAAACAGCCCTAGAGTTCGTACTAGAATAACACCTTAAAATACAAATCAACCAAAACCCTAATGTCACCTAGATACTCCAATGTCACCTCAAGCATCCGTGGGTATGATTATACGATATGCATCACACAATCTCAGATTCATCTATTCAACCAACACATAGAACCTCAAAGAGTGCCCCAAAGTTTCTACCGGAGAATCAAGACGAAAACGTGTGCCAACCCTATGAATAGGTTCATGGGCGGAACCCGCAAGTTGATCACCAAAACATACATCAAGTGAATCACGTGATATCCCATTGTCACCACAGATACGCACGACAAGGCATACATCAAGTGTTCTCAAATCCTTAAAGACTCAATCCGATAAGATAACTTCAAAGGGAAAACTCAATCCATTATTAGTAGAACGCCCGTGCGTTGCCACGGGCTTTTGAAGAAAAAGAATGCTATTGACGGTGCTTAAATAACCGAGAACAATGCATGTCTCAGCTACCACACATCTCAGATCCTCGGTTCTCAGCTAACATGCTTCTTCAATTAATTACAACTATCTTTTTACACAGACCATGAGCCGACGACATGCACCTACACAGACCATCTCGTGCTATGCGCGCAATCGCCAAGACCATGAGCCGACGACCGTTGATGAGCGAAGCTGCCAAAGGATGGAAGGAGCAAGATATGTTCGATTACAATGTAATTTTACTTCTAGGCTTTTTTGAACTAAAAAATTGCTTTTAGTTCAAAATTTGCCCCCCCTTGATTGCTTGCCACGCTCCGCCACTGCCATTGAGTGCTCTTCCTCCTCTTCTACATCCATCGCCCACAAGTGGCTTGCATCACCCCTCCCCCAGCTCCCTCCTATCAATGGATGGCCATGCTCCACCCGCACCCTCGTCGCGAGGCCCATGCTCCAGACACACTTATGAAGCCGCATAGAGAGCTCAGGCTCCCTTCCTCTTCCCAGACCATGGCAAGGGTGAAGCTGCCGCCCCATGCTCCGTAGACCTCCATCCGCCCGTGTTCCATCCTCCTACCATCCAAAACGGGCAGAAAAAAAAGAATGGGGCCATCCCGTACTCCCTTCCCCTCCTCCACAACCAAGCAACTGCCACATGCTCGTCCACCAAGCCTCAACCGTGGCGCCCGGATCGAGCATGAATGCATGCACCGCCTGCCGGATCTGGCACGGATGCGCGCGGTGGCTCCTCACTTCCCTGATTTACGGGGGACGCCATGCTGGGCATGCGATGCCCTGTCGATCGATGGGGTGAGGGAGGCTAACGACACGAAACGACAATGTACTCCCCTTTAATAGTAGAGATATATGGAATTTTTTATTATAAATTCTGATCAACCAATATTCAGCACCTGGGGAGCTGGGCCAATAAATAAAGCCTACATGCTATAAAACGAATAGGAAGGCTTATATGGAAACAAAATTCGGCATCTGTCCCCACTGGATGTGCATATTTTAAGCACGAGCACTTTTGAGTTTTAGTTATACAGGTTATTTTAGTAAATTTGAAGTGCAAATGTGTGATATATTAAGAGATTTACTCACACTGCATGTGCAGTACATGAGCGGCAGCCGGCAGGCATAGCAAACAACGAGATTCTAAACTTCGCAGAAAACAGAAGTTCACCTTCCAATCTGAGTATAAAAGGGTCTCATTCAGATCCAGAACTATGATAAGAGACATGTTTTTTAGGAGGCATATCTACGAGTTTTTCTGATGATGGTGAAACAAATCCCTACATTACATATAGCTTTTAGTATCGCAAGGAGCGTACAGTTGACAATATACAAAATGGTACACCAATAACAAAAAGACTGCCCTTTTTTACTAACCTGAATTTGATCTTCAATTTGGCTCCTGACTTCAAGTAGAGATCAATATAGCAGCAGCAGGAGCTGCAGAATAGAACATACAGTTTATACTAAGCAGGCAAAAAGAAGGAATGACCAAACAGATAAGTAATCTAAGCAGGCAGTTAAGATGTTACTACAGAGCCTAGCTAGCTGCTCAGATTTATCAATAGGCTCACGGCATGGTCCTTCCCTGTCTTATGCATTTGCATAGAGCAATCCAGAATATGCACATAGAAACATTACCATGCAATGATTTACAACCAGGTTGAATAGATTATAGCCAAAATTTTAGTATGAATGTCACCTGCCCTTCATACCGATCGAAGTAAATAAAAACATATAATTTGATACATTTTTTTCTTCTGTTATAGTCTAATGACATGGTTGGTACAATTTAACATATCTTCCCTAGTCCAAAGGGGACACAAGCTTCTATTAATAGTCCAAAGAGGCCAAGTATGCATGCTTAAACAATACACCATGTCTATTTAGTCACATGTGAGCTCTTCTTGATCATGAAAGGTACCAGGTACCACAAAAATAGTTCAGCACCATCCAAATTGAATAAAGACCGAATAAATTGGCAATGAATCCTAATGCAATGATTGGAATAAGAATAAGACAAAAAAGAGAAGCAACATAATAAACAGAGAAAGATTAAACGGACAGGTGATATAATGTCTGCCTCTTCTCGGAAAATCTAATGGCAACTCTATCAATTTCAAGTACTCTTATTGTAGATAACATCAGCATAAAACTTATGTATATCTATTGATTCAAGGCTATGGATTTCTTTCTTGAAAAGGAACGCAATTTATATATGAAAGGTAGCAGCTTTCATCGAAAAAGATTCTTGCTCCTGACACATAATTTCTTTACCGGTTTCTCAGCTATGAAGAAGAAAATGATTTCTTCCTCGCGGACAGAACTAATGGGCACCAAGAGCATTTGCACATTTCAATTCACTTGATGCTTTAACAAAGTGCCTCCTCTGCCCGAACAACTGAACACAAATGCGTCCTCTCATAGCCATGGCGGTGAACCTGCAGAGCAAACACATGCAATGATTGAAAATGAATGGGATGCTTTGCTCGGTTCTTCGAGGCCCATGCATACTCGAACAGATTAATACCTGTGTCCGTCCTCCAAACAGCGCACGGCCGGCACGGTCTCCTCCAATCAGTGCAACGCGACCAAATCCTGCTCTTCCGGCGGCGTCTGCATCATCCGCGGGTCCGGCAGTGCGGCGTCCGTGGGGATCCGTGGCCATTTCTTTTAATGATCAAACATGACTCTTGCATAAGTGATATCAGTATCCGATTAAGATGATTTTTTAAAGCACCAAAACAAGAACTGGGTGAAGACAACAATAATAGATATTAGTATCCGACTAAGATGATCTAGCTAAATACCTGTGGGTTGCCGCAGAATAACTCCTCTTGACATGCACGTCAATTGCCTCCCTTTAATAGCCCCAAATGCATAAGTTTACAACTACGAGTCGTGCACGGGAACAAGATGTACACAAACATATATTCATTTCATTGATCAAAATAGATTTATAATAACTAATTTCATTTTTCAAAATAGACCAGCAATCCTAGAAGAAGAAAAGTAATATACAACATATATTGTAACTCCGCACTACAGCCACCGGCTACATCACCCATGCGGCTTCACCTTCGACAACTAATAAAACGGGAAATTTCTAATATCATCCACCTTGAATAATATAATAACATCCACTTTCATTTTATTTTTATCTTGGAGCCTCATGGTCACATGTTCTAGGAAATTTTAATTTCAGACAGCAATGATATCTACCAGCAATAAGATTTCTAGATGCCCAGAAATGCAGTATATTTCTATGTATGGAAATATTTTTCAGTAATAATGCATAGGGAAAAGATATAATCATTTTTCTGACCTCAACCTCGACAAGCACAACTGCATCAAGATGCCCACTATTGACACAATATCTCCAGCGCCCTTGCTCAGTCCCGGCCTCTTTGTGTACAGCAAAAGCAAGAACATAGCAACAAGACTGCTTGGACGCTATTGCTCCACTTGACTTTGTAGATTGCTTCCTCAGATGAAGTTTTAATTACCTCTAGTCCTGGAATAAAAGAATGAAAATAATTTAAAGCCTCAATGAAATGTTGAGGGAGTAACAAAAACTTCACTCATTTTTTCGAGGGAAAACTTCACTCATTTTGTTATACCTCCAAATTAAGGGACTAAGAAAGTCTGGAATAGAAGAACCACATATTCCGAAATGCAGTTGCAAAAAGAGTGGAAACATAACAAAGTAAAATAAACCTGACAATCATCTAAAAGGGTCATTTACACTTTTTGTCTTATTTTTTCCTCATTTGAAAGGGATATCACATTGTTTTTATGTAAGTGCTTTACGGAAGAATATAAGAAGACATGAATCAGTTTCATTCTTGGAGAAGTGCAGACTGCGAGACTAAAGATCAGGAGAACACTAATAGAACCTTACCTCTGCCACACATGAAACATGCCTCTGTATGGCGTTACATTCATATAGTGTGTCAATATAACCAGCTGGAGTTACTTGGGCAAAGTCCTTTCTCCTTCTGATCGTCTTCGATCAGAATCCTCACTGAATGAGCAGTTGTAGCAAAATCCCAAACTGGGCTTTACAATCCAAGACCAAGACAACCACACGAAGACTAGTGATGGAATCTTGCAGCCCCTGATTTGAGCTTGGTGGCACAGTCGGGCGCTAATATGTGTCGATGTGTTCGCACAAGGAGTGGAGTAGCAGAAGCGTCCAGGCCCTGACGGACGAAGGCCCGCAGGTTGTGGCCCGTGGCCGGGAGTGCGGCAGTGTGGCTTTCGCTCCCCTCAGCCGTGGCGAAGGCGCGATCGCGGTTCGGCCAGTCCCCCCTAATCCGGAAACGCGGCGCCGTCCACCGCCGGCAAGGAAGGTAGCGGTAGGCAGTGACGCGTGTGCACCTGAGAATGTACGTCTATGACCCAGATGCGGTTACAAAGAACGGCGTCATCTATCCAGTTCGCCTTGCCGAGGCACTGGATCACGATGGTGTAGCTCATTATGTTGGCCTCTATGCCGCTCTGTAGCATTTCCACAAACAACTGGAGTGCGCGGTTGGCGTCCTTGATGCTCCCATAGATGTTGATGATGGCTGTGTAGCTCCACTTGTCCAGCTTCATCTCCTCAAAGAACTGCTCGGCCTCAGCCACCAGCCCCACGTCGGCGCACATGCGTGTTGCAGAGGATGTTGTGGGCGGGGATCTTCTTGTCGCGCATCTTGTCCCAGAGCTGGAGCACGTCGCGTCCCCAGCGTGCCCGTCAACAGATCTTGGCCACCGCGGTGCGCGTGCGCTCGTTGGGCTCGACCCCCTCGGCGGACATTTCCTCGAACAGGCTGCGGGCCAGCCCCAACTTGCCGGTCTTGCCAATCGCCTCGAGCAAAGCATTGTAGACGAAGATTTAGGGCTTGATGCCGACCTCCCGCATCTTCTTGAAGACGAACTGGATGCCGTCCTAGTCGCCGGCCTGGCCGAACATCTTGGTGAGCATGCCTTGCAGCGGCGGGGGCGGGATTCAAACCGCCCTGCCTTGCAGAGGCGGGGGCGGGATTCAAACCGCCATGCCTTGCAGCAGCGGCGGCGGCGTCTCCCCCTTGTATTGCGGCGGTGGCGGCGGCGTCTGCCCCTCGGACGGCGGCGGCGGCAACGATTGATGGGAGGGGTCGATGGATTTTTTTGCGCCGGCTGCAGCGGCAACGATAGATGGGATCGACGGGAGTGGGCGACGACGAAGGTTAGGATCGGCCGCGGCACAGGGATGGATGTCCGGCGGGGGCGATGGGATGGATCGGGCATGCGAAGGGCTGGTTGGCGGCAGAGAACGATCTGCTGCTGTGGGCAAGAGGCATCGATCGTAGGTTTTTTTGGCACGGGTTTATTTTGCGGGAGGGTTGCGAGTTAGCGGAGGTGGGAGGATGACGAAAAAAAACCCAGCAAAAATAAACCGCGCAGACTATTCACCAACTGCTCCATTAGGAGTAGAGACAAGAGAGTAGAGGGGGAGAAACATCATAAGATCCAACTATAATAGCAAAGCTCGCAATACATCAAGATCGTATCATCTCAAGAACACGAGAGAGAGATCAAACACATAGCTACTGGTACATACCCTCAGCCCCGAGGGTGAACTACTCCCTCCTCGTCATGGAGATTGCCGGGATGATGAAGATGGCCACCGGTGAGGGTTCCCCCCTCCGGCAGGGTGCCGGAACAGGGCCCCGATTGGTTTTTGGTGGCTACAGAGGCTTGCGGCGGCGGAACTCCCGATCTCTTCTGTTCCCCGAAGGTTTTAGGGTATATGGATATATATATATAGGCGGAAGAAGTACGTTAGGGGAGCCATGAGGGGCCCACAAGGGTGGAGGGCGCGCCCAGGGGGTGGGCGCGCCCCCCTGCCTCGTGCCTTCCTCGTTGCTTTCTTGACGTGGACTCCAAGTCTCCCGGGTTGCTTTCCTTCCAAAAATAACTTCTCCAGAAGGTTTCATTCCATTTCGACTCCGTTTGATATTCCTTTTCTTCGAAACACTGAAACAAGGGAAAAAACAGGAACTGGCACTGGGCTCTGGGTCAATAGATTAGTCCCAAAAGTAATATAAAAGTGTAAAATAAAGCCCATAAACATCCAAGATGGATAATATAATAGCATGGAACAATCAAAAATTATAGATACGTTGGAGATGTATCAATAACCGTCTCGCATCAAACAAGATCCAGATATAATGTTCATGCTCAACGCTGGCACCAAATAACAATTATTTAGGTCTAATACTAATCCCGAAGGTAGATGTAGAGGTAGCGTGCCGACGGCGATCACATCGACTTTGGAACCGTTTCCCACGCGCATCGTCACCTCGTCCTTGGCCAGTGTTCGCTTAATCCGTAGTCCCTGTTTTGAGTTGCAAATATTAGCAACAGAACCAGTATCAAATACCCAGGTGCTACTGCGAGCTCTGGTAAGGTACACATCAATAACATGTATATCACATATACCTTTGTTCACCTTGCCATCCTTCTTATCCGCCAAATACTTGGGGCAGTTCCGCTTCCAATGACCAGTCTGCTTGCAATAGAAGCACTCAGTCTCAGGCTTGGGTCCAAACTTGGGTTTCTTCTCTTGAGCCGCAACTTGCTTGCTGTTCTTCTTGAAGTTCCCCTTCTTCTTCCCTTTGCCCTTTTTCTTGAAACTGATGGTTTTATTAACCATCAACACTTGATGCTCCTTCTTGATTTCTACCCCCGCAGCTTTTAGCATTGCGAAGAGCTCGGGAATCGTCTTATCCATCCCTTGCATGTTATAGTTCACCACGAAGCTCTTGTAGCTTGGTGGCAGTGATTGAAGAATTCTGTCAATGACGCTATCATCCGGAAGATTAACTCCCAGTTGAATCAAGTGATTGTTATACCCAGACATTCTGAGTATATGCTCACTGACAGAACTATTCTCCACCATCTTGCAGCTGTAGAACTTATCGGAGACTTCATATCTCTCAATCCGGGCATTTGCTTGAAATATTAATTTCAACTCCTGGAACATCTCATATGCTCCATGACGTTCAAAACGTCGTTGAAGTCCCAGTTCTAGGCCGTAAAGCATGGCACACTGAACTATCGAGTAGTCATCAGCTTTGCTCTGCCAGACATTCATAACATCTGGTGTTGCTCCTGCAGTAGGTTTGGCACCTAGCGGTGCTTCCAGGACGTAATTCTTCTGTGCAGCAATGAGGATAATCCTCAAGTTACGGACCCAGTCCGTGTAATTGCTACCATCATCTTTCAACTTTGCTTTCTCAAGGAACGCATTAAAATTCAACGGAACAACAACATGGGCCATCTATCTACAATCAACACAGACAAGCAAGATACTATCAGGTACTAAGTTCATGATAAATTTAAGTTCAATTAATCATATTACTTAAGAACTCGCACTTAGATAGGCATCCCTCTAATCCTCTAAGTGATCACGTGATCCATATCAACTAAACCATAACCGATCATCACGTGAAATGCAGTAGCTTTCAATGGTGAACATCACTATGTTGATCATATCTACTATATGATTCACGCTCGACCTTTCGGTCTCAGTGTTCCGAGCCCATATCTGCATATGCTAGGCTCGTCAAGTTTAACCTGAGTATTCTGCGTGTGCAAAACTGGCTTGCACCCGTTGTAGATGGACGTAGAGCTTATCAAACCCGATCATCACATGGTGTCCGGGCACGACGAACTTTGGCAACGGTGCATACTCAGGGAGAACACTTTTATCTTGAAATTTAGTGAGAGATCATCTTATAATGCTACCGTCAGTCAAAGCAAATAAGATGCATAAAAGATAAACATCACATGCAATCAATATAAGTGATATGATATGGCCATCATCATCTTGTGCTTGTGATCTCCATCTCCGAAGCACCGTCATGATCACCATCATCACCGGCGCGACACCTTGATCTCCATCGTAGCATCGTTGTCGTCTCGCCAATCTTATGCTTCTACGACTATCGCTACCGCTTAGTGATAAAGTAAAGCATTACAGGGCGATTGCATTGCATACAATAAAGCGACAACCATATGGCTCCTTCCAGTTGCCGATAACTCAGTTACAAAACATGATCATCTCATACAATAGAATTTAGCATCATGCTTTGACCATATCACATCACAACATGCCCTGCAAAAACAAGTTAGACGTCCTCTACTTTGTTGTTGCAAGTTTTACGTGGCTGCTACGGGCTGAGCAAGAACCGTTCTTACCTACGCATCAAAACCACAACGATAGTTTGTCAAGTTGGTGCTGTTTTAACCTTCGCAAGGACCGGGCGTAGCCACACTCGGTTCAACTAAAGTTGGAGAAACTGACACCCGCCAGCCACCTGTGTGCAAAGCACGTCAGTAGAACCAGTCTCGCGTAAGCGTACACGTAATGTCGGTCCGGGCCGCTTCATCCAACAAAACCGCCGAACCAAAGTATGACATGCTGGTAAGCAGTATGACTTATATCGCCCACAACTCACTTGTGTTCTACCCGTGCATATAACATCTACGCATAAAACCAGGCTCGGATGCCACTGTTGGGGAACGTAGTAATTTCAAAAAAATTCCTACGCACACGCAAGATCATGGTGATGCATAGCAACGAGAGGGGAGAGTGTTGTCTACGTACCCTCGTAGACCGAAAGCGGAAGCGTTAGCACAACGCGGTTGATGTAGTCGTACGTCTTCACGATCCGACCGATCAAGTACCGAACGCATGGCACCACCGAGTTCAGCACACGTTCAGCCCGATGACGTCCCTCGAACTCCGATCCAGCCGAGTGTTGAGGGAGAGTTTGTCAGCACGACGGTGTGGTGACGATGATGATGTTCTACCGACGCAGGGCTTCGCCTAAGCACCGCTACAGTATTATCGAGGTGGACTATGGTGGAGGGGGGCACCGCACATGGCTAAAAGATCAAATCAATTGTTGTGTCTTTGGGGTGCCTCCCTGCCCCCGTATATAAAGGAGCAAGGGAGGGAGGTGCGGCCGGCCAGGAGGAGGCGCGCCAGGAGGAGTCCTACTCCCACCGGGAGTAGGACTCCCTCCCTTCATTGTTGGATTAGGAGAAGGGGGAAAGAGGAGGGAGAGAGGAAGGAAAGGGGGGGCTCCGCCCCCTCTCATTGTCCTATTCGGACTAGAGGGGGAGGGGCGCGCGGCCCTGCCCTAGCCGCCTCTCCTCTTCTCCACTAAGGCCCACTATGGCACATTAACCCCCCCGGGGGGGTTCGAGTAACCCCCGGTACTCCGGTAAAATCCCGATTTCACCCGGAACACTTCCGATATCCAAATATAGGCTTCCAATATATCAATCTTCATCTCTCGACCATTTCGAGACTCCTCGTCATGTCCGTGATCATATCCGGGACTCCGAACAACCTTCAGTACATCAAAACATATAAACTCATAATATAACCGCCATCGAAGCTTTAAGCGTGCGGACCCTACGGGTTTGAGAACTATGTAGACATGACCGAGACACGTCTCCGGTCAATAACCAATAGCGGAACCTGGATGCTCATATTGGCTCCCACATATTCTACGAAGATCTTTATCGGTCAGACTGCATAACAACATAAGTTGTTCCCTTTATCATCGGTATGTTACTTGCCCGAGATTCGATCGTCGGTATCTCAATACCTAGTTCAATCTCGTTACCGGCAAGTCTCTTACTCATTCCGTAATACATCATCCCGCGACTAACTCATTAGTTACAATGCTTGCAAGGCTTAAGTGATGTGCATTACCGAGTGGGCCCAGAGATACCTCTCCGAAAATCGGAGTGACAAATCCTAATCTCGAAATACGCCAACCCAACAAGTACCTTCGGAGACAACTGTAGAGCACCTTTATAATCACCCAGTTACGTTGTGACGTTTGGTAGCACACAAAGTGTTCCTCTGGTAAACGGGAGTTGCATAATCTCATAGTCATAGGAACATGTATAAGTCATGAAGAAAGCAATAGCAACATACTAAACGTCGAGTGCTAAGGTAACGGAATGGGTCAAGTCAATCACATCATTCTCCTAATGATGTTATCCCGTTAATCAAATGACAACTCATGTCAATGGCTAGGAAACATAACCATCTTCGATCAACGAGCTAGTCAAGTAGAGGCATACTAGTGACACTCTGTTTGTCTATGTATTCACACAAGTATTATGTTTCCGGTTAATACAATTCTAGCATGAATAATAAACATTTATCATGATATAAGGAAATAAATAATAACTTTATTATTGCCTCTAGGGCATATTTCCTTCAGTCTCCCACTTGCTCTAGAGTCAATAATCTAGATTACACAGTAATGATTCTAACATCCATGGAGCCTTGGTGCTGATCATGTTTTGCTCGTGGAAGAGGCTTAGTCAACGGGTCTGCAACATTCAGATCCATATGTATCTTGCAAATTTTTATGTCTCCCACGTGGACTAAATCCCGGATGGAATTGAAGCGTCTCTTGATGTGCTTGGTTCTCTTGTGAAATCTGGATTCCTTCGCCAAGGCAATTGCACCAGTATTGTCACAAAAGATTTTCATTGGACCCGATGCACTAGGTATGACACCTAGATCGGATATGAACTCCTTCATCCAGACTCCTTCATTTGCTGCTTCCGAAGCAGCTATGTACTCCGCTTCACACGTAGATCCCGCCACGACGCTTTGTTTAGAACTGCACCAACTGACAGCTCCACCATTCAATGTAAACACATATCCGGTTTGCGATTTAGAATTGTCCGGATCAGTGTCAAAGCTTGCATCGACGTAACCATTTACGACTAGCTCTTTGTCACCTCCATAAACGAGAAACATATCCTTAGTCCTTTTCAGGTATTTCAGGATGTTCTTGACCGCTGTCCAGTGATCCACTCCTGGATTACTTTGGTACCTCCCTGCTAAACTTATAGCAAGACACACATGAGGTCTGGTACACAGCATTGCATACATGACAGAGCCTATGGCTGAAGCATAGGGAACATCTTTCATCTTCTCTCTATCTTCTGCAGTGGTCGGGCATTGAGTCTTACTCAACTTCACACCTTGTAACACAGGCAAGAAACCTTTCTTTGCTTGATCCATTTTGAACTTCTTCAAAACATTGTCAAGGTATGTGCTTTGTGAAAGTCCAATTAAGCGTCTTGATCTATCTCTATAGATCTTGATGCCCAACATATAAGCAGCTTCACCGAGGTCTTTCATTGAAAAACTCTTATTCAAGTATCCCTTTATGCTATCCAGAAATTCTATATCATTTCCAATCAACAATATGTCATCCACATATAATATCAGAAATGCTACAGAGCTCCCACTCACTTTTTTGTAAATACAGGCTTCTCCAAAAGTCTGTACAAAACCAAATGCTTTGATCACACTATCAAAGCGTTTGTTCCAACTCCGAGAGGATTGCACCAGTCCATAAATGGATCGCTGGAGCTTGCACACTTTGTTAGCTCCTTTTGGATCAACAAAACCTTCCGGTTGCATCATATACAACTCTTCTTCCAGAAATCCATTCAGGAATGCAGTTTTTACATCCATTTGCCAAATTTCATAATCATAAAATGCGGCAATTGCTAACATGATTCGGACAGACTTAAGCATTGCTACGGGTGAGAAGGTCTCATCGTAGTCAATCCCTTGAACTTGTCGAAAACCTTTCGTAACAAGTCGAGCTTTATAGATAGTAATATTACCGTCAGCGTCAGTCTTCTTCTTGAAGATCCATTTATTCTCAATGGCTTGCCGATCATCGGGCAAGTCAACCAAAGTCCACACTTTGTTCTCATACACGGATCCCATCTCAGATTTCATGGCCTCAAGCCATTTTGCGGAATCTGGGCTCACCATCGCTTCTTCATAGTTTGTAGGTTCGTCATGGTCTAGTAACATAACCTCCAGAACAGGATTACCGTACCACTCTGGTGCGGATCTTACTCTGGTTGACCTACGAGGTTCAGTAACAACTGGATCTGAAGTTCCATGATCATCATCATTAACTTCCTCACTAATTGGTATAGACGTCACAGGAACCGGTTTATGTGCTGAACTAATTTCCAATAAGGGAGCATGTACGGTTACCTCATCAAGTTCTACTTTCCTCCCACTCACTTCTTTCGAGAGAAACTCCTTCTCTAGAAAGGATCCATTCTTAGCAACGAATATCTTGCCTTCGGATCTGTGATAGAAGGTATACCCAACAGTCTCCTTTGGGTATCCTATGAAGACGCATTTCTCTGACTTGGGTTCGAGCTTATCAGGTTGAAGCTTTTTCACATAAGCATCGCAGCCCCAAACTTTAAGAAACGACAGCTTAGGTTTCTTGCCAAACCACAGTTCATAAGGCGTCGTCTCAACGGATTTAGATGGTGCCCTATTTAACGTGAATGCAGCCGTCTCTAAAGCATAACCCCAAAACGACAGTGGTAAATCGGTAAGAGACATCATAGATCGCACCATATCTAATAAAGTACGGTTACAACGTTCAGACACACCATTACGCTGTGGAGTTAAACCTAAGCTGTCGTAATCTGTAACTAACGCAAACTTCTGGAACTCCAAAAATTCTAAAATAAATTGGTGGACCTGAGGAATTTGTCTAGTAATCATCTGCAAAAAGAATCAACTAAATATCACTCTCCAGTAAAAAAAATTAGCTAATCTCGTGAGCGCTAAAGTTTCTGTTTTTTTACAGCATGATCATCAAGACTTCACCCAAGTCTTCCCAAAGGTTCTACTTGGCACAAACACTAATTGAAACACAAAACCACATCTAAAAAGAAGCTATATGGATTATTTATTACTAAACAGAACCAAAAATCAAGAAACTAGAATAAAAATTGGGTTGCCTCCCAACAAGCGCTATCGTTTAACGCCCCTAGCTAGGCATGATGATTTCAATGATGCTCACATAAAGGATAAGAATTGAAACATAAAGAGAGCATCATGAAGAATATGACTAGCACATTTAAGTCTAACCCACTTCCTATGCATAGGGATTTTGTGAGCAAACAACTTATGGGAACAATAATCAACTAGCATAGGAAGGCAAAACAAGCATAACTTTAAAACTTTAAGCACATAGAGAGGAAACTTGATATTATTGCAATTTGTAGAAGCATATGATCCTCTCTCATAATAATTTTCAGTAGCATCATGAATGAATTCAACCATATAACCAGCACATAAAGCATTCTTTTCATGATCTACTAGCATAGAATTTTTATTACTCTCCACATAAGCAAATTTCTTCTCATGAATAATAGTGGGAGCAAACTCAATAAAATAACTATCATGTGATTGAAAATCAAGATCAAGATGACAAGTTTCATGGTTATCATTATTCTTTAAAGCATACGTGTCATCACAATAATAATCATAGATAGGAGGCATGCTTTCATCATAGTAAAATTGCTCATCAAAGTTTGGGGGGGGCAAAAAATATCATCTTCATCAAACATAGCTTCCCCAAGCTTGTGGCTTTGCATATCATTAGCATCATGGATATTCAAGGAATTCATACTAACAACATTGCAATCATGCTCATCATTCCCATATTTTATGCCAAGCATTCTATGTAATTCTTCTTCTAGTACTTGAGTACAATTTTCCTTCCCATCGTTTTCACGAAAGACATTAAAAAGATGAAGCATATGAGGCACCCTTAATTCCATTTTTTTGTAGTATTCTTTTATAAAATAAACTAGTGATAAAACAAGAAACTAAAATATTCGATTGCAAGATCTAAAGATATACCTTCAAGCACTCACCTCCCCGGCAACGGCGCCAGAAACTGCTTGATGTCTACTACGCAACCTTCTTCTTATAGACGTTGTTGGGCCTCCAAGTGCAGAGGTTTGTAGGACAGTAGCAAATTTCCCTCAAGTGGATGACCTAAGGTTTATCAATCCGTGGGAGGCGTAGGATGAAGATGGTCTTTCTCAAGCAACCCTGCAACCAAATAACAAAGAGTCTCTTGTGTCCCCAACACACCAATACAATGGTAAATTGTATAGGTGCACTAGTTCGGCAAAGATATGGTGATACAAGTGCAATATGGATGGTAGAAATAGGCTTTTGTAATCTGAAAATATAAAAACAGCAAGGTAACAAGTGGTAAAAGTGAGCGTAAACGGTATTGCAATGCTAGGAAATAAGGCCTAGGGTTCATACTTTCACTAGTGCAAGTTCTCTCAACAATAATAACATAATTGGATCATATAACTATCCCTAAACATGCAACAAAGAGTCACTCCAAAGTCACTAATAGCGGAGAACAAACTAAGAGATTATGGTAGGGTACGAAACCACCTCAAAGTTATTCTTTCCAATCAATCCGTTGGGCTATTCCTATAAGTGTCACAAACAGCCCTAGAGTTCGTACTAGAATAACACCTTAAGACACAAATCAACCAAAACCCTAATGGCACCTAGATACTCCAATGTCACCTCAAGTATCCGTGGGTATGATTATACGATATGCATCACACAATCTCAGATTCATCTATTCAACCAACACATAGAACCTCAAAGAGTGCCCCAAAGTTTCTACCGGAGAATCAAGACGAAAACGTGTGCCAACCCCTATGCATAGATTCATGGGTGGAACCCGCAAGTTGATCACCAAAACATACATCAAGTGAATCACGTGATATCCCATTGTCACCACAGATACGCACGGCAAGACATACATCAAGTGTTCTCAAATCCTTAAAGACTCAATCCGATAAGATAACTTCAAAGGGAAAACTCAATCCATTACAAGAGAGTAGAGGGGGAGAAACATCATAAGATCCAACTATAATAGCAAAGCTCGCGATACATCAAGATCGTATCACCTCAAGAACACGAGAGAGAGAGATCAAACAATAGCTACTGGTACATACCCTCAGCCCCGAGGGTGAACTACTCCCTCCTCGTCATGGAGATCGCCGGGATGATGAACATGGCCACCGGTGAGGGTTCCCCCCTCCGGCAGGGTGCCGGAACAGGGTTCCGATTGGTTTTTGGTGGCTACAGAGGCTTGCGGTGGCGGAACTCCCGATCTCTTCTGTTCCCCGAAGATTTTAGGGTATATGGATATATATAGGCGGAAGAAGTACGTCAGGGGAGCCACGAGGGGCCCACGAGGGTGGAGGGCGCGCCC
This sequence comes from Triticum aestivum, assembly GCF_018294505.1. NCBI lineage: Eukaryota > Viridiplantae > Streptophyta > Magnoliopsida > Poales > Poaceae > Triticum > Triticum aestivum. The sequence continues at coordinate 295,686,460 of NC_057802.1, read as the reverse complement.
CCTGCCTCGTGCCTTCCTCGTTGCTTTCTTGACGTGGACTCCAAGTCTCCCGGGTTGCTTTCCTTCCAAAAATAACTTCTCCAGAAGGTTTCATTCCGTTTCGACTCCGTTTGATATTCCTTTTCTTCGAAACTCTGAAACAAGGGAATAAACAGGAACTGGCACTGGGCTCTGGGTCAATAGGTTAGTCCCAAAAGTAATATAAAAGTGTAAAATAAAGCCCATAAACATCCAAGATGGATAATATAATAGCATGGAACAATAAAAAATTATAGATACGTTGGAGACGTATCAGTATCCCCAAGCTTAATTCCTGCTCGTCCTCGAGTAGGTAAATGATAAAAACATAATTTTTGATGTGGAATGCTACTTGGCATAATTTCAATGTAGTTCTTCTTAATTGTGGTATGAATATTCAGATCCGAAAGATTCAAGATAAAAGTTCATATTGACATAAAAGTAACAATACTTCAAGCATACTAACTAAGCAATTATGTCCTCTCAAAATAACATGGCCAAAGAAAGTTCATCCCTACAAAATCATATAGTTTAGTCATGCTCCATTTTCATCACACAAGAATGCTCTCATCATGCACAACCCCGATGACAAGCCAAGCAATTGTTTCATACTTTAGTAATCTCAAACTTTATAAACCTTCACGCAATACATGAGCGCGAGCCATGGACATAGCACTATGGGTGGAATAGAATATGATGATGGGGGTTTATGTGGAGAAGACAAAAAAGGAGAAAGTCTCACATCAACGAGGCTAATCAATGGGATATGGAGATGCCCATCGATTGATGTTAATGCGAGGAGTAGGGATTGCCATGCAACGGATGCACTAGAGCTATAAGTATATGAAAGCTCAACAAAAAGAAACTAAGTGAGTGTGCATCCAACTTGCTTGCTCATGAAGACCTAGGGCACTTGAGGATGCCCATTGTTGGAATATACAAGCCAAGTTCTATAATGAAAAATTCCCACTAGTATATGAAAGTGACAAAACAAGAGACTCTCTATCATGAAGATCATGGTGCTACTTTGAAGCACAAGTGTGGTAAAAGGATAGTAACATTGTCCCTTCTCTCTTTTTCTCTCATTTTTTTGGGCCTTCTCTTTTTTTATGGCCTTTCTCTTTTTTTTATTCCTCACTTGGGACAATGTTCTATAAAATGATGATCATCACACTCCTATTTATTTACAACTCAATGATTACAACTCGATACTAGAACAAAGTATGACTCTATATGAATGCCTCCGGCGGTGTACCGGGATATGCAATGAACCAAGAGTGACATGTATGAAAGAATTATGAACGGTGGCTTTGCCACAAATACTATGTCAACTACATGATCATGCAAAGCAATATGACAATGATGAACCTGTCATGATAAACGGGATGGTGGAAAGTTGCATGGCAATATATCTCGGAATGGCTATGGAAATGCCATAATAGGTAGGTATGGTGGCTGTTTTGAGGAAGATATAAGGAGGTTTATGTGTGAAAGAGCGTATCATATCACGGGGTTTGGATGCATCGGCGAAGTTTGCACCAACTCTCAATGTGAGAAAGGGCAATGCACGGTACCGAAGAGGCTAGCAATGATGGAAGGGTAAGAGTGCGTATAATCCATGGACTCAACATTAGTCATAAAGAACTCACATACTTATTGCAAAAATCTACAAGTCATCAAAAACCAAGCACTACGCGCATGCTCCTAGGGGGATAGATTGGTAGAAAAAGACCATCGCTCGTCCCCGACCGCCACTCATAAGGAGGACAATCAAAGAACACCTCATGTTTCAAATTTGTTACATAACGTTTACCGTACGTGCATGCTACGGGACTTGCAAACTTCAACACAAGTATTTCTCAAATTCACAACTACTCAACTAGCACAACTTAATATCACTACCTCCATATCTCAAAACAATCATCAAGCATCGAACTTCTCTTAATATTCAACACACTCATAAGGAAGTTTTTACTAGTCTTGAATACCTAGCATATTAGGATTAAGCAAATTACCATGCTGTTTAAGACTCTCAAAATAATATAAGTGAAGCATGAGAGTTCATCTATTTATTCAAAATAAAACCACCATTGTGCTCTAAAGATATAAGTGAAGCACTAGAGCAAACAACAAACTACTCCGAAAGATTACATAACGTTTACCGTACGTGCATGCTACGGGACTTGCAAACTTCAACACAAGTATTTCTCAAATTCACAACTACTCAACTAGCACAACTTTAATATCACTACCTCCATATCTCAAAACAATCATCAAGCATCGAACTTCTCTTAATATTCAACACACTCATAAGGAAGTTTTTACTAGTCTTGAATACCTAGCATATTAGGATTAAGCAAATTACCATGCTGTTTAGGACTCTCAAAATAATATAAGTGAAGCATGAGAGTTCATCTATTTATTCAAAATAAAACCACCATTGTGCTCTAAAGATATAAGTGAAGCACTAGAGCAAACAACAAACTACTCCGAAAGATATAAGTGAAGACCAATGAGTAGTTGTATAATTATGTAGCTATGTGAAGACTCTCTAACATTTAAGAATTTCTGATCTTGGTATTTTATTCAAACAACAAGCAAGTCTAAATAAAATAAAATGACGCTCCAAGCAAAACACATATCATGTGGTGAATAAAAATAAAGATCCAAGTAAAGTTACCGATGAATGAAGACGAAAGAGGGGATGCCTTCCGGGGCATCCCCAAGCTTAGGCTCTTGGTTATCCTTGAATATTACCTTGGGGTGCCTTGGGCATCCCCAAGCTTAGGCTCTTGCCACTCCTTATCCATAGTCCATCAGATCTTTACCCAAAACTTGAAAACTTCACAACACAAAACTTAACAGAAAATCTCGTGAGCTCCGTTAGCGAAAGAAAACAAAACACCACTTCAAGGTACCGTAATGAACTCATTATTTATTTATATTGGTGTTAAACCTACTGTATTCCAACTTCTCTATGGTTTGTAAACTATTTTACTGGCCATAGAGTCATCAAAATAAGCAAACAACACACGAAAAACAGAATCTGTCAAAAACAGAACAGTCTGTAGTAATCTGTAACTAACGCAAACTTCTGGAACTCCAAAAATTCTAAAATAAATTGGTGGACCTGAGGAATTTGTCTAGTAATCATCTGCAAAAAGAATCAACTAAATATCACTCTCCAGTAGAAAATTTAGCTAATCTCGTGAGCGCTAAAGTCTCTGTTTTTTTTACAGCATGATCATCAAGACTTCACCCAAGTCTTCCCAAAGGTTCTACTTGGCACAAACACTAATTAAAACACAAAACCACATCTAAACACAAGCTAGATGGATTATTTATTACAAAACAGAACCAAAAATCAAGAAACTAGAATAAAAATTGGGTTGCCTCCCAACAAGCGCTATCGTTTAACGCCCCTAGCTAGGCATGATGATTTCAATGATGCTCACATAAAGGATAAGAATTGAGACATAAATAGAGCATCATGAAGAATATGACTAGCACATTTAAGTCTAACCCACTTCCTATGCATAGGGATTTTGTGAGCAAACAACTTATGGGAACAATAATCAACTAGCATAGGAAGGCAAAACAAGCATAACTTTAAAACTTTAAGCACATAGAGAGGAAACTTGATATTATTGCAATTTGTAGAAGCATATGATCCTCTCTCATAATAATTTTCAGTAGAATCATGAATGAATTCAACCATATAACCAGCACATAAAGCATTCTTTTCATGATCTACTAGCATAGAATTTTTATTACTCTCCACATAAGCAAATTTCTTCTCATGAATAATAGTGGGAGCAAACTCAACAAAATAACTATCATGTGATTGAAAATTAAGATCAAGATGACAAGTTTCATGGTTATCATTATTCTTTAAAGCATACGTGTCATCACAATAATAATCATAGATAGGAGGCATGCTTTCATCATAGTAAATTTGCTCATCAAAGTTTGGGGGGGGGCAAAAAATATCATCTTCATCAAACATAGCTTCCCCAAGCTTGTGGATTTGGATATCATTAGCATCATGGATATTCAAGGAATTCATACTAACAACATTGCAATCATGCTCATCATTCACATATTTTATGCCAAGCATTCTATGTAATTCTTCTTCTAGTACTTGAGCACAATTTTCCTTCCCATCATTTTCACGAAAGACATTAAAAAGATGAAGCATATGAGGCACCCTTAATTCCATTTTTTTGTAGTTTTCTTTTATAAAATAAACTAGTGATAAAACAAGAAACTAAAATATTCGATTGCAAGATCTAAAGATATACCTTCAAGCACTCACCTCCCCGGCAACGGCGCCAGAAACTGCTTGATGTCTACTACGCAACCTTCTTCTTGTAGACGTTATTGGGCCTCCAAGTGCAGAGGTTTGTAGGACAGTAGCAAATTTCCCTCAAGTGGATGACCTAAGGTTTATCAATCCGTGGGAGGCGTAGGACGAAGATGGTCTTTCTCAAGCAACCCTGCAACCAAATAACAAAGAGTCTCTTGTGTCCCCAACACACCAATACAATGGTAAATTGTATAGGTGCACTAGTTCGGCGAAGAGATGGTGATACAAGTGCAATATGGATGGTAGAAATAGGCTTTTGTAATCTGAAAATATAAAAACAGCAAGGTAACAAGTGGTAAAAGTGAGCGTAAATGGTATTGCAATGCTAGGAAACAAGGCCTAGGGTTCATACTTTCACTAGTGCAAGTTCTCTCAACAATAATAACATAATTGGATCATATAAATATCCCTCAACATGCAACAAAGAGTCACTCCAAAGTCACTAATAGCGGAGAACAAACTAAGAGATTATGGTAGGGTACGAAACCACCTCAAAGTTATTCTTTCCAATCAATCCGTTGGGCTATTCCTATAAGTGTCACAAACAGCCCTAGAGTTCGTACTAGAATAACACCTTAAGACACAAATCAACCAAAACCCTAATGTCACCTAGATACTCCAATGTCACCTCAAGTATCCGTGGGTATGATTATACGATATGCATCACACAATCTCAGATTCATCTATTCAACCAACACATAGAACCTCAAAGAGTGCCCCAAAGTTTCTACCGGAGAATCAAGACGAAAACGTGTGCCAACCCCTATGCATAGGTTCATGGGCGGAACCCGCAAGTTGATCACCAAAACATACATCAAGTGAATCACGTGATATCCCATTGTCACCACAAATACGCACAGCAAGAGATACATCAAGTGTTTTCAAATCCTTAAAGACTCAATCCGATAAGATAACTTCAAAGGGAAAACTCAATCCATTACAAGAGAGTAGAGGGGGAGAAGCATCATAAGATCCAACTATAATAGCAAAGCTCGCGATACATCAAGATCGTATCACCTCAAGAACACGAGAGAGAGAGATCAAACACATAGCTACTGGTACATACCCTCAGCCCCGAGGGTGAACTACTCCCTCCTCGTCATGGAGATCGCCGGGATGATGAAGATGGCCACCGGTGAGGGTTCCCCCCTCCGGCAGGGTGTCGGAACAGGGTCCCGATTGGTTTTTGGTGGCTACAGAGGCTTGCGGAGGCGGAACTCCCGATCTCTTCTGTTCCCCGAAGGTTTTAGGGTATATGGATACGTATAGGCGGAAGAAGTACGTCAGGGGAGCCACGAGGGGCCCACGAGGGTGGAGGGCGCGCCCAGGGGGGTGGGCGTCCCCCCTGCCTCGTGCCTTCCTCGTTGCTTTCTTAACGTGGACTCCAAGTCTCCCGGGTTGCTTTCCTTCCAAAAATAACTTCTCCAGAAGGTTTCATTCCGTTTCGACTCCGTTTGATATTCCTTTTCTTCGAAACTCTGAAACAAGGGAAAAAACAGGAACTGGCACTGGGCTCTGGGTCAATAGGTTAGTCCCAAAAGTAATATAAAAGTGCAAAATAAAGCCCATAAACATCCAAGATGGATAATATAATAGCATGGAACAATAAAAAATTATAGATACATTGTAGACGTATCAATAACTGTCTCGCATCAAACAAGATCCAGATATAATGTTCATGCTCAACGCTGGCACCAAATAAAAATTCTTTAGGTCTAATACTAATTCCGAAGGTAGATGTAGAGGTAGCGTGCCGACGGCGATCACATCGACTTTGGAACCGTTTCCCACGCGCATCCTCACCTCGTCCTTGGCCAGTGTTCGCTTAATCCGTAGTCCTTGTTTTGAGTTGCAAATATTAGCAACAGAACCAGTATCAAATACCCAGGTGCTACTGCGAGCTCTGGTAAGGTACACATCAATAACATGTATATCACATATACCTTTGTTCACCTTGCCATCCTTCTTATCCGCTAAATACTTGGGGCAGTTCTGCTTCCAGTGACCAGTCTGCTTGCAGTAGAAGCACTCAGTCTCAGGCTTGGGTCCAGACTTGGGTTTCTTCTCTTGAGCAGCAACTTGCTTGCTGTTCTTCTTGAAGTTCCCCTTCTTCTTCCCTATGCCCTTTTTCTTGAAACTGGTGGTCTTATTAACCATCAACACTTGATGCTCCTTCTTGATTTCTACCTCCGCAGCTTTTAGCATTGCGAAGAGCTCGGGAATCGTCTTATCCATCCCTTGCATCTTATAGTTCACCACGAAGCTCTTGTAGCTTGGTGGCAGTGATTGAAGAATTCCGTCAATGACGCTATCATACGGAAGATTAACTCCGAGTTGAATCAAGTGATTGTTATACCCAGACATTCTGAGTATATGTTCACTGACATAACTATTCTCCTCCATCTTGCAGCTGTAGAACTTATTGGAGACTTCATATCTCTCAATCCGGGCATTTGCTTGAAATATTAACTTCAACTCCTGGAACATCTCATATGCTCCATGATGTTCAAAACGTCGTTGAAGTCCCGGTTCTAAGCCGTAAAGCATGGCACACTGAACTATCGAGTAGTCATCAGCTTTGCTCTGCCAGACGTTCATAACATCTGGTGTTGTTCCTGCAGCAGGTTTGGCACCTAGCGGTGCTTCCAGGACATAATTCTTCTGTGCAGCAATGAGGATAATCCTCAAGTTATGGACCCAGTCCGTGTAATTGCTACCATCATCTTTCAACTTTGCTTTCTCAAGGAACGCATTAAAATTCAACGGAACAACAACACGGGCCATCTATCTACAATCAACATAGACAAGCAAGATACTATCAGGTACTAAGTTCATGATAAATTTAAGTTCAATTAATCATATTACTTAAGAACTCCCACTTAGATAGACATCCCTCTAATCCTCTAAGTGATCACGTGATCCATATCAACTAAACCATAACCGATCATCACGTGAAATGGAGTAGCTTTCAATGGTGAACATCACTATGTTGATCATATCTACTATGTTGAAATGGAGTAGCTTTCAATGCATCGAAAACAGAATCTGTCAAAAACAGAACAGACTGTAGTAATCTATACTCAAACCATACTTCTGCTACTCCAAAAATTATGAAAATATTAGGGCCGCGTGAGAAATTTCCATATTAATCTTCTACAAAAAGAATTGGTATTTTATCACGCTTCTGTTAAAAATGAGAATTATTTTCATGAGCGCAAAAGTTTTGCAGCTTTGTGATCGAAGAATCGAAGAGATTCAACATCAGGAAAATCTTGCTCGACGCAGGGGGAAAGAAGAAAATCGCCAGGAAGCTCAGGACAGAGCAAATAAGCCAAAAGAAGTCAAGGACAGTCGTGTCAAATCTGCTTCGGCCGATGCTCCTGTTGACTCAAGTGCACCACTTCAATAGATTCCACCATCCCCTCGTCCCGAGGAAGTTGCCGAACAACAAGTTGAGGCTGTGGTAGATCCTACCTCAGTCGAACAAGAAGCGGATGTTGTGGATATTTATCTTGTCAATCCTGATGAAGTTATGACTGTGCCCGAGCAAAATGCTCTCGAGGAAAAGATTGACGAAGAAATTGAGATGGAGAAGTTAGTCTCATCACCTGTGAAGAACATTCAAGCTAGACCCTCCGGGCCCACTGAGGAGGAAGAAAAGGTTGAGGGGGAGCAAGATGCTTCCCAAAGTACTGCCCCAACGGCCTCATCTGGTGCCCCTGCCCCGATGGAGGTTGACCCTGCTCCTGGTTCCCTGGCTTCACAGCCGGAACAGGAAGGAAAGAAGATTGAAGAGCCCATGGCTCACGAGAAGAAGGATGAAGAAGTTGCACCATCCGTCCAGTCCCTCCAAGTCGTACCATTGATGTCTACTATGCAACTTTATTATTGTATACACGTGTTGGGCCTCCAAGCGCAGAGTTTTGTAGGACAGTAGCAATTTTCCCTCAAGTGGATGACCTAAGGTTGATCAATCCATGGGAGGCGTAGGATGAAGATGGTCTCTCTCAAACAACCCTGCAACCAAATAATAAAAAGTCTCTTGTGTCCCCAACACACCCAATACAATGGCAAATTGTATAGGTGCACTAGTTCGGCGAAGAGATAGTGATAAAAGTGTAATATTGATGGTAGAAATATATTTTTATAATATTGATGGTACTTGATTGGCTGGATCGTGAAGACGTTCAACTACATTAACCACGTTAACTAGCGCTTCCGCTTTCAGTCTATGAGGGTACGTGGACACACTCTCCCCCTCTCATTGCTATGCATTTCCTAGATAGATCTTGCGTGATCATAGGATTTTTTTTGAAATTGCATGCTATGTTCCCCAACAGTGGCATCCGAGTCAGGTCTATGCATAGATGATATCCATGAGTAGAACACAAAGAGTTGTGGGCGATAATAGTCATACTTCTTACCACCAACGTCTTATTTTGATTCGGCGGTATTGCTGGATGAAGCGTCCCGGACAAACCTTACATGACCACGTTCATGAGACCGGTTCCACCGACAGACATGCAACTTGTTTTGCATAAAGGTGGCTGGCAGGTGTCTGTTTCTCCAACTTTAGTTGAATCGAATTTGAATACGGCCGGTCCTTGTTGAAGGTTAAAACAACACACTTGACAAAAAATCATTGTAGTTTTGATGCGTAGGTAAGAACGGTTCTTGCTAGAAGCCCGTAGCAGCCACGTAAAACTTGCAACAACAAAGTAGAGGACGTCTAACTTGTTTTTGTAGGGCATGTTGTGATGTGATATGGTCAAGACATGATGTGATATACGTTATTGTATGAGATGATCATGTTTTGTAAAAGTTATCGGCAACTGGCAGGAGCCTTATGGTTGTTGCTTTATTGTATGAAATGCAATCGCCATGTAATTGCTTTACTTTATCACTATGCGGTAGCGATAGTTGTAGAAGCAATAGTTGGCAAGACGACAACGACACTACGATGGAGATCAAGGTGTCAAGCCGGTGAAGATGGAGATCATGACGGTGCTTCGGAGATGGAGATCAAAGGCACAAGATGATGATGGCCATATCATGTCACATATTTTGATTGCATGTGATGTTTATCTTTTATGCATCTTATTTTGCTTAGTACGGCGGTAGCATTACAAGATGATCTCTCACTAAATTTCAAGGTATAAGTGTTCTCCCTGAGTATGCACCGTTGCTACAGTTCATCATGTTGAGACACCACGTGATGATCGGGTGTGATAAGCTCTACGTTCACATACAACGGGTGTAAGACAGTTTTGCACGTGTAGAATACTCAGGTTAAACTTGACGAGCCTAGCATGTACAGACATGGCCTCGGAACACTAAGACCGAAAGGTCGAACGTGAATCATATAGTAGATATGATCAACATAGAGATGTTCACCATTGAAAACTACTTTGGACATGGTTTAGTTGATATGGATCACGTGATCATTTAGATGACTAGAGAGATGTCTATCTAAGTGGGAGTTCTTAAGTAATATGATTAATTGAACTTTAATTTATCATGAACTTAGTCCTGATAGTTTTTGCATATCTATGTTGTTGTAGATCAATGGCCCGTGCTACCGTTCCCTTGAATTTTAATGCGTTCCTAGAGAAATCTAAGTTGAAAGATGATGGTAGCAACTACACGGACTGGGTCCGTAACTTGAGGATTATCCTCATTGCTGCACAGAAAAATTATGTCCTTGAAGCACCGCTAGGTGCAAGGCCTGCTGCAGGAGCAACTCCGGATGTTATGAACGTCTGGCAAGCTAAATCTGATGACTACTCGATAGTTCAGTGTGCCATGCTTTAAGGCTTAGAATCAAGACTTCAAAGACGGTTTTGAACGTCATGGAGCATATGAGATGTTCTAGGAGTTGAAGTTAATATTTCAAGCAAATGCCCGCGTTGAGAGATATGAAGTCTCCAACAAGTTCTATAGCTGCAAGATGGAGGAGAACAGTTCTGTCAGTGAACATATACTCAAAATGTCTGGGTATCATAATCACTTGACACAGCTGGGAGTTAATCTTCCGGATGATAGTGTCATTGATAGAGTTCTTCAATCACTGCCACCAAGCTATAAAGTCTTCCTGATGAACTATAATATGCAAGGGATGGAAAAGACAATTCCCGAGCTCTTCGCGATGCTTAAGGCCGCGGAGGTAGAAATCAAGAAGGAGCTGTCGGATTCTGGGTTCTGGCAAACCCTTGTGAGGTTCGAACTCTGGGGTGCGCATGAAGAACTATCTCTCTCTCCCAGGCTCGCTCGCTCAATGATCCCAAGGCCTAACTCGATGAACCCAAATAACACGAGACACAGAGGTTTATACTGGTTCAGGCCACCGCGTGGTGTAATACCCTACGCCAGTGTGGTGGTGGATTGCCTCGAGGGCTGAGGATGAACTAGTACAGTGGATGAACAACCTCGGGAGGAGAGGTGTTCTTGAGCTCGATGAGCTGGTGAGTGCGAGGGTGGTCTGAATGATCCGTCCCCTTCTATGATGGTGGCTAGTCCTGTTATAGGGGCCCTGGTCCTCTTCCCAAATGTAGGCGGGAAGGGATCCCACAACGGCCAATTTTGAAGGGGGCAACTAGTACAAGAATTCCTAACAAAAGTAGTCTTCGCCTGCCAAGGCTCTGGTGGTGACGCTGCTGTGGGCTCCGCGATGGCCTCCGTCCTGGCGGTCTTGGTCTTGTTGCACCGATATGGAAACCTTTGCCTGATGCCTCGGGACTCCTCGCCTGCGCTTGCCTCTCTAGCTCCAAAGAGGAAACCGGTACACTACGCCCGCTGGCGCCCGCCTGGCCTTGGTCATGATGGCTTGCGTCACGCGAACCTCGCGAGGTGCCCCTTGCTTAGCTATCTCCGCTCCTCGGGAGCCGGCCTAGTGAGTCCGCATCCACGGAGGTCTTGGTGTCATCCGCCTCGCGACGCTTGGCCCCTCGCGAGGGTCTTGAGCTGCTGCTGTCGAAGCTGGGCCGTACCAGGCTGTTGGTGGAGCCACGACATGGGCCGTAAGCAGGCAAGTCTGGGCACCCCCATTCCCAGGACACCGACAGTAGCCCCCGGGCCCAAGGCGCACTCGAACTTGGCTTCGAGGTGAAGCCAAAGGGCAAGTGCGGAGCGCCATGGGCCCCAACCGCCTGAGGCCTTGATTGACGCGTGGCGATTGATGGTACATGGGCGCCTCCGCTTCCCCACGTTGCCTCGACAACCGTTCACCTTGACAAGACCCTGCTGCATGCACAAGGAAACCATCATTACCTGCGACCGTGGAGGCTGGCGGTTGGCCTCCTTCTGGCTATAAATGAGGAGAGGGGCAGAGCCCCCGTTGCTCATCTCCTTCTCCACTACGTCTGCTTCTTCTTCCTCCTCCTCCCCTTGCCGTCTTGATGTATTCACATGGCGCCGGGCAAGAGGTTCTCGGCCGCGGAGAAAGGGAAGGCTTGCCAGGAGGGGCCCGGCTCGCCACCGCCCAAAAGGGGGTGTGGACGCCCCCGTAAGCATGCTGCGACCCCCGCCCATGGCTCCTTGGGGGCATGGTCACACTCCTTCAGGGGCCGGTGTCATCCTCGGCGGCTGTAGCGGTGCCTCCTCCCGTGGCGGGGGCCACTCTAGGCGGAGCAGCCCTTGTGCCGAGGGGAGGCGTGCCGTGGCCGCCCGGCCTCCTCGGCCACGCTTCCATTTGGCAGAGGTGCCCCCGGAGTTCATTGTGTGGTCGGAGAGTCCGGCAGGCACCTGGCTCTAGCTCCCGCGCTCCTTCACCGGCGAGCTGCCGACTGGGGGTCTTGGCGGCCTCTGGCTGCAAGCCGACGGTTGCTGCAGCAAGGCCTCGTGGGTCGTGGTGGAGACCTCCGTCACCGGCAACGAGGCCCTGGCCCGCGGCTGGCAGACATTTGCCCGCGCGTGCGGCCTTAGCGGGCGGTGCACCCTCCACTTCAAGTATGATGGCGCCGCGACCCTCTTTGTGAGGGTTTTCGGGGAAGATGGTCGCCGCGCAGGGTGCTGCCCCGAAGACAGCGGCGGCGACGACGAGCTCGGCCCGGGCGACGTCCGTGACGAGGTTGAGGGCAAACTCGCCCTTAGAGATGGCCGCGGTTCGCCCAGCAGCGGCAGCTTCTCCGCCAGTGAGGGCACCAGCAGCGGCTACGACCAGCCGCCTCGCCACCGGGCACACTTCAAGGACAGTGGCGGGTCGTCCCACTGCCACGCGGCCGTGAAGCGCGAGAGGGGCTCAGACTGAGCTGAGTCCGGGGGGCCTTCGGTGCCGGGCCTCGTGAGCCGCCGCGGTCGCACGGGCTGCTTTTGTTTGACCTTTCCTTCCTTCTTGCATTCTGAAAAAGGTAGATGGCCCTGCTGGGGCGTGTAATGAACTATGGTCTTTCTGCTACTATGTTATGCTTATTGTTCCGACGTTGTTCGTGCTCCACGTAGATGTAAGAGGGGCAACATAGCTTAATACGCTCGGGGTTGGTTTCTGTCTCGTGAGGGCGCGCCTGGTGAGGCTTCCTTGCTACCGATTCGGGAACCGCTGACCACGGGAGGCACCGCGAAGCTGCAAAAATTTGTTAGGACATCTGTTGGGTGCGTTGTTCCTCCTTGCACGAGCCCTCGGGCATGGGCTAATCATGGCATAGTGCACTGCATCGCGGTACCCGTGGGGCACAGACTTAGGAGGGTGCTCCAATCACGAGCTCGATTGAGGGCGTCTCGCGGAGATCAAGGGAGCCAAAGCTCTGGAGCAGCAGGGCTTCGGCGAGGTGTGTCCGTGGTTTAGGCTAGCCCAGCGCATGCACACACCTGCCCAGCCCCCACGCGGGGCGCACGAGGGAGAGCGTCGAGTAACTGCCACCCCCCTGGCGCAAGATAAAGAAGAAAGCAAAGAAGTAAGAGAGAGGGGAACTCAACCAAGCAACCGAGAAATGCCAGAACTCCAAATTTCAATAAAAGGTTGCGAACCAGCTACAGAAAGCAAATGAACAGCCGGGTCCGGCACCTAGTCTAGTCTTCTCACCAGCGCGGAGCTAAGTGCTACCACTAGGACGTGGGAGGGAGCCCCCAAGGCCCGAGGGCGACATTCTGGAGACTCCGGGGCATGTATAGCCCCACTCCTTATTACGTGAGAGTGTCACGGGCGGAGACCTTCACAGGCACCGGGCCTTGCTTCATGGGTAGAACTTCCGGAGGTGCTGGATGTTCCAGGCCTCGAGCTTCTTCTTGAAGGTTCTTGTTTTGAGACCTCTCAAGACCTCCGCGTTGGCGCGCTCGGCTTGGCCGTTGCTCCTGGGGTGTGCCACTGAGGCATAGCATATCCGCGTTCCATGGTTAGCACAACATGTTTTGAAGAGATTGCTAGTGAACTGCGAGCCATTGTCCGTGATGATGCGATTAGGGACTCCGAACCGGCTCACGAGGCCCTTGATGAACTTGACTGCAGAGCCAGCTGGGATGGTGTGGACGGCTTGCACCTCCGCCCACTTGGTGAATTTGTCGATGGCGACGTAGAGGTAGCGGTAGCCCACATGCGCTCGAGGGAATGGACCCAGGATATCCATCCCCAAACCGCAAACGGCCACGAGAGTGGGATAGTCTGGAGGCCCTGAGCGGGCTGGTGGATTTGCTTGGCGTGGAACTGGCAGGCCTCACAAGATCTCACCAGCTCGGTTGCGTCGTTGAGTGCTGTGGGCCAGTAGAATCCACTGCGGAACGCCTTGCCCACCAAGGTACGCGACGACGAATGATGCCCGCAGTCTCCATCGTGTATGTCAGCCAGCAGTTCGCACCCCTGCTCCCTGGAGATGTATCGCAAGGAAACGTCATTCGGTCGCTTCCGGTATAGCTCACTATCCTGAATGCAGTATGCTGTAGCCTGCCGGGCCACACGCTCCGCGTCCTCCTCCTTCTCTGGTAGTGTTCCTTGCATCAGGTATGCCCTGAACTCTTCGGTCCAGCTCCCCTCCTGGGGCTCGAGCGCTAGGAGCAGGCATGCTCCTGAGGTCGGACCGCAGGCGGGGGCTCCCGAGGCTGGCGGTGGGGGGAGCTCCTCACGAGGCGGCATAGGCTCCGCAGCCGGAGGGGCCGCTGAGGGCTTGAAGAGTCGCTCCTCGAAGACACCAGGCTCTTGGGGCTGACGCTTTGACGCCCTTTTGGCAATATCATCGGCTTCCTTGTGTGTGTCGTGGGGCACATGCTGCAGTTCCAGGCCCAAGAATTGCTTCTCCATTTTGCGTGCATCCGCGAGGTATGCCTCCATGTGCTCGTCCTTTGGCTCATACACCTTGTTGGAAAAGTTGACGAGGAGCTGAGATTCGCCCTTGATGGTGAGGTGCTTCACCCCAAGGCCGCCGCAGCCTTGAGGCCTGCGATCAATCCTTCGTATTCCGCAATGTTATTGGAGACCTTCTCGCCCCGCTAGAAGCAGAGCTGCACGTCGTAGTAGAGCTTGTCTTGGGTGGGCGAGATAAGCACGGTGCTAGCCCCCGCATCCTGGCGTGCGAAAGCGCCGTCGAAGTACATGATACAGCCGTCGGGTGCTTCGATTACTGGCGAGAGGGATCGGTCCTCGCCTGCTTCAGGCCCTGGAGCGTTGCTCCATTCCGCCACGAAGTCGGCGAGTGCGGCTCCCTTGATGTAGCGACCCGACCCGAATGGATCGAAGTCTCTGTGCTTAACTATCATCCCTGGATCAGTATGCTGACACACACAGTACTCAAGGATTTATAACAGAGGTAAATCACATGTAGAAAGTAACGTAAATACTATTACCTCAATCCATCCGGCAGAAGTAACATCAAAACTGTGGAGTTCCCAACAACACCAACGGCAAAATTGAGTGTAGACATCGTAACCCTAACGTATCACTTACTCGTCGTAAGAATCCTGCAACATGAGACGTTGCAGCCATATAGGTCAGTACATTGAATGTACTAGCAATTTCACACCATAGAGTAATAATGAAAATGTCTATCTCTATATGCATATTTGGCTCGTGGAGGCTCTAAGTTTAATTTTGCATAAAGCTAAATTTTCCCTACAATAAAGGAATATATTTTATTTAACTACCAAGTTTATGCCATTATTGAGAAGGTTCCTCCAACTCAATCCCAAAATTACCAAATCATTAATAACCCAACAATTTCATTAAATAGAGTGATGAGATCAACCAATAATTCAAATACCAGATACTCAAGATGTCCATAACCGGGGACACGGCTAATCATGATTAGTTTGTATACTCTGCAGAGGATTGCGTACTTTTCCCCACAAGACTCGATCTCCTCCGTTGAATTTATCACACTACATGATGTTTGAGAAACGGATGATCGAGACACAGTCTTTCCAAAGCATTAACTCTTTACTCTGGGTAGAAAGTACCACCTACTTTCCCCTACAACTGCTAGCCTACCACTAAAATAGGTCACACAACATACTCAACTATGCCAGAGCCCATAATGGCTTGTGGCTGCACACGAAAGTTTCTAGCATGAATAATCTTATGATCCCTTTGAGCCTGGGTGGCATTCCATAGGGTGATCACACGGGTACCCCGGGATCCCCTTGGGCAAGCGCTGGATTCTCCAGGTTCCCGGGCAACCACTGGGTGCTCCAGGGTGCCCCAACCATTCCACCCAGATGTGTATTAAAGTAGCCACCTTAAGTTTCCATTAGTTATTATCTCTCACAACTTGCATGATTCTCACATACCAATCCACGTCTACGAGCATGGCTAAGCAATAAGTAACAAAGCGTATATTCCCAGGGTGATCAATGGTAATAGGTTCCTACCTCATGAACTACATAGCAATGCTCCAATTCCCAATCCTACTCATGCAAATCTTTGAGGTGAAACTAATGCATAAAAACTGGGTATGAAAAATATGATAAAAGTGTGAACTTGCCTTGTACTGTTGATAAAGACGCGTCGCAGTCATAACTCGTGATAGATCTACTCGTCACACTCCGATCAATCTATCGTAAGCAAGCAATTGCATACATAAGCACTCAGGCATAAAATTCAAAGAAAAGATCTCGGAAAACTTCGAAAACAGGCAAATAACTCTTGCAAACAAAAAACAATTTTCAACAGTATTAAAATTATTTGGATTAGTTCTTAACAGAAAGTTTAGATCAAGAGCTTCAATTTGCAAAAAGAATCAACTAAATCGGAGTTCTAATACTCAAGTTATGAACAAAAGTTCAAATTCAAACCTGATCTAATTCAAATTTTAAGGTTTCAAAAAGTTGATTTAATATGTTCTCTAGATAGAGGGGATCAAGACAAAGAAATTGGCGTTGGTTTCGTTGGATTTGGATAAACGATGTAAGAGTTGTGATCATTTGAAAACCAAGGGCTAATCTGTAAGAAAAGTATTCACGGATAGGTCCCTAGCCAAAAATTAAACTAAAAAGAAAAATCTACCGGACGAACGTCCGCTAACAGAGACTAACAAACGAAAAGGTTCACTAACAGATCTAAACGAACGAACGTTCGCTAACTAAACAAACCTAATAAAATAACCGAGTTAAAAGAAAAACCTAAACTAAAACCGAGTCGGGGCGGCGGTTTTATACCGGTTCGGCGGGAAAAACCGACGGCGGTGACGGTTAGCGGATCGGCCGGCGGCGGCAGCGGGCTCCGACGACGGCGCGGGGCGGCGTGGAGCGGCGCGGCGAGCGGCTGCTGGCGGCGGCGCGGGGCAGGTCTATGCGGCGCGGGCGGCGGCAGGCGAGCTCCGGCAGCGGCGTGGCTTGCGGCGGGAGGCGAGGCTACTGCGGCGACTACTTGTGGAGGAGGAGAGGGGGTGCTGGGGCCAGCCTTTATATAGGAGGGGGGAAGGCGGCGGCTTGGAGGAGGGGCAGGGCGGCGCGGTGTTGGAGGCGGACACGGTGGCGGCGGGCGTCGTGCGAGAGGCGGAGACCTGCCCGGGGTCGGGGACGGCGCGGTTGGGCCGGCTGGGCTTCGGCCCAGTACGGTGGCCCGAAAACTTTTTTTAAACAATTTTACAGAAAAAATAAACCAAATAAAATAAAAGATATACTATAGGCATATAATATATCAAAATTTTCAGAAAAAGATTTTCTACCACATGAACATTTTTCTAGCATCAAATAAAATCCACAAATTTTTTAATAAAGCAAATAGTGCTACTGGCTCATTTAAAGACCAAATAAAAATATTTTAAAATACCAAAATAATTTCAAACTCATTTTTATCCAATTTTCTACTGTAGGGAATCATTTTACCCTATTTTCCATATTTTTTATTTTTGGAGAAAAATAATTTGAATGAAAACCAAATAAATCCAAATTGAAAATAATTTTCAAAGGGACTTTACATTTGATTCTTTGAAACTTCCAAGTCTCTTTCTTTGCATTTGAAGAAGTCATTTTATCTTCTCTCATTAAACTCATTGAGTCGCTTAAAGTTTCTGAATTTGAAATATTTCCAAATGGAATTCAAATATTTTCAAAACCCTTTTTCATTTATTTAAATGGAAGAAGTCATATCATCTTCACTCTAGGGTTCTGTGATGAAATGAATTTGAATCCATGGAGATCAGAATGCAAAGTGAAAGTTTGGGAAAGTCATTTGATTCCCTCTCATTTAACTTTCAAAAAGTTACAAATTTCACTCAATTTCACACAAGCAACCACACCACAATCAAGCAACAATCAAAATTATTTATTTAATATAAGATTCCAAAATTTAGAATTTTGGGATGTTACAAAACTACCACCCTTAAAATGAATCTCGCCCTCGAGATTCGGAGATGCTAGCAAGAAATAGGTTAGGTTCGGGGCTCTTCTCAAAATCCATCAATTGTCACAGGGGGTCTGGGGTGCTACCACCCTTGGAAGCATGGTTACGGTTCCATAAAAACTCATATACTCATCCTTATTGTTGACAGTGTTGATCTTCTCAGATCTTCAGGATAATTCCTTCTCTGGGCTCTTCCGGTAGTGGCATAACCTTTTTCCTCAATTCTTGTGTCCTTTCATCTTGGTAAAGTCCTCCCGTGACTAGGTCTGCTTATCTGATAGGTCTGGCGCCAATACTAAACAACTATCGATATCTCATGGTGGTCATCAAACAATTTGACAGGGTCCCTGCAGAAAACGGGTCTGGGCTTCATTCTCATTGTATGACCTACGATTGGCAACAACTGCCTTGTACAAGGGAAAATTGTTATACCATTCTAAGCTTCGATTAGGCTTAATATCGTCGTCTCTCTACTATAGGCAAGTCACTCTGATTTACCATCCCATATAGCAGGGCGAATAATAAGAGTAAGTCGGTATGGTGATCAATCCATCCCGCACCCAAATCATTAACTTGTATATGGTTTAGCGAATCTCGCATTCTAACACTCGGTCATCCTCACAAGCATTGCAGAATTTCTCTTGTCGACGAACTGAGTTCGGATAAATCCATGGATTCTGCAAGCCAAACAAACATCTATCGTTTCTTCACAACGCTCAAGTTTTTGCGTAAACTCCTATAAGATTGTCTGTTGATAAACGTAACTTCTTCCAGGGTTTTTCCTTCAACAAGAGTGTGCTTGCTTCTTGGCAGGTCCTGGAGCCTGTGGGTTATGTGCCCACCTCATCTCATTTATAGCTTCAACTTATCCTGGGGTCACAATTGCTCCATATTACCAACATTATACCTCCTTCATATCCAATAGTACTTCATCCCTTCATATTCTTGGGGTATCCCACAAATCGAGATAAAACTCATACTTATTTTGTCCGAAGTCCACTCCATGGAATATCATTATCTTTTCCAGGGGTCAAGTGTCCTCACAGGGTACTACCACCCTTGAAATGCACAAATTCATCCATAGACCATATTTCTCATATCCTCGAACATGGTCAAAATCTTTCTTCATAGAGTAACTACTCATAAAATCCAAATCAGTACCAATGATGCTAACTTTATTGATTCTCAAATTATTACAACCTCCTGCGTGTCCATTACATGCCTCAACTCAACACCTCAATAAAAAGAAATGTTCCCACTACTACTACTATATTCCTCACAGACTCAACTATTTAACACAAATATCCTCATTGGGACAATCTCTGGCAAAGTGCCCTGCTTATTTACAACGGAAACATATTACTTCTGACGAGTCTCGAGGTTTCCTTGTGATTACATAGCCTCCTTGGGTCCTCGGCTTCCTTTTTGGGCAATCGCTCAAGTAGTGCCCTGAATCTTTGCACCTGAAACATGTGATATGACTCAGGTCCTTTGTAGAAATTGGGTTGTTCCTGGAATCCAATCTACTTCTCCTCCTGGAATTTTCCGTGCCAATCAGGGCTTCTATCTCTTGTGGGTCATACTCTACTTCCACTGGGAATGCTACTAGATCCCCATTCAAACAATTCTGGGAGATGTGTCCTTCTTCTCCACATGAATAGCAAGACTTGGTGCAGGGTTTAATTGGGTCTTCTTCGGGTGTGTCCTCCACCTCTTCCTTCATCACAGGTTCTTCTAAAATTTCCATGAGGGCTCCTTTCATTGATTCTGTCTTCTGCTGGATGGTTCTTTGAACCACGGGGTAAATGCGACACTGAGCAGGGTAGTGGGTAGTCCCTTCACACAAGAAACAAGTAATCTGCTTAGTTGGGCATTCTTCAGCTGGGTGACTTTCTTCACAATGAGGGCATTCATCCTTGTGTTCTTTATGGTTGTGTCCTATTTCTCCATAGAGCTTGCATGCACAAGGTTTCTTCATATAATTTCCATAAGGCTTCAATTTCTAGGACACAAGACGAGACTTTTGCAGAGTCAGCTTAAATTCTTTCCAAGTGGTTACTCCTTGCCATCCATTGATGGTTTGGTACGTCCTCCACCAAGTAGCAGCACCTCTTTCAAAGCACTGAAGAGCATGCTGGGCCATATCCTTTCCGGCTATAGTGTTATTCTCCATATGATCTTCCATGTTCTGAATCCATTGGCCCGTGTCCAATTGACTTACCGGTCCTGGAAATGTGAGTTCATCTCCATTCATCCTCTATTGGTTCCAAGGGATTTGGGGTGAGATAAGAGAGATAGAGAGGGATACACACAATACAAACAATAGTTTTGAAGGTACATATTTTATTTTGTGGCTGTCGGAAAAACATCAAACAAATGATAGCTCACAATCGTCGCATCTAACGTAGGTATATAATTGGGGTTTGGTCTTCCAAAGGCCAATAAATCTTCAAAGTCGCCAAACTCTTCAAGTCTTGTTCATGTCTCCGATGGCTTTTTCTGATCGTGCTTGTCCTTCTCAAGTTCTTTTGCCGAATCATCACTGTTGACGCGAAGTATCTCGTGACGTCCTTTAATATTTCTGGAGTTGCATTCCAAAATTCTTGGTTTCAACATCCTTGGCATAAACCATGGTCCTACTATCATTCAGTTCCTGACGAATCTCCGGTATCTCAAGGTTTTGCTCCTCCAGCTTGGCTACTTTCAGCTTCTGGGTCTTGAGTTCTTCACGAAATGCTTCCTTGACAAATACGGCTTCCTGCAAGTCCATGTTAAAATTCCTGATGTAATACTCCAGATCCTGGTGATACACCAGCTATGTTAAAACTTTGTCTTTTGCTGATAGGTGCTCCATTAGCCCTTTTGTCATCCAATCCTTTCGAAGAAATGCATGCTTAACTCAGTACGGTGATGATAGTGTCACGACCGGTTTTCCAATAAAATTATTTATTGAGAAATCGATCCCTTTTACGGACCAGTAAAGAAGAATCCTTCTTACTGGTAGACAAAATCTTGATCACAGAAGAAAATACCAGGAGTACTGAATATAATACAAGGTTGAGCGGAGACTGCTCAACAATTTATTACAAGCACGCCAATAATACATAAAGGCGGATAGGGTGGCATGACTACTAACTCACAATAAAAGCGGTGGTGGATATATCACAGCGAAGTGGGTGATATGACTCCTGAAAACTAACAGCTCTTCGAGCGTCGGAGTGAGGCTCGAGGAGACTTATTGTGGGTGGCGGAAGCGTAAATGATACAAGTGACCAATATCCAGGATCGCACGGGACTGACTGGGGTTCCTCTAGGCGTCGGACTCACTATCAAACTCTTCATCCATGAGATCGCCTTCGACAACATCTGGCCAAATCAACAAGCCAGGTGAGTACTATGAAAGTACTCGCAAGACAGTTTGGACATAAGATATAACAAATGTAAACATGATGCATATGATCAGATCAACAAGCGCACTCAGACAACGAGATAATAATGCATGGGAAAATAAAGGGAAGTCGGGCGGTAGTCCTCCCGAAATCCCAAAGTAATACTGAGGGCCAATCGAGTGTCTGAAAGACTCCTCGGAAGGGTAAAGATAAAATAACAATGCCGCAGTCGGACGTCTGAGCGACATCACATAAAGGGCTTATATCAAAAAGTAAATAACAAGAGTGCCACAGTCGGACGTCTGAGCCACATCACATAAAGGGCTTATATCAAAAAGTAAATAACAAGAGTGCCACAGTCGGACGTCTGAGCGACATCACATAAAGGGCTTATATCATAACTTAATAATTCAGTAGTTCAAGAATATAAATCATTTCAAGTACGAGATAAATAAAAGGTTAGTCCATCCATAGGAATAACAATTAAACTGGGTTTACCACTCAAGCTTGTTCACCGGGGATTTACCACGAGGATTGACATAGATATAGACATACTGGCCATGGTCCTTGACCATAGATACGATGACTCGGAAGGATTTGACTCTGCAGAGTTTGTACTTTAACCACAGCCAACGGATTTCAGTAGTCACGGGGACTAGTTCCGTTTACGGTGTTTTAGGAGAAACACATCTAACCAGTACACACCCATTCAACATTCCGAAGCCAGGAATCACCCTCGGCAACGTTCAAGAAAAACCTTGAGACGGGGAGGCTACAACCTCGCGTAGCATGGGATCAAATTTATATACGCGCGCTCTAAGGGGTGCCCCCCTCTCGGTCCCAACCGGAAACACCCATGCCCCCTGACCGGATGACTGGCTTTAATCCAGGGCCATGGAACCCTCATCCCGGCCCCTCTATTTGGTGTGTACACGGAAAGAGGTTACCAACTTACTACACCGTATTCTTGGCAGAAAACATGTGGCGGCACGGAAAGGGGAAGAACGATAACGTGACTTAGTCTATGTTAACATCGGAGTTTATCGGGCATCGTAAGGCTGGCATGCTACAACAATACCACCTTACTGCCTTTCATGTCACCACATGACTAGGCTATCTCTCATCAGAGATCACAGTAACTTCGGAGCACACGGATAGTCGCCTTACATGCAACGAGATACTCACCGATGCTCATATGCCATGCACAAACCATTCAAGCAAACATGCAAAACACCCGCCATATCAAAGGTTCAAACATGCTTGCCTGGTTCGGAGAAGTCGGAGTCTAGCTCGGCGAAGTTCGCGGCTCCGTCACCTCTTCCGGAACCTACGGTATAGTGAAAAACGTACACTAACGTGAACATCGACGCGTGCATAAAATTTGTTCCAAAAAATTTCCAAATAAATACTATAAAAAACTAGACAAAAATACAAGACTGGCAGAAAAGGAATCACTCAAAAATCTTCTTTTATTAAAAAGTTATAAGGGTTTTAGTCCAGGGACTAATCTATGATGAAACAGAAAAGATCCAGGGACTTAACTGAGAAAACAGAAAACGGTTCGGAGTAAAAGACGTCAGCCCAAAGAGAAAACGTATTTGCCCGAAGGCGCCAACAGAAAACGGTTCGAGGGGGAAGAAGAATAGAGGCTGACGGGGGGGGGGGTCCACACGTCAGGTTTGAAAACCTCGCCGGCGCCCGAAGACTGCGGTGGTTGCCGGCATTGAACCACGGCGAGGCAGGGAGATCGGAGTGTACCAAGAGGTTCAGTGCGTCCTTCCGCGTCGGTGGGTGGTGGACTTGACCGACGGAGAGCACCACGTCGACGGCGACACTTTCTCCGGCGGACGGCGGCTCGGGCGATGGTGGAGAACTCCGGTGGGTGCTGCAAACTTCAAATTGAAGCGCGGGTCAGCAGAGTGGATGCACTAGAAGGCTACTGGCAAGAGCTGAGGGGTAGAGGTGCACGCACGGGAGCGAATCGAGCTGGATCCCGTGGCGGGTCGAGGCGGCCGGAGTTGGGGAAGAAGGCTCCCTCGGGGCTCTTCCAGTGGCTTGGCGTGGTATTGGAGGTGTGCAGAGGTGGTGTGGGTTCGGGTTCGAGCTCGGGGCCTCTATTTATAGGCGATTCGAGGGGGTGGCCGTGAACGGGAAATCTCCGGCGAGCGATTACGGCGAGGCAGTGGTTGAGCAGGGAGTTTAAGTGGCCAGGCAGCATCAGGGAGGTTCACTGGTGCCGTTCCACTGCTAACCTTGGTCGGGCTTGGCGTAATGGCGCCGGTCCTCGACGGGGCGGCCGTACGGGCACGGCGGCGGCAGAGAGCGCGCTCCGCGCCTAGCAGTTCACGACGAGGGTGGCAGCGCGCACGGGGGAGTGGATGGCCACGCGGCGGCCTCCGGTGGCTTGGGCGGCGCTGGACGGCGCCGTCTACGCTGCGCCCCTCTCTGGCGGCCGCAAAGCCGCCGCTGCCGTCGCTCACGGGGTGGCGCACCTCCTCCTGCTCGTCGCCGACGCCCGCAACCTTCCAGGCGTTCGTGCGGCGCCAGGGACAAGAAGGAGGGGACGGGGAGCAAGGCGCCACCGCGGCACTGGCGAGATCGACGTCGGGCTCTGAAGAAAACGACAGCAGCTCTGAAACTGTTTATCTGAATTTACTGAACATGATAGCAACAGTGTCCAGCAGGTGTTCGATGAAATGATTTGGCAAGGAGAAAATTTTTCTGGAGCTGGGACTTGGTGAGGTGACCTCTCAATGCACCCAGAGGCTGCCTGAATTTTCTCAGATTTTTAGGAGAAGAATTCAAATGAATTTCATCAAATTTGGCAAATGAGGTCCAAACTTGCAGCAAGTGTAGTTTGAAATATTTGAACTGGAGACCAGTGGATCTTCATGGATCCTGGTTGAGGGCTCAAAGGACTAGCTAGGGAAATTGGTTTGGAGGCAAAATTCAAAGCAGAAAGGGTAGCTCCTTTGTAAACCTCCAAGGATCAAGATAGAAGGCAGAAATTGTTTTTGATGAGAAGTAAATGGAAACAAATATATGGAGAGGTTCAACTTGCTGGATTTGAAGAATAACTTGATACAAAGGTGGGGAAAGGCTTTTGGGAGGGGATTTCCACTTAGGTCATGGCAAGAGGAATTTTGAAAAGGGGAAAAGATCACTCAAAATGCCCTAGGGCTATTTAAAAGATTTTTCAAAAGAAATTTTCCCAAGTGAAAAGCATTTGGTTTTGAGTCCAAATAAAAAGGGTAAACCTCCAAGACCAAGAACCAAGTCTTGGGTGAATCCAAAACAAAACACTTGCCATAAAAGAAAATATTTTGAGAGGGAGAGTTCTTTAGAAGAAAATTTAAATACCCTCCTCAAATAAAAAAGTTTGAAAAAATCCAATTAAAATTTTTGGGTGTCACAACACCTACCCCCTTAGGAAAAATCTCGTCCTCGAGATTTCAGCTGATCCTCAAATAGATGTGGGTACTCTGCCTGAAGAAAATCTTCTCTTTCCCAGGTAGCTTCAACCTCGGTGTGATTGCTCCACTGGACCTTGAAATTTTTTGTTGTTTTCTGACGGGTTCTCCTTTCAGATTCTTCCAAAATCTTTACTGGCCGCTCTCTGTAGGTGAGGTCTGGTTGCACATCAATGCTCTCATGAGGTACATGCTTCTCCGGGTTACTCACACATTTTCTCAATTGTGAGACGTGGAATACATCATGGACGTCTGACAGCTCCTTGGGTAGTTCTAGCTGGTAGGCTACGGTGCCTCTTCGTGCAACTATATAGAATGGTCCAATAAATCTTGGGGCTAGCTTCCCCTTAATTTTGAACCGTTGCAGGCCCCTCATAGGAGACACTCGCAGGTATACGAAATCACCGGGTTCAAAGCTGACCTCACGATGTTTTTGATCGTAATAGCTCTTTTGTCGGCTTTGAGCTGTCTTGAGTCTGTCCCTGATCTGTTTAACCTTCTCCTCGGCCTCCTTGAGCATGTCTGGGCCGAAGATACGACTGTCACCTGCCTCTGACCAATTTAGTGGGGTACGACACCTCCGTCCGTACAATGCTTCGAAGGGTGCCATTTGTAAGCTGGCTTGGTAACTGTTGTTGTAAGCAAACTCGGCATACGGCAAACTTTCTTCCCAACTGGATCCATAGGTGAGCACACAGGCTCTCAGCATGTCCTCTAGGATTTGGTTTACGCGTTCCGTCTGTCCATCAGTCTGAGGGTGGTACGCTGTACTGAAAGCTAGTTGCGTGCCCAGAGCTTGTTGTAAGTGCTCCCAGAATTTAGAGACAAATTGAGTGCCTCGGTCGGATATTATAGTCTTTGGGACTCCATGCAGACAAACTATACGGGAGAGATAAAGCTTGGCTAGCCTTTGAGTGGAGTAGGTCGTCTTCACGGGAATGAAATGAGCAACCTTGGTTAGTCGATCTGTGATGACCCATATGGCATCATTTCCGCGTTGAGATCGAGGTAGTCCGACGATGAAGTCCATTCCAATTTCATCCCATTTCCACTCAGGTATCCGGTTTGGCTGTAGTAGCCCTGCTGGCTTTTGATGCTCGGCTTTAATGCGCTGACATGAATCGTAACAAGCAATAAATGCGGCTATATCCCTTTTCATACCGAGCCACCAAAATCTTTCCTGAATGTCTTTGTACATTTTGGTTCCTCCAGGGTGGATCGAGTATGGAGCGGTGTGGCTTTCGGTTAGGATTTGTTGCTTGAGTTCCTCAATGTTAGGTACGCAAAGTCTGTCCCCGTACCATAATATTCCTTCATTGTCTGTGACGAACTCTGAAGCCTTGCCAAGGCCCATTTTTCTCTTTATACCTTCGATGCTGGGATGTCACTGCTGAGCCTTCTTAATTTGCTCCACTAGGGTGGGTTGTATCTCCAGACTTGATACGGTGCCCTCAGAGACTAACACCATGTTGAGTCTAGCGAACTCCTGCTGAAACTCAGGCCTCAAGTTTTGTGGACTGTCGTTGTCTGGGCTGGGGTTCCGACTAAGAGCATCTGCCACTACATTTGCTTTCCCTGGATGGTAGTGAATGCCGACATCATAGTCCTTGACCAATTCCAAACAGCGTCGTTGGCGTAAATTTAGCTCCGGTTGTGTGAAAATATATTTAAGGCTCTTATGGTCCGTATATATCTCACAACAATTACCCAACAGAAAGTGCCTCCACTCCTTGAGTGCATGGATGACCGCTGCTAGCTCCAAGTCATGAGTTGGATAATTTTCCTCATGCTTCCGTAGTTGCCTGGAAGCATACGCGACCACTTTGCCATCTTGCATCAGTACACATCCGAGGCCCTTCCGGGATGCGTCACAATATACTTCAAAACTCTTGTGTATGTCTGGCACAGTTAAGACCGGTGCGGTAGTTAGTTTCTTCTTGAGTTCTTGGAAGCTTTTCTCGCATGCTTCCGTCCATACAAACTTCTTGTCTTTCTTGAGCAACTGTGTCATTGGTTTTGCCACAGTGGAGAATCCTTCAATAAATCTTCTGTAATATCCGGCCATTCCCAGGAAACTCCGCACATCTGTCACGTTGGCTGGTGGTTTCCAGTCAAGTATGGCTTTGACCTTTTCTGGGTCTACGGCCACGCCTTCTTGGGTTAATATGTGGCCTAGGAAACCAACTTGCCTTAGCCAAAATTCACACTTGCTAAATTTGGCGTACAATTGATGTTTCCTTAATTCTCCCAGAACAATTCTGAGATGCTCAGCATGCTCTTCTGGTGTCCTTGAATATACCAGAATATCGTCAATGAACACCACAACAAATTTGTCCATAAATTTCATAAACACTTTGTTCATGAGGTGGACGAAATATGCGGGGGCGTTCGTTAATCCAAATGGCATTACTGTGAACTCATATAATCCATATCTGGAAGTGAATGCTGTCTTAGGGATATCTTCTGTCCGTACTTTCAATTGATGATATCCCGATCTTAAATCAATTTTTGAGAACACTTTGGCCTGCGCGAGTTGGTCAAACAAATCATTTATCCGTGGCATCGGATATTTGTTTTTGATGGTGACCATATTGAGAGCTCGATAGTCTATACACAATCTCAGTGTCCCATCCTTTTTCTTGGCGAACAACACTGGTGAACCCCATGGTGAGGAGCTGGCTCGAATAAATCCTTTGTCCAATAATTCCTTTATCTGCTTCTTCAACTCTACCAATTCTGAGGGTGCCATTCTATAAGGTTTCTTATAGATGGGAGCGGTGCCAGGCGCTAGTTCAATGCTGAATTCTATCTCTCGGTCTGGTGGCATGCCTGGTAGTTCTTCAGGGAATACGTCTGGAAACTCGCACACCACTGGAACTTTTCTCAATTCTGAAATGTCCACTTTGTTCAGCTTTGGTTGCCGTGACCGTGGTCTTTCTTGAGCTGTAACCTTTATTGTCTTGCCGTGATGATGAGTGAGGATCACAGTCCGATTGAAACAGTCAATAAATCCTTTGTTGGTGGTCAACCAGTCCATCCCTAGGATGACATCCAGTCCTTTATTTTCCAACACGATGAGATTAGCTTGAAACTTTAATCCTTCGAACTCAATGATCACTCCTTGGCAGTAGCTCTGAGCGATCTGCTTATTTCCGGGGGACTTGATGATCATAGATTTTTCCAAGGGAAGTATCGGAAAACCATGTTGTAAAACAAAACTCTTCGAAACGAACGAGTGAGAAGCTCCAGAATCAAACAAAACCGTGGCAGGTACTGTGTTGACAGGGAACGTACCGAGTACGATGTCTGGGGCATTCTGGGCTTCTTCCCTGGTCACATGGTTCAGGTGACCCTTCCTGTGATTGTTGCTGGGATTGAAATTGTTGCGCTTGGGGGCTGGATTGTTCCCACCATTGTTCGGCTTGGGGGCCGAGTTCCTTGGTTTTGGGCACTGTTTAGCATAGTGCCCTTCTTCACCACAAGCATAGCATGTGACCCCTGGACGGTACGTGAAGTCCTTGTCCCTGGAATGAAACTGTCTGGTTGGCCTTAGATCAGTAGTCGTGGATTTCCTTGCTTCAGTCCTCTGAACATCAGTCTTGCTTCGGTTGTTGCGAGCAAGGGTCGTCTTATCCCTCTTTCGCTTACGGATATCCTCCAGACTGCGGCGCTCATTCTCCAAGGTAATGGCCTTGTCAACCAGAGTTTTGAAATCTGGGAAAGTGTGTACGACCAGTTGGCATCTTAACGCCGGTGCCAGGCCGTCCAAGAATTTCTCCATCCTCTTGTTCTCAGTCATATGCTCGTCGTAGGCATAACGAGATAGCTGGGTAAACTGACCGTTGTATTCTGTCACTGACATGCCTCTTTGCTTGAGGTCATCAAATTCTCTTTTCTTGATTTTTATGATGCTCCTGGGGATGTGTGCCCCACGAAAGCCTTCCTTAAACTCTTCCCAGGTGATGTTGTGTTCACTGGGATGCATGTGTAGGAAGTTTTCCCACCATGCTGCAGCTGCTCCAGTGAGGTAGTGGGGTGCATAAAGCACCTTCTCATGATCTGAACACTGAGCAATAATCAGCTTTCTTTCGATGTCACGAAGCCAATCATCGGCTTCAAGTGGCCTATCAGTGTGAGCAAACGTTGGAGGGCGAGTCTTCTGTAACTCAGACAACTTGGAGTGTGGTTGATAGGGCTCACGGTGGTTTCCCATATTGATGACGTGATTCATCATCTCTTGGTGTTGCTGTTGGCTTTGTTCGAAAAGGCGGCACACTTGAGATAAGGCCGCTTCGCTGTCCTGTTGACTAGACTGTCCCTGAGTGAAGTTGTTGCTGGTCTGTGTTCCATAAACTTCTTCTGGTTGATTGGGCATGGAACGAGTCCACGGACGAGACATTTTCCACTCTGGGGTATTATTTAGCAAAACTCATGAGAAGAACTGTGTGGCACACGGAAAATCTTGCAAAGGCAAAAATTTAAAAGACCTCAAGATTTTTCAAGAAACATAAATGGTTTCGCACGGAGAAGAACTGCTCAACACAAATCTTACACGCGATACGCAAACATACGATACAGCACTCAGGATGTGCGTACACATTCCTGACATGTTATTTAGACTAGCACACTCCTCCGGAATGCAGCGCATACAACTACTACAAACTTGAGTACATGAAACATAACATACATGCAGACACAACGCGCGGCTACTCGGCGCACTCAGTCGGAGATGGTGAAGATGTCCTTCCCCTTGCCGAGGGTAAGACCCAGCGGTGCAGGAGACTCAACCTCCACCTCCTCTCTAGTAGGCTCCAGGCGCGTAGCACTGCGCTGAGGTGATGGTGCGGGAGCGACAGGCGGCAGTGCGGGTGCGGCGGGCGGTGCAGCTCTGACTGGAGTAGGAGCGATGACTCGATCGAACTCCTCAGTGGTAGGCAGACGGCGAGCAGTGGCCAAAATGGCCGGTGCATAAGATGCTGAGGACGAGACGAAAGTCAGAGGCGGTGCCATGTGGAGAAGCTCCTTCCTGCTGGCAGGACCGCCCCGAACTAAGTCCATGCGGGCAGCCACAAGATCGTCCACGAGGTTGTCGAAAGATTCCTCCAGAGCTTTGAGATACTCCACAACCATCTCGATGGCTTCATCTCGCTCTCCCCTATGGCAGGCGAATGCATAGTGACAAGTATATGGCACATGGCATGGGAGGTAGCGGTAGCGACGAGTCTTCATCATAGGAAGAATGTCCCGAAGGCGAGCTATCGCCTCACGGGCAGCCATCTGCATGGCATGCCTCTCCGTAGGCATGGCCCTTCCCACAAAACGGAAGTGGCGAGACGCAGAACGTCCTCCCTTGAATTGCACCACGGCCTGGTGCATAGACACGTCGTCGCTGAGCTTGTGCTGGTAAAGCGTGAACTCCGGACGAGTCGCTGGCCCGATCGCGAGCTTGGTGATGGAGACGAGTAGTTTGACAAACCCCTCGGGCACATTAGTGAACACCCGAGTCTCGCAGTTGCTGCCAGCCATCTACAAAAGTAGGCAAAAATTCTGAGTAGTCATGTCATAAATTTATGATGACCAACAGAAAATAGCTACAATTGCAAAATGCTGAAAAAGCGCTAAAGACGCTAATAACCGATTAGCGATCGCACCTAGTGGCTTCCTACAGTCAGCCTGGCTCTGATACCAAGCTTGTCACGACCGGTTTTCCAATAAAAATATTTATTGAGAAATCGATCCCTTTTACGGACCAGTAAAGAAGAATCCTTCTTACTGGTAGACAAAATCTTGATCACAGAAGAAAATACCAGGAGTACTGAATATAATACAAGGTTGAGCGGAGACTGCTCAACAATTTATTACAAGCACGCCAATAATACATAAAGGCGGATAGGGTGGCATGACTACTAACTCATGATAAAAGCGGTGGTGGATATATCACAGCGAAGTGGGTGATATGACTCCTGAAAACTAACAGCTCTTCGAGCGTCGGAGTGAGGCTCGAGGAGACTTATTGTGGGTGGCGGAAGCGTAAATGATACAAGCGACCAATATCCAGGATCGCACGGGACTGACTGGGGTTCCTCTAGGCGTCGGACTCACTATCAAACTCTTCATCCATGAGATCGCCTTCGACAACATCTGGCCAAATCAACAAGCCAGGTGAGTACTATGAAAGTACTCGCAAGACAGTTCGGACATAAGATATAACAAATGTAAACATGATGCATATGAACAGATCAACAAGCGCACTCAGACAACGAGATAATAATGCATGGGAAAATAAAGGGAAGTCGGGCGGTAGTCCTCCCGAAATCCCAAAGTAATACTGAGGGCCAATCGAGTGTCTGAAAGACTCCTCGGAAGGGTAAAGATAAAATAACAATGCCGCAGTCGGACGTCTGAGCGACATCACATAAAGGGCTTATATCAAAAAGTAAATAACAAGAGTGCCACAGTCGGACGTCTGAGCCACATCACATAAAGGGCTTATATCAAAAAGTAAATAACAAGAGTGCCACAGTCGGACGTCTGAGCGACATCACATAAAGGGCTTATATCATAACTTAATAATTCAGTAGTTCAAGAATATAAATCATTTCAAGTACGAGATAAATAAAAGGTTAGTCCATCCATAGGAATAACAATTAAACTGGGTTTACCACTCAAGCTTGTTCACCGGGGATTTACCACGAGGATTGACATAGATATGGATATACTGGCCATGGTCCTTGACCATAGATACGATGACTCGGAAGGATTTGACTCTGCAGAGTTTGTACTTTAACCACAGCCAACGGATTTCAGTAGTCACGGGGACTAGTTCCGTTTACGGTGTTTTAGGAGAAACACATCTAACCAGTACACACCCATTCAACATTCCGAAGCCAGGAATCACCCTCGGCAACGTTCAAGAAAAACCTTGAGACGGGGAGGCTACAACCTCGCGTAGCATGGGATCAAATTTATATACGCGCGCTCTAAGGGGTGCCCCCTCTCGGTCCCAACCGGAAACACCCATGCCCCCTGACCGGATGACTGGCTTTAATCCAGGGCCATGGAACCCTCATCCCGGCCCCTCTATTTGGTGTGTACACGGAAAGAGGTTACCAACTTACTAAACCGTATTCTTGGCAGAAAACATGTGGCGGCACGGAAAGGGGAAGAACGGTAATGTGACTCAGTCCACGTTAACATCGGAGTTTATCGGACATCGTAAGGCCGGCATGCTACAACAATACCACCTTACTGCCTTTCATGTCACCACATGACTAGGCTATCTCTCATCAGAGATCACAGTAACTTCGGAGCACACGGATAGTCGCCTTACATGCAACGAGATACTCACCGATGCTCATATGCCATGCACAAACCATTCAAGAAAACATGCAAAACACCCGCCATATCAAAGGTTCAAACATGCTTGCCTGGTTCGGAGAAGTCGGAGTCTAGCTCGGCGAAGTTCGCGGCTCCGTCACCTCTTCCGGAACCTACGGTATAGTGAAAAACGTACACTAACGTGAACATCGACGCGTGCATAAAATTTGTTCCAAAATTTTTCCAAATAAATACTATAAAAAACTAGACAAAAATACAAGACTCACAGAAAAGGAATCACTCAAAAATCATCTTTTATTAAAAAGTTATAAGGGCTTTAGTCCAGGGACTAATCTGTGATGAAACAGAAAAGATCCAGGGACTTAACTGGGAAAACAGAAAACGGTTCGGAGTAAAAGATGTCAGCCCAAAGAGAAAACGTATTTGCCCGAAGGCGCCAACAGAAAACGGTTCGGGGGGGGGGGGGTCCACACGTCAGGTTTGAAAACCTCGCCGGCGCCCGAAGACTGCGGTGGTCGCCGGCATTGAACCACGGCGAGGCAGGGAGATCAGAGGGTACCAAGAGGTTCAGTGCGTCCTTCCGAGTCGGTGGGTGGTGGACTTGACCGACGGAGAGCACCCCGTCGACGGCGACACTTTCTCCGGCGGACGGCGGCTCGGGCGATGGTGGAGAACTCCGGTGGGTGCTGCAAACTTCAAATTGAAGTGCGGGTCAGCAGAGTGGATGCACTAGAAGGCTACTCGCAAGAGCTGAGGGGTAGAGGTGCACGCACGGGAGCGAATCGAGTTGGATCCCGTGGCGGGTCGAGGCGGCCGGAGTTGGGGAAGAAGGCTCCCTCGGAGCTCTTCCAGTGGCTTGGCGTGGTATTGGAGGTGTGAGAGGTGGTGTGGGTTCGGTTTCGAGCTCGGGGCCTCTATTTATAGGCGATTCGAGGGGGTGGCCGTGAACGGGAAATCTCCGGCGAGTGATTACGGCGAGGCAGTGGTTGAGAAGGGAGTTTAAGTGGCCAGGCAGCATCAGGGAGGTTCACTGGTGCGGTTCCACTGCTAACCTTGGTCGGGCTTAGCGTAATGGCGCCGGTCCTCGACGGGGCGGCCGTACGGGCACGGCGGCGGCAGAGAGCGCGCTCCGCGCCTAGCAGTTCACGACGAGGGTGGCAGCGCGCACGGGGGAGTGGATGGCCACGCGGCGGCCTCCGGTGGCTTGGACGGCGCTGGACGGCGCCTTCTATGCTGCGCCCCTCTCTGGCGGCCGCAAAGCCGCCGCTGCCGTCGCTCACGGGGTGGCGCACCTCCTCCTGCTCGTCGCCGACGCCCGCAACCTTCCAGGCGTTCGTGCGGCGCCAGGGACAAGAAGGAGGGGACGGGGAGCAAGGCGCTACCGCGGCACTGGCGAGATCGACGTCGGGCTCTGAAGAAAACGACAGCAGCTCTGAAACTGTTTAACTGAATTTACTGAACATGATAGCAACAGTGTCCAGCAGGTGTTCGATGAAATGATTTGGCAAGGTGAAATTTTTTTCTGGAGCTGGGACTTGGTGAGGTGACCTCTCAATGCACCCAGAGGCTGCCTGAATTTTCTCAGATTTGTAGGAGAAGAATTCAAATGAATTTCATCAAATTTGGCAAATGAGGTCCAAACTTGCAGCAAGTGTAGTTTGAAATATTTGAACTGGAGACCAATGGATCTTCATGGATCCTGGTTGAGGGCTCAAAGGACTAGCTAGGGAAATTGGTTTGGTGGCAAAATTCAAAGCAGAAAGGGTAGCTCCTTTGTAAACCTCCAAGGATCAAGATAGAAGGCAGAAATTGTTTTTGATGAGAAGTAAATGGAAACAAATATATGGAGAGGTTCAACTTGCTGGATTT
Source organism: Triticum aestivum (assembly GCF_018294505.1). Classification (NCBI taxonomy): domain Eukaryota; kingdom Viridiplantae; phylum Streptophyta; class Magnoliopsida; order Poales; family Poaceae; genus Triticum; species Triticum aestivum. The sequence goes on along the minus strand of NC_057802.1, from coordinate 295,652,248 downwards.
GAAGAATAACTTGATACAAAGGTGGGGAAAGGCTTTTGGGAGGGGATTTCCACTTATGTCATGGCAAGAGGAATTTTGAAAAGGGGAAAAGATCACTCAAAATGCCCTAGGGCTATTTAAAAGACTTTTCAAAAGAAATTTTCCCAAGTGAAAAGCATTTGGTTTTGAGTCCAAATAAAAAGGGTAAACCTCCAAGACCAAGAACCAAGTCTTGGGTGAATCCAAAACAAAACACTTGCCATAAAAGAAAATATTTTGAGAGGGAGAGTTCTTTAGAAGAAAGTTTAAATACCCTCCTCAAGTAAAAAAATAAAAGTTTGAAAAATCCAATTAAATTTTTTGGGTGTCACAGATAGCATAAGCGGGCGATAACATCATCGATAGCCGTGTTTATGCCCATGTCATTGCCGTGAGCTATCATTCCATAGTTGATATCTCCTGCCTTAGGTTTTTCTTCACAAAACTTTGAGTTTTAACGCTCCATGTTCCGGTCTTTCTCCGACACACCTTGATCTCGGGTATTGACCGCTTCAATAGTCTGACAAGTTCCACAAGGGTGGCCTTCCTAGGTCATACGAATCTGGAAATTCTTCAGAGCCTTCAAATTCTCCTAGTCTTGGGAGTCTTCAACCGTTGTAGTTTCCTTTATTATAATGCATGGTAAAATCCTCTTCATTCCGAAGTGGTCTTAGTTGTCCGATATCTTGTACTTCTTGGAGTGGTCTCATCAGTCGAATCTTCATGTGGTCAAACGGGGAATGGGGTATAGACTAACTAAAAGGGAATATTTTGATAAAGCTTAGAAAAGAAGAGAGGTAAAAGTTCTTTTGAAAAAAAAAAGTTTTTAGAGAAAATCTTTACTTGGGCTTGCCAGTTTCTAGGGGTCACGTCCTACAGTCAACATGTGCTCTGATACCATCTTGTAGCGACCCGACCCAAATGGATCGAAGTCTCTGTGCTTAAGTGTCATCCCTGCATCGGTATGCAGACACACACAGTACTCGAGGATTTATAATAGAGGTAAATCACATGTATAAAGTAACGTAAATACTATTACCTCAATCCATATAGCGGAAGTAACATCAAAACAATGGAGTTCCCAACAACACCAACGGCAAAGTTGAGTGTAGACATCGTAACCCTAACGTATCACTTACTCATCGTAAGAATCCTGCAACATGAGACATTGCAGCCATATAGGTCAGTACATTGAATGTACTAGCAATTTCACACCATAGAGTAATAATGAAAATGTCTATCTCTATATGCATATTTGGCTCGTGGAGGCTCTAAGTTTAATTTTGCATAAAGCTAATTTTTCCCTACAACAAAGGAATAGATTTTATTTAACTACCAAGTTTATGCCATTATTGAGAAGGTTCCTCCAACTCAATCCCAAAATTACCAAATCATTAATAACCCAACAATTTCATTAAATAGAGTGATGAGATCAACTAATAATTCAAATACCAGATACTCAAGATGTCCATAACCGGGGACACGACTAATCATGATTAGTTTGTACACTCTGCAGAGGATTGCGTACTTTTCCCCACAAGACTCGATCTCCTCCGTTGAATTTATCGCACTACATGATGTTTGAGAAACGGATGATTGAGACACAGTCTTTCCGAAGCATTAACTCTTTACTCTGGGTAGAAAGTACCACCTACTTTCCCCTACAACTGCTAGCCTACCACTAAAATAGGTCACACAACATACTCAACTATGCCAGAGCCCATAATGGCTTGTGGCTGCACACGGAAGTTTCTAGCATGAATAATCTTATGATCCCTTTGAGCCTGGGTGGCATTCCATAGGGTGATCACATGGGTACTCCGGGATCCCCTTGGGCAAGCACTGGATTCTCCAGGTGCCCGGGCAAACCACTGGGTGCTCCAGGGTGCCCCAACCATTCCACCCAGTTGTGTATTAAAGTAGCCACCTTAAGTTTCCCTTAGTTATTATCTCTCACAACTTGCATGATTCTCAGATACCAATCCACGTCTACGAGCATGGCTAAGCAATAAGTAACAAAGCGTACATTCCCGGGGTGATCAAAGGTAATAGGTTCCTACCTCATGAGCTACATAGCAATGCCCCAATTCCCAATCCTACTCATGCAAATCTTTGAAGTGAAACTAATGCATAAAAACTGGGTATTAAAAATATGATCAAAGTGTGAACTTGCCTTGTACTATTGATAAAGATGCACCGCAGTCATAACTCGTGATAGATCTACTCGTCACACTCCGATCAATCTATCGTAAGCAAGCAATTGCATACATAAGCACTCAAGCATAAAATTCGAAGAAAAGATCTCGGAAAACTTGGAAAACAGGCAAATAATCTTGCGAATAGAGAACAATTTTCAACAGTATTAAAATTATGTGGATTAGTTCTTAACAGAAATTTTATATCAAGAGCTTCAATTTGCAAAAAGAATCAACTAAATCGGAGTTATAAAACTCAAGTTATGAACAAAAGAAGTTCAAATTCAAATCTGATCTAATTCACATTTTAAGGTTTCAAAAAGTTGATTTAATATGTTCTATGGATAGAGAGGATCAATTCGAAGAAATTGGCGTTAGTTTCATTGGATTTGAATAAACGATGTAAGAGTTTTGATCGTTTGAAAACCAAGGGCTAATCTGTAAGAAAAGTATTCACAGATAGGTCCCTGGCCGAAAATTAAACTAAAAAGAAAAATCTACCGGACGAACGTTCGCTAACAGAGACTAACAAACGAAAACGTTCACTAACAGATCTAAATGAACGAACGTTCGCTAACTAAACTAACCTAATAAAATAAACCGGGTTAAAAGAAAAACCGAAACTAAAACCGAGTCGGCGCGGCGGTTTTATACCGGTTCGCCGGGAAAAACCGGCGGCGGCGACGATTAGTGGATCAGCCGGCGATGGCGGCAGCGGGCTCCGGCGGCAGCGCGGGGCGGCGTGGAGCGGAGCGGCGATGCGGGCCGGCGAGCGGCGGCTAGCGGCGGCGCGGGCTGCGGTAGACGAGCTCCGGCGGCGGCGCGGCTTGCGGCGGGAGGCGAGGCTGCGGCAGCGACTACTTGTGGAGCAGGAAAGGGGTGCCGGGGCCAGCCTTTATATAGGAGGGGGAGGCGGGGGCTTGGAGGAGGGGCAGGGCGGCGCGGTGTTGGAGGCAGACACGGCGGTGGCGGGCGTCTTGTGGGAGGCGGAGACCTGCCCGGGGTCGGGGACGGCGCGGTTGGGCCGGCTGGACTTCGGCCCAGTTTGGCGGCCCGGAAACTTTTTAAAACAATTTTATAGAAAGTAAAATAAAAAAATATATACTATAGGCATATAATATATCAAAATTTTCAGAAAAAGATTTTCTACCACTTGAACATTTTTCTAGCGTCAAATAAAATCCATAAAAATTTCAATAAAGCAAATAGTGCTACTGGCTCATTTAAAAACCAAATAAAAATATTTTAAAATGCCAAAATAATTTCAAACTCATTTTTCTCTAATTTTCTACTGTAGGGAATCATTTTACCCTATTTTCCATATATTTTATTTTTGGAGAAAAATAATTTGAACAAAAATCAAATAACTCCAAATTGAAAATAATTTTCAAAGGGACTTTACATTTGATTCTTTGAAACTTCCAACTCTCTTTCTTTGCATTTGAAGAAGTCATTTTATCTTCTCTCATGAAACTCATTGAGTCGCTTAAAGTTTCTGAATTTGAAATATTTCCAAATGGAATTCAAATCTTTTCAAAACCCTTTTTCATTTATTTAAATGGAAGAAGTCATATCATCTTCACTCTAGGGTTTTGTGATGAAATGAATTTGAATTCATGGAGATCAGAATGCAAAGTGAAAGTTTGGGAAAGTCATTTCATTCCCTCTCATTTAACTTTCAAAAAGATTCAAATTTCACTCAATTTCACACAAGCAACCACACCACAATCAAGCAACAATCAAAACTATTTATTTAATATTACATTCCAAAATTTAGAATTTTGGGATGTTACACTTGATGACCTTGGTGGTGCTGAACTCCAGCTGGAATGCCTGCAACTCGATGTTCCATTCAGCGACCCTTCCCGCAGCATTGGGACTCTGGAGTACCCTCTCCAGCGGGTACGCCGAGACGACCTTGATGGGGTGGCCTTGGAAGTAGTGACGCAACTTGCGCGAGCCTACGAGGAGCGCGAGTAGAAGCTTCTGCGGCATGGGGTACCGTGCCCTTGCGTCCCGTAACATTGTGCTGACGAAGTACACCGGGTACTCGACGAGGGTGAGAGCATCGATGGAGTCCGAGGTCTCCGGAGGTTGGGACGCCTCCTGAGGCCGGGGGACCTCAGGAGCTCGGTTGCCCATTGGGGCCACCGCAGTCTCAGGAGCACCGTCTTGCCGAGCCTGGTCATCTGCTGATGCCGTTGTGGCTTCAGGGGCGCCGTCTTGGTGCCGCACTTTCCCAACCAAAGGTGCAGCATCGCGCGGCAGGCCCTTGGCCTGGCACTCCTCCCGGACGGCCCCCAGCGCTGCGCTTGTGGAATGAGGCATGGCGGCTAGGTAAAGCACCAGGGGCTCGAGAGGACGAGGCGCTACCATCACTGGTGGGATGGTCAGGTATCTCTTGAGGTCTTGAAATGTCGTGTCGGCCTCCGGGGTCCACTCGAACGGGCCCTTCTTCTTCATTAGCTTGAAGAACGGGAGGGCGCGCTCCCCAAGCTTGGAGATGAAGCGCCCCAGCAAGGTCACACAACCCGCAAGCTTTTGCATTTCCTTGAGAGTCTGCGGTAGGCTCATGCCTTCTATTGCCTTGACCTTCTCCGGGTTCACCTCGATCCCCCTGTGCGACACAAGGAAACCGAGCAGCTTGCCGGAGGGGACGCCGAACACGCACTTCTCCGGGTTGAGCCACAGGTCCACCTTGCGCAGGCTGGCGAAAGTCTCCTCCAGGTCCTGAATGAGGGTCCTGGCCTCCCGAGACTTTACCACTATGTTGTCGACGTAGGCCTCAGCGTTCTGCTGGAGCTGTTGTCCCAGAGCGATGTGCATCAGTCGCTGGAAGGTCGCCCCAGCATTGCGCAGCTCGAACGGCATGCAGGTGTAGCAGTACACCCCGCACGGGGTCAAGAAGGCCGTCTTCTCTACGTCCTCCACCGCCATCTAGATCTGGTGGTAACCTGAGAAGGCATCCAGAAAACATAATAGGTCGCACTCGGCGGTGGAGTCGACGATCTGATCGATGCGTGGAAGCGGGAACAGGTCGTGAGGGCAGGCCTTGTTGAGGTTGGTGAAGTCGACGCACATGCGCTCCTTCCCGCCCTTCTTGGGCATGACGACGGGGTTCGCCAGCCACTCCGGGTACCGGACTTCGCGGATGACACCCACCGCATGTAGCTTGCGGGTTTCCTAGACGATGAAGGACTGCTTCTCCATGGACTTTCGTCGCGCCTTCTGCTTCACCGGGCGCACATTGGGGCACACCCTCAAGTGGTGCTCGATTACTCCCCTTGGGACCCCTACCAGCTGCTTGGGCTCCCAGGCGAATACCTCCTTGTTCGCGCGCAGGAATTTCACCAGTGCCTCTTCTTGGTCCGGGTCGAGGTTGGTGCCTATGGTGAAGGTGGCTCCCGAGGCCCCATCCTCCTCGACTGGTACTTGCTTCGTCTTGGCCCGATCTTGTGAGAATAACTGCTTCTTCTTCGCCGGCGCAGCCCCCTGGGCCCCAGCCGCTGCCTCGTCAGTGGGGCGAGCTGCCGCCGTGGCCCTGAGGGCGAGCCTTAGGGCCGCGAAGGCCTCCTTGGTGTCTCCGGCAATGGTGAGGACACCGCTGCTCCCCGGCATCTTCATGAGGTTGTAGGCGGGATGGGTTGCCACCATGAACTGAGCCAGAGCAGGGTACCTGAGGATGGCGTTGTACGGGAGGCCGATGCGGGCGATGTTGAAGTCGATAAGCTCGGTGCGGTAGTTGTCGCGGGTGCCGAAGGTGACGGGGAGGCGGATCTGCCCTAGGGGACTGGTGGATCCACCACCAACCCCGGAGAAGGGCTTGGTGCGACGGAGCCGGCCGAGTGGCACGTGGAGCAAGATGAAGGCCTCCATGGAGAGCACGTTGAGGCCTGCTCCTCCGTCGATGAGGGTCTTGGTAACTGCTACATTGCAGATGGTGGGTGTGCAGAGCATTGGGAGCGCACCCGAGCCTGCGGTGGTCGCTGGATGGTCCCCTGAGTCGAAGGTGAGGTCAGCCTTGGGTGCCGCCCATCCCGGAGGAGCCCCATGTTGTGCACGCGCGGTGCCCATCTGGCAGACAAACTGCTTGACGTGGTGCTCTGAGGGCGGCGCCTGTGAACCACCCAGGAGGGCTGCGACGGCACACCAGCGAGGGCCATGGGGAACTCCTCCCAGGAGGCCACAAAGGACCCCGACAGGTTGAGCAACCAGGCGCGCGGCACACCAACGAGGGCCATGGGGAACCAGTTGGCCATGACCTTGTCGGCGACTCCGGCTTCCAGAATGGCCTCCTCGTACGCCAGTAAGAATGCCGCTGGATCCGCCGCGCCGTCATAGCGAGGCGGCATCTTCGGCTTGAACTTGTGCGGCCACCTCACTTCCCGCAAGGCGGGGGCGAAGGCCTGGAGGCCCATGGCGCCCCCGCACGCGCCCGTCGATCCAGTCGAAGGAGCGGCGCCTGCCATGGGATCCGGACGGAGAGACGAAGCAAGCAGAGAGGCGAAGCTTCGACGCACCCCTAACTGGCGCGCCAAATGTCGGATTCTGGGTTCCGGCAAACCCTTGTGAGATTCGAACTCTGGGGTGTGCACGAAGAACTCTCTCTCCCAAGCTCGCTCGCTCAACGATCCCAAGGCCTAACTCGATGAACCCAAAGAACACGAGACGCAGAGGTTTATACTGGTTCGGGCCACCGTGTGGTGTAATACCCTACTCCAGTGTAGTGGTGGATTGCCTCGAGGGCTGAGGATGAACTAGTATAGTGGATGAACACCTCGGGAGGAGAGGTGTTCTTGAGCTTGATGAGCTGGTGAGTGCGAAGGTGGTCCGAATGATCTGTCTCCTTCTATGATGGTGGCTAGTCCTATTCATAGGGGCCCTGGTCCTCTTCCCAAATGTAGGCGGGAAGGGATCCCACTGTCGGATTCTGGGTCCCGGAAAACCCTTGATGTCGGGGGGATGAACCCTAGGCAGGCAACGAAACCCGGATCCTTTCCAAAAACAATGGGGCCAGCATTGCCCCCAATCTGGCTCGCACTTGGACGGGTCGCTCAACCCGGCCAAGTCCCTCGACCCGGCCGAACTCCTCGACTCGGCCCCAACAACCAACTCAAGAATTCCCCAACAAGCCAGCTCCACCCTTGGCGTGTTCTCTAACCCGGCCGAGGGTCAGCGGCCATCCCATCCCAGCCGTACGATGGGACAAGTCTCCACCAACTGATGACCGAAGCCACAGTGCCCCGCCCGTGCCTCCGGTCAGCCGGGCGTGGCAACAGTGCCCCCACCTACTCGCTGACCGGGGCCGGCGTGGCAACAGTGCAACCGTCGTCACCCATGACGCCAGCAAGCGGCGACCTGACGGAGCGCCACTGTAGCCGACTCGACTCGGCCTCACCCTGACGATCGACAAGACGGCGCAAAGTGCCCGTAGGCGCATGGGGCCCATGCCCAAAGAACCCGGCGAGGCCTGGCACCCGGCGGGTCCCAGCGCCAGGCTCCCTGGACACTGACAACCCAGCCCCACGGCCTCATAACGTTACCATTGTACCCCTGGGGGGTTGACCTATAAAACCCCCCAAGAGCCCTCATGCACATGGGCAATACATTCACTCGTCCACCCACTCACACACCTAGCAAGCAACACCCGAGGAGAAGGAACAACCTAAGCCTTGGCCAGCCTTCCTTCTTCCTCCTTATAGCTCTAGGAGCAACTCTGTACCATTACATATAAATCACACTCGGCAGGACTAGGGGTGTTATCTCTCCGGAGAGCCCCGAACCTGGGTATGTCTTGCGTCCTGCGCTCGCTCATACCGACCTCGCCTCTGGAGCCCACCAGTGCCCTCTAGCCTCCTCCTATCTTTAGCCATCCCTTGGCATCTGCCGTGTGCCCACCACGATAGTTGGCGCCCACCGTGGGGCAGCTCGAGGTCCTGGCCGGGAGCATGCTCCGGACGGGGCTCCTCTCCAACTCCGACGAGCCCGTCACGCTGGCGGACGACGTCATCGACGCACTCACCGCCTCCTTCACCGCGCTGCGCATCTCCGATGCGCCTACGGCCGACGAGTACCCCAGCGAGGTACTTAGCTTTTCCGACTCCCCGCTCTCCATCAACGACGACGCTCTCGCCAGAGCGATGGACCTCTGCCTGGAGGTTTTCGTCACCGACACTGGTGCCTCCTCCTTGTCAAGCGCAGCGAGGAAGGCCGCCGAAGCTAAGGCCGCAGCGGACAGGGCCGGCTCGCCCAGCCCACTGCGCACCATGATGCAGAGCCTCCGCATTCCCATCAGCACCGACATCGACGCCTCCAACATCGCCGAAGCCCGGACTCATCTCAACAAGGACCGCCAGCGCCTGCTGGACGTCATCGAGACGCTCGCCGCCACGCAGCGCCGCCTCGACTCCGCTCAGCTGGAGCACAACGCCGCCTACGGCTTCACGCCGGACGCGCCCGAGCCAAGCTGGGTCACCGATGTGCGGGCCCGGGGTGGCGCGATCGGGCGCGCTTTCGGCGCTCTCCCTCCCGTCTACGAGACTCCCGTGAAGAACATGCGCGCTGCCCAGGCGGTTGCGGTCGGCCTAGACCAGCTCACGGGCGAAGAGCTGCAGGACCGCCTCAAGAGGGTGAACGACCTCCTCGCTGCGGCCAACGCACAGCAGGACCGCCTCAACCAGCTCGCCAGACCGGCCGGATCCGGCTCCGTCGCGTTGCTGGACCCGGCGACAACCAGCACACGGCGTCTTCACCACCTGGTGAGGCGCACTCCGGCCGCACCCGGACCCAGCGCAACCCCGCCCCGACGGCTGCCGGCGGCTTGGGCAACGAGCCGGCCTCCGAGGTTTGCCGCCGCCTCGACCCCCTCGAGGGAGTCCTGGATTAGGGGGTCCTCGGACAGATGGACTATATGCCTTGGCCGGACTGTTGGACTATGAAGATACAAGATTGAAGACTTCGTCCCGTGTCCGGATGGGACTCTCCTTTGCATGGAAGGCAAGCTTGGCAATTCGGATATGTAGATCTCCTCCCTTGTAACCGACTCTGTGTAACCCTAGCCCCCTCCGGTGTCTATATAAACCGAAGGGTTTAGTCCGTAGGACAACAACAATCACAATCATAGGCTAGCTTCTAGGGTTTAGCCTATACGATCTCATGGTAGATCAACTCTTGTAATACTCATATCATCAAGATCAATCAAGCACGAAGTAGGGTATTACCTCCATCGAGAGGGCCCCAACCTGGGTAAACATTGTGTCCCCTGCCTCCTGTTACCATCCGCCTTAGACGCACAGTTCGGGACCCCCTACCCGAGATCCGCCGGTTTTGACACCGACATTGGTGCTTTCATTGAGAGTTCCACTGTGCCGTCACCATAAGGCTCGATCGCTCCTTCGATCATCGGCAACGATGCGATCCAGGGTGAGGTTTTTCTCCCCGGACAGATCCGTATTCGGCGGCTTCGCACTGCGGGCCAACTCGCTTGGCCATTTGGAGCAGATCGAGAGCTACGCCCCTGGCCGTCAGGTCAGGTTTGGAAGCTTAAACTATACTGCCGACGTCCGCGGAGACTTGATCTTCGACGGATTCGAGCCCATGTCAGGTGCGCCGCACAGTCACGACGAGCACGACTTGGCTCTGCTGTCGGACGGTGTTCGGGAGATCACACCTGTGCCTACTCCGGTCCTCAATCCGGAGCAGATCGTGCCATCCGAGGACGGGTGGATGGACCCCGCCACGGAGGTCGCACACTCAGCGGCGTTAGAGCCGAATACTGACTTCACCTCTTATGAGACCTGTGTTGCCGAACCCTTGGATTCGTCCCCGGCCACGGGCTCCGAACCGCTTGCGTCCGTGCCTATCGAATCTGATTGGGCACCGATCATGGAGTTTACCTCCGCGGATATTTTCCAGCACTCGCCCTTGGGCGACGTGCTAGATTCATTAAGGTCTCTCTCCTTGTCAGGAGACCCTCGGCCGAACTATGTCCGGCTCGAGTGGGAAGCGGACGACGAAGAAATTCGTTCCCCACCCACCACCCACTTAATAGCCACTGTCGACGATTTAACCGACATGCTTGATTTCGACTCCGAAGACATCGACGGTATGGACGACGATGCAGGAGAGGAACAGGAACCACCGCCCACAGGGCGCTGGACAGCCACTTCATCACACGATATATACATGGTGGATACACCCAAAGAAAACAATGACGAGGAACGGAAGGATGCAGCAAAGGATAATCCCCTTGAGAAGTAACCAAAGCGACGACGTAGGCGCCGCTCCAAATCCCGCCTCGGCAAAAACAGCGATAACAGCGCAAGAAAGAATAATACCCCGGTCGACTCCAAAGGAAACGACGACCACATGGACCCAGCGACAGAGCAGGATGAGCCAGCGGACGGCGAACATAGTACGGAGCCACTGTCCGATCACGGCGACGCCGAGGGTAAAGCTCATCAACCCGTCTACGGAGAGGAGAACAGTCCGGACGACGATGCACACATCATCCCGGAAAGGCACTTGGAGCAAGAGAACCTCCATAGAAGGCTTATTGCCACTGCGAGGAGTCTGAAGAAGCAGAAGCAAAGGCTTAAGGCCGCGCAAAATACACTCTACAGTAGATGGAACAAAGTGCTCGACAGTGAAGAAAACTACGGTGGCAGTCGCCACACAAAGAGCTATCCAAAGCGCAAGCTGCTGCCTGAATTCGATAACGAGGCTTTAGAGCCTATACGGCCGAAAAATAAAACGGCCGATCAGCCGGACCGACCACCTCGTGGCTGCGATAGGGCGGCTAACGATGTCGCACATAAGTGAGCACACGATTTACGTGAGGACTTGCACCAAAAAGCCGGTATGACTAGGTCCATCTACGGATCTAGGAAGCGCGCTCCGGCACAGAATCAAAACCGAACACTACAACCGTCGGAATGCCATGACACATCCAAATACAGGGGTGTCGCGCACCCCCTATGCTTCATCGATGAGGTGCTAGATCACGAATTTCCAGAGGGATTCAAACCCGTGAATATAGAGGCATACGACAGAACGATAGACCCTGGGGTCTGGATAGAGGACTTCATCCTTCATATCCACATGGCTCGCGGAGATGATCTCCACGCCATCAAATACCTGCCCCTCATGTTGAAAGGACCAGCTCGGCACTGGCTGAAAAGCCTCCCTGAAAACTCAATTGGAAGTTGGGAAGAGCTTGAGGATGGTTTTAGGGCTAATTTTCAAGGGACTTATGTCCGACCTCCGGATGCAGACGATTTAAGTCATATAATTCAACAGCCCGGAGAGTCAGCCCGAAATCTTTGGAACAGATTCCTCACTAAGAAAAATCAAATCGTCGACTGCCCGGATGCCGAAGCCTTAGCGGCTTTCAAACACAGTGTCTGGGACGAATGGCTTGCCAGACACCTCGGCCAGGAAAAACCGAGGACCATGGCAGCCCTAACAAGCCTTATGACCCGCTTTTGCGCGGGCGAGGATAGTTGGCTGGCCCGTAGCGGCACCAGCGACCCGGGCACATCCGAAGTCAGGGATGGCAATGGAAAACCGCGACGCAATAAAAGCAAGCATCGAAACAATGAAGACAGCCCAGACAACACGACGGTAAACGCAGGATTCAGGGGCTCTCAACCCGGTCAACGGAAAAAGCCATTTAAAGGCAGCAGAGATGGACCGTCCAGCCTAAACAAGTTTTTAGACAGATTATGTAAGATTCATGGCACCTCCGACAAACCTGCAAATCACACCAACAGGGAATGCTGGGTCTTCAAGCAGGCCGGCAAGCTAAACACCGAACGCAAGGGGAGGGAGACACCAAGTGAAGACGAGGATGAGCCTCGCCAGCCAAACACTGGGGGAGAGAAAAAATTCCCACCAGAGGTCAAAACAGTGAACATGATTCACGTAACGAAGAGGAGGAGCAAACGCGCACTCCGAGGCGTATGCGCCGTGGAGCCCGTCACCCCCAAGTTCAACCCTTGGTCGGCCTGCCCGATCACTTTTGATCGCAGGGATCACCCGACTAGTATCCGGCACGGAGGATCGGCTGCCTTGGTGCTAGGCCCAATAATTGACGGATACCATCTCACCCGAGTCCTTATGGACGGCGGCAGTAGTCTTAATCTGATATATCAGGACACAGTCCGCAAAATGGGGATAGACCCGACAAGAATCAGCCAAAGCAATACTACCTTTAAAGGAGTAATACCAGACCCAGCTAGAGGTTGAATTCGGTTCTCCCGAAAACTTCCGAAGCGAAGAATTAACCTTCGACATCGCTCCATTCCGAAGCGGCTATCACGCACTACTCGAAAGAACGGCCTTCGCTCGTTTTAATGCAGTACCGCATTACGCTTATCTTAAGCTTAAGATGCCCGGTCCGCGTGGCATCATCATAGTTAGCGGAAACACAGAGCGTTCCTTACGTGCGGAAGAATGTGTGGCGGCTCTAGCAGCCGAACACTGAACGACCTCTCCAACCAGAATAAATGATCGGTCGTCAAGACTGCGGACACGGCTAGACAAGTCCAGCGCACAACTAGCTGTAACAGCTTAGATAAACCTGAGATTGGGTCGATGGATATACCCCCATAGGTGGTACTAGGGGCTTCCCGCATGTAAAAAGGACTACAGTTCGGCTTGACCCTATTTAGATTGCATTTTAATGGTTTATTAAGAATAACCAATTTTTCGCATGAAGACTTTCACCTGGGTTTTTCTCTTTTACAGATGATAACCGTGCGACACCCTTCCAGGATACGGCACAACGGAGACACAGGCGCTGACGTGCAGCAGGGCCCCGCTCAAAGGTTTCTTTTTAGATTAAGACCCTGTGTAAACCTTTCTTACTGTCTCTTGTTGCTTCACACCCTCCGGATACTCAACACAACCGAGAGGGATGCTGGCGTTATTGGCATTTCGTCACGTCAGACTAATGCACGTACCTGGAAATTCAGGGCTCACTATTGAGGGCGTTACTCAGCCCAGTATATATTGTAAAGTCCGAATACCTTAGGAAGTGTTCGACGTCGCGAGTTTGGCCTTATATGCATCAGCTCCGAATCATGTCTTTGGTCAATAGTTGGGTTTGCCCGGCTCCCGTGTTTTGCTACCTTACGTTCCGCTCTATCGGCTAAGGTGGCACCGGGAGAACTACTGTGATTGTGCCCTGGTTCATCTGGACGAGCACCTCAGTAGAGAAAGCCAAAAACTGACTGTCATGATAAAGCGCGAGGCTGGTCAACCACTCGATGACTCAGCGGAATCTTCGCGATTCCTCCGCATTAACGAAGGGCCGGTTTCCCGGTCATGTATGTACGCACCCCGTATTCGGTAGAGCACGGAAGTACCAGGGGCTATATAGTAGCCCCACCGTCAAACTCCTATGGCTAAGTGAAAGTGTTAAAGCTATATAGTCCGATTGCCTTGTTCGCCGCGCTATCACCTCCTTAATGGACCAAGACGTTGGATCAAGTGTGAATACGCGCTTTTCCGAACACCCCCTCATTATATGCGTGGGGGCTGAAGCCGACGCCTGCAAATTTTCAGGTTATATACATACATAAACGGCCGCACAGGAGGCATCATAATACTTTCAGGCAAAAGTATAAACACAGCCTTTATAATCCAAATAGAATGTTTTTACAATTGGGATACATGTCACTCGAACATGATACTCCTCGAGCACTGAGCCTCTATTAAACGAGCACCTTCTAGGACTTCTTCAAAATAGTGCTCGGCTGAGACCTGGCCTACGGCCGGATCCTGGGTTGCAATAGCGGTGGCCTCCATCTCTGCCCAGTATGTCTTAACACGGGCAAGAGCCATCCGCGCACCCTCTATGCACGCCGACCTCTTTACAGCATCGATATGCGGCACAGCACCAAGGAATCATTGCACTAAACCAAAATAACTATTCGACATTGGTCCCTCCGGCCAAAGATGATCCACGACAGACCTCATGGCAAGTCCGGACAATCTATGGAGCTCAACCCACTCGGCCATTTGTTCATTTAACAGCAGCGGACGTGTGGGAGCACTGAACTGCGACCAGAACAACCTTTCCACTTCATGATCTTTCTGATCTTTGAAAAACTCAGTCGCATCAGCAACACTCGTTGCCAAGTCCAAGTACGCGTCTGCAACACTCCATAATTGATCCAGAGGGGCATACCTCAGATCTCTGAACTTCGTCCGCAACAAGAAGGGCTTCCCAGCCGTGATATCTCCGGCTTGACGAAGCTCCTCCTTTGCCGCTTTGATTTTAGAGCGGGTTTCCTTGGCTGCTACCATGGCTTTCTTCAGGTTCGTCGCTTTCGCTTGCTTTCCTTTTCAAGAAGCTCATACCGGTCGGCGGCATCCTTCAGCTCAGCAGCCATCTTTGATATTTTATCTTCGCTCTGGCGATGAGCAGCCCGTTTGGCTCTTAACTCTTTGGCCGCCTTTAGGGCGGCCGCATCACTTCTCCTGGCTTGTTCCTTGGCTCGGGCAAGCTCCGCCTGAAGGGTCTCCACGACGGCAGCTCCATCTGCAGTCACAGCATATTATAGATACTAGCATCATGCTCCTCTTAATATCTGTTGACCACCAGAAAATATATACCCTGTGCCTCGTCAAGCCGCTTGTTTACAAGCACGATGTCGGCATTGCCGCATCAAGCTGCCACCTAAGTTCGGCAAACTCACCAGTCCGGCCAGCCACCGGACCCTCAGCCGCCTGCACATGAAAGCAGCATGATCATTACCTCGGACTATGATCCTCTGTTTGCCGCCTTTGGACAGCAACCAGAGTCTCAGGGGCTACTATCTGTATAGGGCACACCTAGCGTGTGCGGTACCATCAAAAAAAAATATTACTTTGCGTACCTCAAAGCCTCTTAGCAGGCTCATAAAAGCTTCATGCAACCCACTTTTGGCTGATGAAATCCTCTCAACCATCATACCCATTAAAGTACGATGCGCCTCTGAGATAGCCGCTTGCTCCAGAAGACCCATCAGTGCGTCCGGTCATGCACCGGACAGTCCCGGACTCTTTCTGTTGCTCTCCTTAGTAGCCGAATACTCCAGAATTCGGGTGGCTGAAGGGTTACCTTTTGGCCTTGGCGGATCAGGAGAAATCCTCCGTGACGACACCTCAGGGTCGTCCGCCTCATGAGGCGGGGAGACAGGGGGAGGTGTTTCGCTCTCCATCATCTCCTGAAGAAGATCCCCCGAAGAAGAACTCTGTCGAGAAGGGCTACGATCCGAACTGCAAGACATACGTCTCGGTTATTGTCCTCGGAGATGAAGCGGGATATATTTACCAAAAGTACTCTTGTTCACTTACAGCTCGGTGGAGGGCTGATCCCCTTGCGGGCACTGTGCGGTAAGGATGCCCTCTGGGGCAGGGCCCCCTGACGAAGGTTTCTTCCCTCGTTTGGAAACCCTCGTTTCCAAGTCTTCAGAGGCGGTCCTTTTCCATCCTTGGGGGAGAGGGAATTTTAGATTCTTCTCCCCGATTATCCTCCTTCGCGGAGACACTAATTCCCCCGGTTTGGATGAGTAATGCGTGATGCCTGCTTTCGGCTTCTTTATTCCTCCCTTTATCTTCCTCTAATGGCACTTGATAAGGTGCGTGCTCAAGCATCCTGGCTAGTACAGGATCCGGTGAGCCTTCGGGAAGGGGGGCCGAACACATGATCATCTTCGCCTTTCTTATCCAGTCCTGGCCAAGAGCGATTTTTTCAGAATGATGTTGTGACAAATGAAAAGACAGCGTGTTCGGCCGCAGAATTACTTACGCGGGTGTCACATCCCTAGCTTCTGGCAATGCACTAGGCTAGCTTCATGTGTGCATCATGTTTAATATTTGAAAGAAACTTGAAATGGGGATGTTCAAACCCTAGCATTAAATCAACTCAACTAGGATGGATTAAAATCTTTTCAATAAACCCAAAATGTCCCTAAGAAAAGTTCATGATTTCTGGTTAAGGTGGAAACCTCTGCCAAAAATGATGAATATATTCTTAGATCATATTTGGATTTTTGAATTAAATCATATTTTATTTGACTTTGGGCATTTAAATACTATAAATATTTAAGTGCTCAAATGATTCTGAAACTAAATGTGAGTCACTGGGATAATCCAGAGAGAGTCCACAAATTATTTCAGGAGTTTCCAAAATGAGTTAGTATTGTTACTAATTCAAAACAGAGGAAAAGAAATAGAAAATAGAAACAAATGAGAGAGAGAGAGAGAGAGAGAAGTGCTTACCTGTGCAGCCCACCAGAGCCAGCCCACCAGAGCCGGCCCAGCTCCTGTGCTGGTCCAGCACTGTGCGGCCCAGCCCACCGCAGCCGCCACCGTCTTCAACCTCCTGCCAGTAGGCAGGAGGGCGTGTGCCCGACGCGCGCGTGCACGCGCTGGCCACCTCCTGCTTGCCGCTTCCTCCTCGACACGCCTGGAGCGCCATGCCACCCCCTGGAACTCTCTCACTCTCTGCCGACCCCATCCCCTTCCCTGGCTCTCTTCCGAACACACCCGAGCGCCGCCGTCACCACCGCTCGCCGTAGCCATGGCCATAGGCCCTCCCTCGTCTCGCCGACGTGTCCATGGCCTCCGCCTTGACGCCCTCGTCCTCCCCGTCGACCCACTTGACGCCAGATGCCTCAAAACACCGTCCCCGACCTCTTCTTAATCGTCGGCCGCCGCAGATCCCCATCGTCGAATCGTCGCCGTCCGGCCTTCCCCGAGCCCGCTTCGACACCTGCTGCAACCGCCGTGAGCCACCGAACCGTTTCCCCCTCTCCGTTCTCGCTCTCGTGCGCTGTAGCCGCCGCACCTTGCTTGCCCGCACGCGCCGCCGCCTGTGACCGCCGCCGACGAGCCTCCGGCCACCTAGCGGTCCGGCCGTTGTGCTCAACTTCCTTCCCGCGCCACGTAGAGCATGTACGTGCCCCGCACGAGCCTCCCCGACCACCGTAGCGTCAACCCCGAGCTCACCCGAGCTCCGGCGACCGCCAAGGACGACGCCGGCGACAACCCCGGCCACCCCGGGCCCAACCGCCACCACCACTCGATTGGCGAGTTCGTCCGCATCACGGAGATGCCCTCCGCCAGCCATTTGGTCGCCGGAGGAGGAATCCCGCACCTCGCCGCCGCGTCTGGCCTCGCCGGCGTGGAGTCGCCGGTGGATTAGCCCCGGTTGACCAGGGATTTGACCTTTCCCCGGGTCAATGACAGGTGGGGCCGCCCCTGTTAGATTAGTTTAGATTTTAGTTAGACGCTAATTAAATTTAGTTAGCCACTAACTCACTGACATGTGGGCCCCGCCTTGCTAACAGCCTAGTTAGGGTTAGATTAGCACTAACTAACTCGGTTAGTTAGCTGAGTCACTGACCAGTGGCCTCCACTGGTCAGGTTTGACCTGGACGGCGCCTGTTGACCTGCTGAGGTCAGCATGACGCAACGCTCACGTAGTAATAGATTTTCTGGACTTATTCTTTTTCAGGAAATTCCAGAAAATAGTGCTAACTTCTAAAAATCATAGAAAATAATCTATAACTCAGAATGAAATAAATTATATATGAAAAATTATCAGAAAAATCCAATCCTTCCATCTGTACTGGTTTCATGCATGTTAGAGCAACCTAACCTTGCTGTTTAGATGAAACAAGGTAATGCACTTATATGACTTTATAAAATGGGTTTGCATTTGAATCTTTGGTTCAAATGGACTCATCTCAATTTGTTCTAGCTTGCACTAGCCCAAAACACATTCATATTGCCATGTCATGATCATGCATCATATTGTGCATTGCATTGATTGAATTTCTTCTCTGTTGCCGGTATTTGTCCCCTCTCAGTAGACGATGTTCCGGCGTTGTGATCGTTGACACTAATGAAGACTCAATGCTATCTTCAGAAGTGCCAGGCAAGCAAAACCCCTTGTTCATTCCGATACAGTCCCACTCTCTCGCTCCTGCTCTCTTTTACTGCATTAGGACAACAACGTTTCATCTGTTACTTGCTGCGGTAGTTGCCTCTGCATGACCTGTCATTGCCACAGTAAATAGATGAAACCCACTAGCATGAGTAGGAGTTGTTTGAGCCCTGATGTGCCTACTCATTCATGCTTGTTTGTCATGCCTGCTATTGCTTAGAGTTGTGTCAGGTCTGATTCATCGGGGATGAATTGGAAAGTGGTGAACATGTCCTACTGTGTGAGAGCTAACTATGTGAACACGATTTGGTAAAGGTAGCGGTGAGAGGCCATGTAGGAGTAACATGGAGGATTGTCTCATCGCAGCCATCCTCAGGAACTGAGTTCTGTGTTTGTGATCCATGAACAGTTACTACCACACATTGGGTTCCGGTAACTCGACCCCTCTCGACTTATTAATCAACCTGATCTCTGTCCAGGAGTTGCAACTAGTTTCTGGTGTTTGTGGGTTATCTTAGTAGTCTACCAAGTGGTACCCGGTACAGGTGGGCTTGGGACAGACTAGGCATCGTGGCACGGTGTACCAAGCGTAGATCCATCCTTCGAGGTGGGCTTGGGAACCCTGCACACATCGTTTGGGGCCGTGAGCGACACCCCGGCCGGATCTCCTTGCGAATGGAACCCGAATAGGCGATAAACCTGGACTAGAGACTTGTGTGGTTAGTCAGGTCGTGGCCGACTCCCTCCCCAGGCTTCCGCTTGAAGGTTGCCGAGATACACGACGTGTACATGGTGGTAAGTGGCGAGAGCGTGTGTGATGAAGTACACCCCTGCAGGGTTAAGATCATCTATTCGAATAGCCGTGTCCGCGGAAAAGGACTTCTGGGTTGCCTGTACAGTTCATAGACAAGTGAAAGTGGATACTCTAAAACTCGCAAGATAAGCGTGAGTGCTATGGATGGCGTTCTCGTAGGGAGACGGGAGCGGATCCATAGTGGTGTATTGATATGGTGAATATGTGGACTCGTGTGCGCCACCTCAAAAGAGTTACTTGCAATTGTAGTTTAGGATAGCCACCGAGTCAAAGCTGGCTTGCTGCAGTTAAACTCCACCACCCCCTTTGATACTGATGCATATGTACATAGTTCTGATGTAAGTCTTGCTGGGAACAATTGTACTCACGTTTGCCCATTTTATGTTTTGCAGAGAGACGTCAGTCTCGCTAGTAGTTCCGTGTGGACTTCGACGTTTAGCTTGATACCTCAGCTACGATCTTGTGCCCTCAGCAGGATCGGGTAGATAGTCAGGCTTCGCCGCCTTTTTCATTTGTAGATGTCTGTACTCAGACATGTTAAGCTTCCGCATGTGCTTTGACTTGTATGCTCTGAATGTTGGGTCATGAGACCCATGTTTGTAATATCTGGCTCTTCGGAGCCTAATGAATAAATACTCTGAGTCGTAGAGTCTTGTTGTGATGCCATGTTGTATTTGCACATATCAAGCATATTGTGTGCATGTTTGAAATGCTTGGTATGTGTGGGATCCGACAGCCTAGTTGTTTATCCTTGGTAGCCTCTCTTATGGGGAAATGTAGTCTTGTGCTTCCATGAGCCATAGTAGTCCGCTACAGCCCGGTTCACCGGAGCCCTGCTAGCCCAGCACTACTGCTTCGGAACACTTGACTGGCCGGCATGTGATTCACTTCGTTCCTGTGTCTGTCCCTTCGGGGAAATGTCACGCGGTGACATCCGGAGTCCTGCCTAGCCTGCTACAGCCCGGGTTCCCGGAGTCCCGTCAGCCCAGTGCTACAGCCCGGATTCACACGCTGCTGACCGACATGCTAGATGTTGATTCATGTATGCCTGTCCCCGTAAGTTAGTGCCACTTTGGGTTCACGACTAGTCATGTCGGCCCGGGTTCTCTGTCATATGGATGCTAGCGACACTATCATATACGTGAGCCAAAAGGCGCAAACGGTCCCGGGCCATGGTAAGGCGACACCCGTGGGAATACCGTGCGTGAGGCCGCAAAGTGATATGAGGTGTTACAGGATAGATCGATGTGACTTGGAATCGGGGTCCTGACAGCTTTGGTATCAGAGCCCGACTGCCTGTAGGATTACCAAGCCAAACTGGTCGAAGTTGAGTCTAGAAATGCTTTAGTTATGTAAGGGAATTGATTGTGGAAGGGAACGTAAGGCTCTTTTTACTCCTTTACCTTATGCCTTCTGATCTAAGTCAACCTTTTCTTTCCTACGGGGATTAAGAACTAGGCTTCTCATCTTTCTATCAAGATCACGTGTTACTACTCTGTAGACTTATGGGATTGACCGATTTAAGCCTCAGTTCAGTTCCTACTACTTCCGTATGTTCATAGTTGGTCTCGGAACCTTGATATTGTGATGTTGAGTGGTCATGCCACTATTTTGCAGGATGTCTCAAGTATTTTTGAGCATTTACAGTCGTTATGCTATCCGAGTCATCCCAGGTTTCTAAACAGTCTGATGCATTTGCAAATCCCTTCCTCCCGTACCTGATGTCCTTTTGGGCCGGATTAAGCACACTAATCGGTGAGTTGAGGTACTCTGTTGCCTCCACATATGTTGGAGCTATTATTATGACCCTAGGTGTTTTAGGGAGTCACCTAGTAATCTAGCCATGTTTTGTGTTCCCGGTGTGATGATTTTGGCCACCATTCTCGAAAGCATCCCGTGATGCCATTTAGTAGTAGGTATTCTACTCCTGGGTTCTTGACCCAAGATTCACTCTACTTACCTCGTGTTGATAGTGTTCCTCGTACCTTTAGGATATTAGTAAGCTTTGTGATAGTCTTCGAGGTCTGTGGTATCTCATTCTTCCAATACCATGAACCATCATGGCAGAAGTTCCTTTGAACCAAAAGATTACAACCAGGGTGCTCTTGAGGAGTACTCCATTCATATTGTGACTCTGCCAATCCTACCCTTCCGCATGGGTTACCAGGAAGAAATGTTGAGCTTCGCTCGACATACTAATCTATGCATCCACAACTCAGATAATCATATGTTCTTTTGGGTTGTCCCTCTTTAGTTGTATTCCGACCTTCATCTATCAATTGATAGTCAAGGGTATGTGTGCGATCGTGTTCATCGATGCCTATTATTCTTATGGTCTGTCAATCCATTCTATTCCGGAATGACTAGGAGAAACAAACTCCGGTACCTCGTCCATATCTAGGATTGGGTCAAAGTAGTTGTATTCCACAGATCAAAATGCCAATCCAGTTTTTGTTCTGTTCTACCTTGGAGTGTTACCATCTTTATGTCAAGAGTGTCATGAGAATTGCACCACCTCTTATGAATTCTTGATTTAGTGATACTCCTCGCCATCATCGTTCATTCCTCGGTCCCTGTGTTATCATAACCGGAATACCGACAAGTGAATTGTGATGTGTGAAATCAATACTCCTAGCAACTATGTTGCTTGGTAGTTAAGGGCCAATAATCTTATCCTTAGCGTGTTGATTATTGAATCATCACCCTAAGGTTGATCGTGCTACCTTGTCCTTATTTCCGGTGCACTTCTCGATCAATGAGTTAGGATTTTGTCAAACCCTTGCTCTGTTGATCATATCGTCTTGCCCTGAAAAGCAAGATTGTTCTCGAGCTTAGTAACATATCGGCGGTTCGTGATTTTTCGAATATCTTCCCAGAAGTGTTGCCAGGTTGTCACCTGACCGCTATGCTGAGTTCGTGACCAAGCTGGTTTCTTATAAACCACCCATTCTCCAAGAATCCGTGTTGGATACCCTGAGCTAGTTGGTTAAGCTAAACAACCACTTGGAGAGTTGGAAGATAAAAGCTTGTCTGACTTAGTTCATGTTAAGGGATATCTTGTATGTGTGTTGAAGAAAGATGATATCTTCATTGACTGATCCTCGTGTCAATTGACTGGATCTATTGTCTTACCTAAATCCTTGATTTGCGTATGGGCTATCGTCAAATCAAATCAGAACCAACGATATTCGTAATGTTGTCTTACTCGTGGTTGATCCCTCGAGCATACACCATTATATCCTTTGGGTCTGACCAATGCTATCACTTGTTCACATAATTATGGAATTCCATCTCCATGGAAACCTGGATGAATTGTTGTTGAGCCCATCAGCAACACTGCTACCTTCTCCATGGTTCGTGTTGAACATCCAGCTAGTATTGGAAACTTTGTAAGCATTGCCTTCATGTGCCGCTCATGAGGTATACGTATGGATGAAAGTAGTGACTTCCTCTAATTCACGTGCATTTGATGTAAGTTGCCGCCGTGGATTCGAGAAAGCTTGTTTTTGCTTCCTTTGGAATCATCCCAAGTCAGTCATGCACATGTGCGAAGTATTCTATGGTTTGGAGACTTGCAACCTTCATTCTATATGTATCCCTAGCACACCAAGCCACTGATTGATTTGTTCAAGGAGAAGAAGTTTCTTCTTGAGAGCTAGACTTACGCAAGGACTTCGACATCCTTGTTGATGGTTCCTAACCAGAACTCGGTAGTGTTTTATTATAAGACTACTACGTGGCCATGCTTGTCCGGGACAGCGTGCTCACATGTATGTAGCAGAACCAGCTCATGTTTTGGAGCTTGCTACCGTAGCTCATTTCCCGAGAATCTCGCAACGTCATCTCATCGATTTGTGTTGCAAACCTTCATTTTCTTCTAGACTCGATGAGTCTGGAATATCCTGACACAAACCAGATCTGAATCTCAGGCAGATATGATGGTTGGAACATTCCCAACATCTACTTTTGTTCCCAGCTTGCACCGCCATTGTGCCAATTTCCATGGGCTGCCCTCTCAGTAATTGTTGTTTAGGATCACCTTCAAGAGTGGTCCTACCATGGGTCCTATCCATTTCCGATGACAAGCAAATATCTTTCCCTGCGTTGTTTTCAACAAGGTAGTCCACATCATCCATTCTAGTCCGAGTATGTCATTCTTTTGAACTCCTTCAAATGATCGATTTTGATTGCCTTAGGTTGGCATAACGAGTCTCAATGATCTATGTATCAAAAGTAATTCATCTTGCCACTTAAGGGAATAATTCCATGAGTCACCTTTCCTAAGGTGCCCTATTAGGGAATCATGGCGATTATTTCCTCGCTATCTTGAAACCATGCACCATCTTCTAAGCATGGAATCGTTGCCTTCTAATCTGAACCTTCGTCACCTGCTTCTTTCCATCGCCCTCATATGTGTTTTGCCCCTCATCTCAAGAGATGTTTCTACATCTCATTCCGTGGGTTGATCCTGCGATCATTAAGATGATCCATTCTTGTGGAGTTATCTCGCTCTTCTGTCCCCGTGTCGGATGAAGTTCTGAAAGCAAGACGTCGAGATCAAGATGATGCAATGAATCAACATCCTCGAGAAGGACAGTTGGATCATGAAGATCGTGTTAGCTTTGCGTCCCCTCTGTCTTCTTACCTCACGTCTTGAATCTCGGGACGAGATTCTTGTTTAGTAGGGGTGAGTTGTCACATCCCTAGCTTCTGGCAATGCACTAGGCTAGCTTCATGTGTGCATCATGTTTAATATTTGAAAGAAACTTGAAATGGGGATGTTCAAACCCTAGCATTAAATCAACTCAACTAGGATGGATTAAAATCTTTTCAATAAACCCAAAATGTCCCTAAGAAAAGTTCATGATTTCTGGTTAAGGTGGAAACCTCTGCCAAAAATGATGAATATATTCTTAGATCATTTTTGGATTTTTGAATTAAATCATATTTTATTTGACTTTGGGCATTTAAATACTATAAATATTTAAGTGCTCAAATGAATCTGAGACTAAATGTGGGTCACTGGAATAATCCAGAGAGAGTCCACAAATTATTTCAGGAGTTTCCAAAATGGGTTAGTATTGTTACTAATTCAAAACAGAGGAGAAGAAATAGAAAACAGAAACAAATGAGAGAGAGAGAGAGAGAGAGAAGTGCTTACCTGTGCAGCCCACCAGAGCTAGCCCACCAGAGCCAGCCCACCAGAGCCGGCCCAGCTCCCGTGCTGGTCCAGCACTGTGCGGCCCAGCCCACCGCAGCCACCACCGTCTTCAACCTCCTGCCAGTAGGCAGGAGGGCGTGTGCCCGACGCGCGCGTGCACGTGCCGGCCACCTCCTGCTTGCCGCTTCCTCCTCGACGCGCCTGGAGCGCCACGCCACCCCCTGGAACTCTCTCACTCTCTCCCGACCCCATCCCCTTCCCTGGCTCTCTTCCGAACACAACCGAGCGCCGCCGTCACCACCGCTCGCCGTAGCCATGGCCACAGGCCCTCCCTCGCCTCGCCGACGTGTCCATGGCCTCCGCCTCGACGGCCTCATCCTCCCCGTCGACCAAAACGCCGTCCCCGACCTCTTCTTCATCGTCGGCCGCCGCGGATCCCCATCGTCGAATCGTCGCCGTCCGGCCTTCCCCGAGCCCGCTTCGACGCCTGCTGCAACCGCCGTGAGCCACCGAACCGTTTCCCCCTCTCCGTTCTCGCTCTCGTGCGCCGTAGCCGCCGCACCTTGCTCGCCCGCACGCGCCGCCGCCTGTGACCGCCGCCGACGAGCCTCCGGCCACCTATCGGTCCGGCCGTTGTGCTCAACTTCCTTCCCGCGCCATGTAGAGCACGTAGGTGCCCCGCACGAGCCTCCCCGGCCACCGTAGCGTCAACCCCGAGCTCACCCGAGCTCCAGCGACCGCCAAAGACGACGCCGGCGACAACCTCGGCCACCCCGGGCCCAACCGCCACCACCCCTCGATGCACGAGTTCGTCCGCATCACGTAGATGCCCTCCGCCGGCCATTTGGCCGCCGGAGGAGGAATCCCGCACCTCGCCGCCGCGTCTGGCCTCGCCGGCGTGGAGTCGCCGGTGGATTAGCCCCGGTTGACCAGGGATTTGACCTTTCCCCGGGTCAATGACAGGTGGGGCCGCCCCTGTTAGATTAGTTTAGATTTTAGTTAGACGCTAATTAAATTTAGTTAGCCACAAACTCACTGACATGTGGGGCCCGCCCTGCTAACAGCCTAGTTAGGGTTAGATTAGCACTAACTAACTCGGTTAGTTAGCTGAGTCACTGACCAGTGGGCTCCACTGGTCAGGTTTGACCTGGACGGCGCCTGTTGACCTGCTGAGGTCAGCATGACGCAACGCTGACGCAGTAATAGATTTTCTGGACTTATTCTTTTTCAGGAAATTCCAAAAAATAGTGCTAACTTGTAAAAATCATAGAAAATAATCTATGACTCAGAATGAAATAAATTATATATGAAAAATTATCAGAAAAATCCAATCCTTCCATCTGTACTAGTTTCATGCATGTTAGAGCAACCCAACCTTGCTGTTTAGATGAAACAAGATAATGCACTTATATGACTTTATAAAATGGGTTTGCATTTGAATCTTTGGTTCAAATGGACTCATCTCAATCTGTTCTAGCTTGCATTAGCCCAAAACACATTCATATTGCCATGTCATGATCATGCATCATATTGTGCATTGCATTGATTGAATTTCTTCTCTGTTGCCGGTATTTGTCCCCTCTCGGTAGACGATGTTCCGGCGTTGTGATCGTTGACACTAATGAAGACTCAATGCTATCTTCAGAAGTGCCAGGCAAGCAAAACCCCTTGTTCATTCTGATACAATCCCACTCTCTCGCTCCTGCTCTCTTTTACTGCATTAGGACAACAACGTTTCATCTATTACTTGCTGCGGTAGTTGCCTCTGCATGACCTGTCATTGCCACAGTAAATAGATGAAACCCAATAGCATGAGTAGGAGTTGTTTGAGCCCTGATGTGCCTACTCATTCATGCTTGTTTGTCATGCCTGCTATTGCTTAGAGTTGTGTCAGGTCTGATTCATCGGGGATGAATTGGAAAGTGGTGAACATGTCGTACTGTGTGAGAGCTAAGTATGTGAACACGATTTGGTAAAGGTGGCAGTGAGAGGCCATGTAGGAGTACATGGTGGATTGTCTCATCGCAGCCGTCCTCAGGAACTGAGTTCTGTGTTTGTGATCCATGAACAGTTACTACCACACATTGGGTTCCGGTAACTCGACCCCTCTCGACTTATTAATCAACCTGATCTCTGTCCAGGAGTTGCAACTAGTTTCTGGTGTTTGTAGGTTGTGTTAGTAGTCTACCAAGTGGTACCCGGTGCAGGTGGGCTTGGGACAGACTAGGCACCGTGGCACAGTGTACCAAGCATAGATACATCCGTCGAGGTGGGCTTGGGAACCCTGCACACATCGTTTGGGGCCGTGAGCGACACCCCGGCCGGATCTCCTTGCGGATGGAACCCGAATAGGCGATAAACCTAGACTAGAGACTTGTGTGGTTAGTCAGGTCGTGCCCGACTCCCTCGCCAGGCTTATGCTTGAAGGTTGCCGAGATACACGACGTGTACATGGTGGTAAGTGGCGAGAGCGTGTGTGATGAAGTACACCCCTGCAGGGTTAAGATCATCTATTCGAATAGCCGTGTCCGCGGAAAAGGACTTCTGGGTTGCCTGTACAGTTCATAGACAAGTGAAAGTGGATACTCTAAAACTCGCAAGATAAGCGTGAGTGCTATGGATGGCGTTCTCGTAGGGAGACGGGAGCGGATCCATAGTGGTGTATTGATATGGTGAATATGTGGACTCGTGTGCGCCACCTCAAAAGAGTTACTTGGAATTGTAGTTTAGGATAGCCACCGAGTCAAAGCTGGCTTGCTGCAGTTAAACTCCACCACCCCCTTTGATATTGATGCATATGTACATAGTTCTGATGTAAGTCTTGCTGGGAACAATTGTACTCACGTTTGCCCATTTTATGTTTTGCAGAGAGACGTCAGTCTCGCTAGTAGTTCCGTGTGGACTTCGACGTTTAGCTTGATACCTCAGCTACGATCTTGTGCCCTCAGCAGGATCGGGTAGATAGTCAGGCTTCGCCGCCTTTTTCATTTGTAGATGTCTGTACTCAGACATGTTAAGCTTCCGCATGTGCTTTGACTTGTATGCTCTGAATGTTGGGTCATGAGACCCATGTTTGTAATATCTGGCTCTTCGGAGCCTAATGAATAAATACTCTGAGTCGTAGAGTCTTGTTGTGATGCCATGTTGTATTTGCACACATCAAGCATATTGTGTGTATGTTTGAAATGCTTGGTATGTGTGGGATCCGACAACCTAGTTGTTTATCCTTGGTAGCCTCTCTTATGGGGAAATGTAGTCTTGTGCTTCCATGAGCCATAGTAGTCCGCTACAGCCCGGTTCACCGGAGCCCTGCTAGCCCAGCACTACTGCTCCGGAACACTTGAATGGCCGGCATGTGATTCACTTCGTTCCTGTGTCTGTCCCTTCGGGGAAATGTCACGCGGTGACATCCGGAGTCCTGCCTAGCCTGCTACAGCCCGGGTTCCGGGAGTCCTGTCAGCCCAGTGCTACAGCCCGGATTCACACGCTGCTGACCGACATGCTCAATGTTGATTCATGTATGCCTGTCCCCGTAAGTTATTGCCACTTTGGGTTCACGACTAGTCATGTCGGCCCGGGTTCTCTGTCATATGGATGCTAGCGACACTATCATATACGTGAGCCAAAAGGCGCAAACGGTCCCGGGCCATGGTAAGGCGACACCCGTGGGAATACCGTGCGTGAGGCCGCAAAGTGATATGAGGTGTTACCGGCTAGATCGATGTGACTTGGAATCGGGGTCCTGACAGTGGGTATCTGGACGATTGCAGTTTAGACCCGCATCCTCGGTGGTGTCCGGACACTTTATTCGTGATCCGAAGAACAACCCATACATCTCTTCAAGCGTCACGCCGAAGAATTGCTGAATAGTTCGCGGTCCTTCCGGGTTGAGCTCCCACATATGGAGAGGTCGACGTTGGCATGGCATGACCCGACGAACTAGCATGACTTGCATTACCTTGACAAAGCTGACATCTCTCTTGAGGAGATCTCGGATGCGACTCTGCAACGTCGGCACGTCATTAACTGGCCCCCAGTCCATCCCCTTGTTGACCCATGACGCCAGTTGTGGCGGGGGGCCTGAACGGAAGGCGGGGGCAGCTACCCACTTAGTACTTCGGGGAGCTGTGATGTAAAACCACTCCCGCTACCATAAGTTGGACATCTCCGGGAAGGAACCCTTTGGCCATGGAGCATCTGCGCCTTTGCTTATTATGGCACCTCCGCATTCTGCGTGTCGCCCATCGATCATCTTCGGCTTCACATTGAAGGGCTTAAGCCATAAGCCGAAGTGTGGGGTGATGCAGAGGAAGGCCTCCCACACGACGATAAACGACGAGATGTGAAGGATGGAATCTGGAGCTAGATCATGGAAATCGAGCCCGTAATAGAACATAAGCCCTCTAACAAAGGGATCAAGACTAAAGCCTAGCCCTCAGAGGAAGTGGGAAACAAATATGACACTCTCGTTGGGTTCGGGAGTGGGGATGACCTGCCCTTGAGCAGGCAGCTTGTGCGAGATTTCGGCGGTCAGATACCTGGCTTCTCTTAGCTTCTTGATGTCCTCCTCTGTGACAGAGGAGGCCATCCACCGGCCTTGAAGGTTGGATCCGGACATGATTGAAGGTCTGAAGCGCTTAGCCTGAGCCTTGGGTGTTAGAATTCGAGGTGGGAGAAGGGAAGGATCGAGCGCGAGAAGAAAAGGACAGGCCTTGGCCCCTTTATAAAGAGGGTGAATATCAAGCGTCCTCCGCGTGGCCGTTTGGAACTTGCCTAAAATCGAGGAGTCATACTAGCAGGCACGATTGGGTTACCCACACCCGTATTGATGAGAATCCCGTGATGAGGGGACACGATCTCTGCTTCAAGAAGACGTGCCAAGAAAACCGCCTCGCAACCCGTGCAGTGGCAGGCTGGTTGAGAAAAACAGTTCGAATAATGACCGGGCCATGGCGTGATGTCACGCTATGAAATTTGTCAACAGATTAGATTTGTGGAATATTGTACTCTCTACGGTGGTATGTGGACTTTGTTTTGCAGAGCCGGACACGATCCTTGTGTTCAAAATCTTCTATGGAGTATTCGTAGGAGGAACCCACCTTGCAATGTCGAAGACAATCTGCGCGCCGGACTTATCGTCATTGAAGCCTGGTTCAGGGGCTACTGAGGGAGTCCTGGATTAGGGGGTCCTCGGACAGCCGGACTATATGCCTTGGCCGGACTGTTGGACTATGAAGATACAAGATTGAAGACTTCGTCCCGTGTCCGTATGGGACTCTCCTTTGCGTGGAAGGCAAGCTTGGCAATTTGGATATGTAGATCTCCTCCCTTGTAACCGACTCTGTGTAACCCTAGCCCCCTCCGGTGTCTACATAAACCGGAGGGTTTAGTCCGTAGGATAACAACAATCATAATCATAGGCTAGCTTCTAGGGTTTAGCCTCTACGATCTCGTGGTAGATCAACTCTTGTAATACTCATATCATCAAGATCAATCAAGCACGAAGTAGGATATTACCTCCATCGAGAGGGCCCGAACCTGGGTAAACATTGTGTCCCCCGCCTCCTGTTACCATCTGCCTTAGACGCACAGTTCGTGACCCCCTACCTGAGATCCGCCAGTTTTGACACCGACACCCCTGCTCCAACCCGGCCGACATCCGACCGCGGTCGACCCGGCCCCCCGCGGCGCGGTCGTCGACCGTTTGGGCCCGCGCGCCATCGACAACACCGACGCCCGTCACTGCCTCGACCGACTTGCCCTCTCCTAGGAGCTGGAAGAGACTGGCCCCGTCGGACCGGCGTGCTTTGGGCCACGCATCCGGGGTGAGCCCTTCACCAAAGGGTTCACGCTCCCCCGCGACACCCTCAAGTACAACAACACCATGAAGCAGGAGGACTGGCTCACCGACTACACCACCGCCATCGGCATCGTCGGCGGTAACCACTGCCTCGCCGTGCGCTACCCGCCCCTCATGCTCCAGGGGTCGGCCCGCACCTGGTTGAACAGTCTGCCAGCTGGCAGCATCAACACGTGGGTCGACTTCGAGCAAGCCTTCGTGCACAACTTCACTAGCACCTACAAGCGACCCGGCCGCCCCAGCCAGCTCGCCATGTGCGTGCAGGGGCCGGCGGAAACCGGCCACGAGTACCTCGCACGCTGGACCGAGCTCCGGAACAGCTGCGAGGGCGTCCACGAAGTCCAGGCGATCCAATACTTCATCAACAGGTGCCGAGACGGCACCCTCCTCAAGCACAAGCTCTTGCGCTCCGAGCCGGCCACCATGGCCGTGCTCATGGTGACAGCGGACAAGTACGCCAACGCCGACTCCGCCATGAAGATCCAGGTGGCACTGGATGAAGCCGGCAAAGCAAAGCCGGTGCCCCCCCGAAGCCGGCCTGCGAAAGCAGCCGGCAGCAGCACAACCAGCAGAACAATAAGCGCAAGGCCGACCAACCGACCCAGCGCTATGACAACCGGCTCGTCGCGGCCGCCGAACAGGCGACCACTGCCGACCCGGCCGCCAAATGCCAGAACACCGGCAAAACGACATGGCAGCCCGCCATGAGCTTCGAGGAGATGCTTGACGCTCCCTGCAAACACCACATCGGCATGAGGCCGTCCATGCACACGCTCCGACAGTGCGCCATCAGCAAGCGCATCGCGAGGGGCGACATCCCACCCCTCCGGCTTTGGCTCTGGGAGCAGGGCAGCCGCCTCCGCCTCCTCCACCACCACTAGCCGACGGCGCGATGCGCGATGACCCTACCCGGCCCAGAACGTGATCTACGTCGTCTTCACCAGCCTCGGCGATGACAAGTGCAGCGAGCGCCTCCTTCGGCAGGAGGTGAACACAGTCATCCCGGCCAAGACGGAATACATGCATTGGTCGGAGCGCCCGGTCACCTGGACCCGGGAGGACCACCCGACTGTCATGCCAAACCCGGTTGGTTACGCCCTCATCCTCGACCCCACTATCGTCGGGCCTCGGCGCACGTGCAAGTTCTCCCGGGTTCTCGTGGATGGCGGCAGCAGCATCAACATCCTGTACCGCGATACCATGACCAAGCTCGGCCTCGAGGCCAAGGACCTGGAGCCAACCCGGACGATCTTCCATGGCATCGTTCCCGGCCTTTCCTGCTCCCCGACCGGCCGGATCTGGCTCGACGTCCTGTTCGGCGACATCGGCCATTTCCGACGCGAGCCGATATGGTTCGAGGTGGTGGACCTATCCAGCGCGTACCACGCACTGCTAGGCCAGCCAGTGCTCGCCAAGTTCATGGCGGTCCCCCACTACGCCTACCTGAAGATGAAGCTGCCTAGTCCAAAGGGCCTCATCACCATCGCCGACGACTACCACAAGTCCCTGGAGTGCGCCCGAGACGGCG
Source organism: Triticum aestivum (assembly GCF_018294505.1). Taxonomy (NCBI): domain Eukaryota; kingdom Viridiplantae; phylum Streptophyta; class Magnoliopsida; order Poales; family Poaceae; genus Triticum; species Triticum aestivum. Next base: position 295,620,735 of record NC_057802.1, on the reverse strand, counting down.
CCAAACTAGCCGAGTCGCTGGTCGTAGCCGAGGATCGGCGCCAACTTGACCGGATCGTCGCCTTGGCCCAAGAGGCGTCGGCCGCACACGTCCCGGCTAAGGAGCCGGCCGATGAGGCCGCGTTCAAGCCCTCCAAGGAGACCAAGAAGGTGAAGCTGAACCCGGAACACCCCAGCTGCAGCAAGTACGTTGTCGTGGGCACCCGCCTCGACAGCAAATAGGAAGGCGAGCTTGTCGACTTCCTCCATGAGCATCGGGATATTTTCACATGGACCCCAAAGGACATGTCGGGTATCCCGAGGAAGTACGCCAAGCACAAACTCCACGTCCGCAAGGACGCCAAACCTGTCCGTCAACCCCTACGACGTTTTTCCGAAGAGAAGAGAAGGACCATCAGTGAAGAGGTCGCCAAGCTTTTGGCGGACGGCTTCATCCTGGAAGTGTTTCACCCCGAGTGGCTGGCCAACCCAGTCCTCGTCCCGAAGAAGAACAAGACCTGGCGCATGTGTATTGACTACACCAGCCTGAACAAGGCCTGCCCCAAAGACCCGTTCTCCCTCCCGCGGATCGACCAAGTCATCGACTCCACTGCCGGGTGTGAGCTCCTGTCCTTCCTGGATGCTTACTCCTGCTATCACCTGATCAAGCTGGACCCAGCCGACGCCCTGAAGACGTCCTTCATCACGCCCTTTGGGCGTATTGCTACATCATCATGTCGTTCGGCTTGAAGAACGCCGGCGCCACCTTCCAGCGCTGCATGCAGAAATGCTTGCTGCCACAAATCGGCCGCAATATCCACGTCTACGTGGACGACATCGTGGTGAAGACCAAGCAGCACCTCACGCTCCTTGACGACCTGAAGGAGACCTTCACCAACCTGCGCGAGTACAAGCTCAACCTCAACCCGGAAAAGTGCGTTTTCGGCGTCCCGGACGGAAAGCTACTCGGCTTCCTCGTCTCGGAGCGCGGCATTGAGGCAAACCCGGAGAAGATCAAGGCCATCGAGCGCATGCGCAAGCCGGCTCGGCTGCGCGATGTCCAGAAGTTCACCGGCTGCTTGGCCTCGGTCAGCCAGTTTCTCAGCCGGCTGGGCGAGAGGGCCTTGCCCCTATATCAGCTGATGAAGAAGACGACACCGTTCGAGTGGAACGACCAGGTGGACAAAGCCTTCCGGGATCTCAAGCGCATGCTCTCCACCGCACCAGTCCTGGCCGCACCGGCCAAGAAGGAGCCGTTGTTGCTCTATATCGCCGCGACATCGCGGTCGGTCAGCATGGTGATGGTGGTCGAGCGACCAGAGAAGGACAAGGTCCAAGCTGTCCAACGCCCCGTCTACTACCTGAGCGAGGTGCTCTCCGCCTCAAAGCAGAACTACCCGCACTACCAGAAGGTGTGTTACGGCGTGTACTTCACCGCCAAGAAACTGAAGCAGTACTTCCAAGAGCATGTTGTCACCGTGGTCAGCACGACCCCTCTCGGCGAAATCATCGGGTGCCGGGATGCCTCTGGCCGGGTCGCCAAGTGGGCGCTCGAGCTAGCCGGCCACACCATCCTCTACGAGCCCCGCACTACGATCAAGTCCCAAGCTTTGGCCGACTTCCTCATCGACTAGACCGAGACTCAGTACCTGCCACCGCCACTGGACTCGACGCACTAGCACATGCACTTCGACAGCTCGAAGATGCGACTCGGCCTGGGAGCCGGCATCGTGTTGTCCTCTCCCAAGGGCGACCGGCTCAAGTATGCACTGCAGATCCACTTCGCCGCTTCCAAAAACATCGCTGAGTATGAAGCCCTTGTGCACGGCCTCCGGCTCGCCAAGGAACTCAGCATCCGGCGCATCCTGTGCTTCGGCAAGTCGGAATTGGTGGTGCAGCAATGCTCCGGCAAGTGGGATGCCCACGACTCCAACATGGCAAGCTACCGCTTCCTCGTTTAAAAGCTATCCGGATTCTTCATGGGCTGTGAGTTCCTCCATGTCCCGCGCGCAGAAAATGAGGCGGCCGACTCGCTCGCCAAGATCGCCTCGTCCTGGCAGTCCATTCCGTCCGGCGTCTCCCTCGAGCATCTGCACAAGCCGTCCGTCAAGCCGTCTCCGGACTCAGAGTCCATCCATGTTCCAGCCGACCCGGCCGCGCCCCAACCCGGCCCGGGGACTGCTCCAACCGACCCGGCCGCGCCTCAACCCGTCCCGGGGACTACCGAGCCCGACCTGGGGACTGCCGAACCCAACCCGGAGGCTGCTCAACCCGACTCGGGGGCTACCGCACTGGAGCCTGAAATAGCGGTCATCTTCGCCGTAGTGACGGCGCCATCCTGGGCCCTGCCCATCTCAGAGTTCCTGGAGAACGGGGTCCTTCCCAAGGACGAGACCGAAGCTCGGCAAGTACAGCGCCGAGCGTCCGCCTACAGCATCATCAACAACGAGCTCGTCAAGCGCAGCTCCACCAGCGCATTCCAATGCTGCGTCGAGCAAGACAAGGGCATTGAGATCCTCCTCGACATACACCAGGGCGAGTGCGGGCACAACGCCGCCTCGCGATCCCTGGTGGCCAAGGCGTTCCTCCATGGTTTCTACTGGCCCATGGCCCTCAAAGACGCTGAGTCGCTTGTCCTCAAGTGCGAGGGGTGCCAGCGCTTCAGCAAACGCAGCCACCAGCCGGCGTCGGCACTTCGGACCATCCCGATTTCCTGGCCCTTCGCGGTCTGGGGACTCGACATGGTGGGGCCCTTCAAGACCGCTCGAGGCGGCATGACGCATTTGCTAGTGGCGGTGGACAAGTTCACCAAGTGGATCGAAGCAAGGACGATCAAGAAGCTGGATGGGCCAACGACCGTTTGATTTGTCAAGGACATCGCGGTGCGCTACGGCATGCCGAACAGCATCATCACGGACAATGGCACCAACTTCGCCAAGGGCGCACTCACGCAGTACTGCTCCGTCTCCGGCATTCGCCTCGACCTGGCTTCCGTTGCAGATCCGCAGTCCAATGGCCAGGTCGAGCAGGCTAACGGCCTCATCCTATCTGGCATCAAACCGCGACTCGTCGAGCCGCTCATCCGTTCACCCGGCAGTTGGCTTGACGAGTTGCCGGCCGTCCTTTGGAGTCTCCGCACAACGCCAAACAGGTCAACCGGGTTCACCCCGTTCTTCCTCGTTTACGGAGCAGAAGCCGTCATCCCGACCGACGTCGAGTTTGACTCGCCGCGCGTCACGATGTACACGGAAGCCGAAGCCAAGGAAGCCCGCGAAGAAAGCGTCGACTTGCTCGAAGAAGCACGCCTCCTAGCGCTCAGCCGGCACTACAAAAAAAAGACACATCCGTGACATTTTGGGCCGAACGAATTTTTTTTCTGTCATACATATGACACTTCTATGACGATAATTGTGACAAAACCCGGTATCATCATAGATGTGGTGGGCTCCTACTTCTATGACAAAAAATAATGACAGAAAATGGGCTTTTCGTCCTGGGCGGGCCGGAGACGCAGCTGCATGACATTCTTTGGGCCGTCCATGACGGAAAAACCGTGGTAGAAGCAAGGGGGAGGAAAATTTCGGGGAGTTCCCGGTTACGGTGGGAGGTCGGGGGCCGAGCGATGCGCGTTTCTCTCGTACACATACGCGCGTGTGTGTGAGGCGTTGGCTCTAACTGAACCCGAGCGAGGCGTTGGGCTCTAACTGAACCCGAGCGATTGCACTGCAGGCTACGCGTTACTGAACCCGAGCGATCGATGGCTGTTAACTGAACCCGATCGAGCGATTCCTTCGCTACTGCTGCTAACTGAAGCCGATTGATTGGATGAACAGTGAGCGTTGCGGGGGGCGGGGGGGGGGGGTGGATGAACAGTGAGCGGTGGCGTTGCCTCTGGATGAACAGGACCCCGTGGTGTGGAGGGCTGGATGAACAGTAGATGATGGAGGGGTGCCCGTGGAGGGGTGGTTGAACAGGACCCTGTGGTGTGGAGGGCTGGATGAACGGTAGACGGTGGAGGGGTGCCCGTGGAGGGGTGGTTGAACAGTAGCCGGTGGAGGAGCGCGCGGTGGAGGCTGGATGAATAGGAGCCCGTGGAGGCTGGAGGAGGTCGACGGTGGAGATGAACAGTACCCCGCGGAGTCCCGTTTTGCGGTACGCCACACCCCTCCCGATGAACATTACCCCCGTTTCGATCGTAGGAGGTCCGTTTCGTCCGTTTTGCGGTACGCCACACCCCTCCCGATCAACAGGACCCCCGTTTCGACCGTAGGAGGTCCGTTTCGTCTGTTTTGCGGTATGCCACACCCCTCCTGATTACCAGGACCCCAGTTTCGACCGTAGGAGGTCCGTTTCCTCCGTTTTGCGGTACGCCACACCCCTCCCGATCAACAGGACCCCCGTTTCGACCGTAGGAGGTCCGTTTCCTCCGTTTTGCAGTACGCCACACTCCTTCCGATCAAAAGGACCCTCGTTTCGACCGTAGAAGGTCCGGTTCCTCCGTTTTGCGGTACGCCACACCCCTCCCCATGAACACGACGCATTCCGTTGCCTCCCCATGAACACGACGCATTCCGTTGCCTCCCCATGAACACGACGACGACGCTGTTTCTCCGTTCGACCCAGCCATGTACACGAGCCCTCGCCGTACGCATGCGCGAGTAGGCGTTCGAGACCCTGCCCGTATGTACGTACGTGGCCGTATTTTCTTTCTTGCACCCTGGCCGCTGTGCGTACGTGTACATGCTACGTGCGCGACCCTAATACGACACGTACGCGCCTCTACTACGACACGTGCGCGCCTCTACATCGACCAGTATATATGTACGTACACATTCGCGACCAGAATGACAACGCTACGTACGCTTCGACCAGGTGGGTCCTGACTGTCAGGCACTTCCTTGCCTGCGAAGATGTAGCTGGTGGGTCCCAGCAATCAGGGGGCGAATCGTTTTGTTTTTTTGCCCGGACGCACTTCCTTGCGTGCGAAGATGTAGCTGGTTGGTCCCAGCAGTCAGGGGGGCGAATCATTTTTTTTGCCTGGACGCACTTCCTTGCGTGCAAAGGTGTAGCTGGTGGGTCCTAGCAGTCAGGGGGGAAAGGTTTTTTTGTGAAATACGGTGGCCTGTCCGGTGGGTCCCTACTGTCAGGTGGAGGAATCATTATTTTTCGCGTAATAAGGAGGCACTTCCTTGCTGCCGCCGTGGACCCAGCTGTCAGCCTCTCCACGTACAGTCCACGTCCGATGGAAGTCGTTCCTTGACCACGTTGACCACGCCGCGCCGAGAGCACCAGGGCGGTGGACGACGGTGAGGCCTAGGAAGGGGACGAAGCGGAGCCGGTGAAGACGCGACAGTGGATGCCCACGCGGAGAGGAGTATGAGGGTTCACTCGTTCGGCTACGGTGTGAGGCTCCCGTCGTCGCAGGGCCTGGCCAGTGGTAGGATTAGTAGGGGGCGGTGAGGCCTCCGCGGCAGCACAGCCGGCCACGGGAGGCAGGAGTAGGCGGCACGATCGGCGCTGCTTTGGGCGGCTGGAGCAAGAAGACCAGAGGTTGAAGAAGCACTACGGCCGTTGGATGGACATCGTACGGTCACTGGAGCTAGAATCGTTCATATTGACTAAGTTGACAAAGCCCTCCGTCCCCGTCAACTTAGTAGGCCCACAAGTCAGCCTCCCACCAAGGTGGGTCCCAGCTAGCAGGGGGAGTATTCATTTTTTTGTGCGTAATAAGGAGGCACTTCCGGTGGGTCCGAGCTGACAGCGGGGGGAACGTTTTTTCCGCGAAATACGGTGGCCCGTCCGGTGGGTCCTAGCAGTCAGGGGGAAACATTTTTTTTGTGAAATAAGGTGGCCCGTCCGGTGGGTCCCCGCTGTCAGGTGGAGGAATAATTATTTTGCACGTAATAAGGAGGCACTTCCTTGCGGCCGCCATGGACCCAGCTGTCAGCCTCTCCACGTACAGTACTCTTCCGATGGAAGTTGGTCGTTGACCATGTTGACCACGCCGCGCCGAGAGCACCAGGGCGGTGGACGACGGCGAGGCCTAGGAAGGGGACGACACGGAGCTGGGGAAGACGCAACAGTGGAAGCCCGCGCGGAGAGGAGTACGAGGGTTCACTGGTTCGGCTGCGGTGTGAGGCTGTCGTCGCCGCAGAATAACAGGGGGTGTGGGTGAGTGGAGGGATGGCCTGGCCAGCGGTGGGAGTAGTATGGGGGCGGTGAGGCCTCCGCGGCAGCACAGCCGGCCACGGGAGGTAGGAGCAGGCGGCACGACCGGCGCTGCTTTGGGCGGTTGGACCAAGAAGACCAGAGGTTGAAGAAGCACTACGGCCGTTGGATGGACATCGTACGGTCACTGAAGCTACAATCGTTTATATTGAGTAAGTTGACAAAGCCCTTGGTACGCTCCAACTTAGTAGGCCCACAGGTCAGCCTCCGAAACGGTGCGCCCCAGATGTCAGGGGGAGGAATCATTTTTTGGGCCGCCGAAGCTAAGTATATCCGAGAATGAAGAAGAATCACGACATCCAATGGATAGACATCCAACAGCCACTGCCGCTAGAACCGTGTGTTGACTATAATAAGTTGATAAAGCCTTGCATACGCATCAACTTACTTTTTTAGGGGACGCGTCACTTAGTAGGCCCACAAGTGTGTGGCAGAGAACTTATAGCCCATTTGCGTTTTGTAACAATGTACAACCCATTTTTGAATTCTAATGGAATTTACAAGAGCCCATTTACAGTTTGTTAAAAGTACATCCCATTTTCTAGCTAGGACAACGATTAATAATTTCAACCAACCGTTGAAGACAGAATTCAATAAAATTTCCCACATTTTGATGGGATCCGAAATATTTTTATCCCGAAATTTCTAGTCAGATTAAATATAAATTTGTATTACGTAAAAATCCAACGAAACATTGCGCGCAACAATGAAAATTTAAGATTTTCAAAATCCATAAATAATATTTTATAAACTAATTTCGTGTTTGGTGCATTTTTTTATAGTTACTGCCCAGTTTTTATAATTACATCCCATTTATTATTTTTTATAGCCCATTTTCCTGTTAAGCCTAATGCATCCCTCCTAGGAAAGATTTGCAGCCCAGCGGGGCGGAGAATAACAAGTTGACCTTGCCTGGGTATTCCTCAAAAAGACGTATAGCTGGGCTAGCCATTTTCATCTTGAAAACAATAGTATCTGGGCTGGATATCTGGCTTGGGCTAGACGGGCCACAGCCTGCCTAGTTAATACCCTGCTCTCCTCTAAACAACAACGAAATCATCGCCAAGAAAAACTCTGCAGTGCTCACGCCTCAAAAACACAAATATTGCTCGAGCTGCTTGGTCCCAGCTGTCGGCCGCACCTTGTGCAATTCTCTCGTTTATATTGACTACATAGGTTGACAATGGTGTGGGACCGTGATGTCAGGAAACCAGGAGAAAGCAAAAAATATATAGTTGTACATAATAAAGAGGCACTTGCGTACGTACGGCTATGGCCCTAGTGGGTCCCTAGTGTCATCCAGTCAAAATAAAGTCATGTCCTGAATCCTCATGTTCGTTGACGATGTTAACAATGCTCGGCGCCACGGCGAGCGCAACAACTCGAAGGACAACGGAGAGGGCCTCGCGGGCCCTACGGATGGTCTGATACAGCGCCCGCTGCTCATTCAGGAAGCCAGGATCATCGGACACCTATGAGCACCTTCGAGAAACTGAGACGGCATGAAACAGTAAGGCCGCGCTTGGGAGCTCTGGTTTATTTCAAACCTGTATTAACATACAAGTGTAATTTAATCGTCATCAGAAACAACGCGTAAAATACAGGCGTAATGAAACCAAGGGCCCTAGGTCTGTAAGTAAAACCGGCGGGTTACGCGTGTAATTTGAGAGACCAGTGTATATTTTACGAGCACTGCTATATGGACGACATTACCAGACGATACATGCACGATGTGCGTATCATGCCATCCATGGGCAAGGCTGAAACAGCAGCTAACGGCTGGATTAGCAATCATCCGAGTGTCGTTCAGCGTTTTTATCGTGTGTGAAGTACTTCCGATATTTTACTAGTCGAAATCGACCAACCAAGCACCTTCGCCCGAGACCATCTGCTTTAATTTACAAGCGTCAGTTTTACAAGCGGTTTTGGTTGGAAAACGACGATCCAATCACGGCCTAATATCATGAGTTGGTCGGAAGATCATATGGTTTCACGTCTAACCTATCCGACTTGTTGTATAGGCTATGAATGAAACATCAAACGATGAACTTCTTAAGCACGGAAACAACAAAAGAGGATGATCTTCTTAACAAGCAAATCACTGGCATTAGATCGACATGCAAAACAATACAAAGCATTATTCTCAGGCGGCACGGTGAACAGCTCATGACGCCGCATGCCACAACATTCCAAGCTCAACTTTGCAATCAAACACAAGGCCTGGCATTACATAGACAATATTCAGAACAAACTCTTAACACAGGAATATCTCAGCAGAGTAACTATTTACTTCTAAACTGAACATAGGAATAGGAAAAAACACTCGACGCATGTCTTCTGGCTAACATCAATGAGCAAATTTTGAGAAGGTTTTCCAATTCCAATATATCAAACTAACGTCTTCTTGCTAACGTCAATGATTAAACTTTGACAAGCTTTTCCCATTCAAAATATGTAATGCCTCTGATCGTGGAGTCCTGTCGTAGCTTCTTGTACTTGTTTGGGCACTTTTTTCCCAGGGCACTCCACGTGTTGTTAAATTGCCAATGGTCTCTGCAGACTAGTCATGTCACCGGTGTCTAATAATACTCTGTAAAGCTTCTCGGTCATTCCTTCTGTAATGTAACGCAAACAGTGACTGCTTCTTTCTGCAAAGTGGAACGACCAACTGGACCCAGTAATGCAGCAGTTTGCCTTGGACACATTTGCTCCTTTTGTGCAGTTCAACTAAAATCGAAGTCGGAATAAAACCGAGCTTTAATTTTGATATCCCTGTAAGCAACAATAGGTATAAGGGAAACAATTACTGAGAAATAACGGTTGATGACTTGTACTCCCAGAAGAAAAGCATCTACTGATCTACTTTATCTTAATGGGAAACAAAGCAGGAGAGTAGCAATTCTCCATCAGTGTGATTCATTCATATTGAGTGAGACATTATCTTAACAATGCCTTGTTTCAACATGTATAAAGAACGACAAAGCAGAAAAGTACCATTCCTAAAGCAATGCAACTGATTCATTTTAACAGAGACATTATCTTAACAATACCTTGGTTAAACATGTAGAAAGAACTACAAAGCATGATAGTACCATTCCTAACAAGTGTTGCAGTTTTGAACTAAGATTCAGTAGTTAATTAATTCTGAGAGTGGCATTGCTTAATTTTACCAGCGGCATTAGATTAACGAAAAGCATAAAAAGTTCCAGGGGAGAGTGGGCGCAACAATAGTATGTGCTTCCATCTACTTATAAAGGGGGTGATGCAGAGTTTGTTGTAACAAAGCAACAAGCATCATGTCTGGGTTGGTCCCATTTTTGTTCACTACTTAATGGGAAAAGACAGCAATACAATAGCTTCAATTCAACATTTATTTAAAACAGTACCAATACAAGTAGCACAACATCTCAAAGCACACTGCACAATCATGTGGATGAAGGCCTGTACTGACCTTTCATGAGACGGACAAGATAAAATACGAATCTGCCAACATGAATAGGAAATCCAATCTCATTTTGTGCAGTTGCACTGAAATCAAGCAAAGTGTTTCGCGTAGCGAAGCAAAATGTCGCAATAGCAACAAGTTGAATAGATATCCCTGTTTAAACAGAGGCAAAAAAGGAATCAATTACTGGCTAATAAAGGAGGATGAAACATGCGGCCACAAAAATGGTAATCACGCCAATCCCTAACAAGTGTTGCAGTTTTGAAATAAGATTCAATAGTTAATTCTGAGAGTGGCATCAATTACTGGCTTATAAAGGGGGTGATGCTAAATTTGTTGTAACAAAGCAACAAGCATCATGTCTGGGTTGGTCCCATTTTTGTTCACTACTTAATGGGAAAAGACAGCAATACAATAGCTTCAATTCAACATTTATTTAAAACAGTACCAAAACAAGTAGCACAACATCTCAAAGCACACTGCACATCATGTGGTTGAGATCAAGATTTGAAACAACTCGCCAGGAAGACTGGAAACAAATCTTGATCTCCTTTTGTGCAATTCCACCAAAATTAAGCAAAGTCACCGGTGTGACATTCAAGTTGAACTGCACAAAACACTCTTAAAACATAAGTGTTTCGAGTAGCGAAGCAAAATTTTGCAATAGCAACAAGTTGAATCGATAGCCCTTACAGAGGCAAAAAAGGAAACAATTACTTGCCGATAAAGGTGGATGAAACAAACGGTGACAGAAAGAAGCATCTAACTTATCTTGGAAGGAAAACAAAGTTGGACAGTAGCATTTCTAAAACGGTTGCATTGATTCATATTAATAGAGACGTTCTCTTGAAACAACATTCGTTAAAAAATGTAATTTACTTTTAACAGTGGCATTGCTTCAATTTTCCGGCGGCATTCTTAGATTAACAACAGCAAAATAGTTGTATGGGACATGCCAGCACCATGTGCATCCACACGTATAAATGGGTGATGCAGAGTATGTAGCCAAGCAGCATATATGCGTTGGTCCCATATTTGTTCTCTTTGAACCTTCTTCCTATGTGAGGGGAGCAAATCTAGTCCTGCACAAACTACCCGACCCCCAGTTTCTTTCCCTTTTCAACAAAGAGATCGGTTCCTTACAGATGTGTGTACTGGGTTACCCCCTCTTTCCCTTTTCGACCTACAAAGCGGCTGGATAGCCAGTCTATACTACTTTCCGCCCCTCCTTTCCTCATTGAACCACATCCTAGATTCTTGCTCCAGCCCACCGCACCCTTCTTTCCTCTTTGAACCAAGACCTAGATTCGACTACAGATCGAAAAAGATCCACATGCAGCTAGAGCAACGACGGTTTCAAAGAAACTTATACCTTAGGGTCGTCGGGATGTGGCAAGGCATGCAGCGGGAGGCCGGATCCGTCCACACTACGTACGGCAACGAGGAAGAAGGGGTTGGTGGCCCTCCCGCACAGGCGCTGGGTGAAAGAGAACAGCGCAGCCGGCAGTGGATTGCCTCCCTCGCCGAAGGCGATAGAGTGAACGCTGCACCTCCTCCCCTTCCCGGTGCGACGGGATACAGACGCCTCCTTCACCAGCTGTGAGGGGGAGAGAGAGACAAGAGGCCAACGCAGTCTTGTTTAGATCTGGTGAAGAGAGGGTGTGAGACTATGAATATAGCAAACCTTAGCAAATGAACGCTGAGCCTCCAGCTTGTAACATATATGTAGTGCGGCGAGCATGTGGAGAGTGCAAACCCTAGCGAACAAGCGCTGAGGTTCCCGCTTATATATACTACTGTAGTACGGACTGAGCTCCGGTGCCTTCACTGCACCTGCTTTTGGCTGTATGACAGGTGAGCCAGCCACATTTTGGGCCCACCTGTCATAAATCCAAAGGCAGGTGCACTAAGTCAATGAAGCTGCGTCCATATAGTACTCTCATGTATACGACTAATATATAGTGGAGTGGTTATCTTATTCTCTCCATATAGTACTCTCGTGTATACGACTAATATAACATACATCATCTCTTGTTTGCGCACGTCCGGACCGCTGCCACGGCCGGTCCTCACCAACCCGAACCCTCTTCATCACCTGCGCGTGCTTCCCGCCCGAAACGGTCAGTGCCGCATTCATGCCCGGCCAGAGCGCACGTGACCTCTCACTGGCGCCGGCATTGAAGCGGCGCGCCAGCCGAGAGAGCGTCGCCCGCGCCGCTTCCGGGTGCACGCGGATGCTCCGCGTTCAAAGGTCGCAATAGCCGGCTACCCATGCATGTACAAAGTTCTTGGGAGTCCGTGCTACAGCTAGTTGTCCTCCCCCAACTCGTCAATCTCTTCCAGTAGTGCTAGTACTCCATGGCGCGATCCATCGACAAGCATGCGGGAAAGTTATCGTATACTCGGTTTGCGGTGAGTGGCATGCCGAGCGACCGTGTGGGTTCGAGCCGTGGAGGAGGGTGAGACACGAACACGACAGACATGATTTAAACGTTGGTTTTGCTCGATGGCGCGATCCAACGAAATGAAACGTTGGTTTCTCTCCGTTTCCATTTTTTCTCCGGAAAAACAGAAACTTTCCACTCCATTTTCATTCCTATTCCAAGGTTGCCCCGTTACAACATTCCATCAAATACAAAGGAAAACTAACACGCATGCTGATGCATCTCAATGATTCATAGATCATAGCCAATATTTACTTCACAACTAAAGAAAAAAGTTGTGAGAGCGTGTACGAAATAAAAACTACTGATGGGGTCGCTACGACTTAAACACTAAACCCTAAACATGATTTAATTTCCTGGCCAGGTAAAACCTGTCAAAGGAAAGACGGATGGCACCCTCGGATCATACGATGCTTTTGTGCAGTTCCACTAAAATCGACCTGAGCATCCCTGATGGCAAAGATATTGAAGAAGTGTGATTAGAATAATAGTACTGGCACTAGTTCATGAGACATAAACTCATCACAAGTAGAAGCCGGTAGAAGTAGAGAAAGATCGACATGGAGGTGGAGCTACGGTAGTGGAGCAAGCCGGCTCCAAAAGGAAGATGGACTACCTGGGACGTCGGGCTGTAGCTAGAAGGGCGTTTGGGACGCGGCATCGGCCCATACCGCGGTGACCCCCGATTGGGACGCACCGACTGTGGGTTTTTCTCCCTCGCCGATGTCGACCACGTCTACGCAGAACATTGTTCCCTTCCCCCAGCTGCGGGATCAGGCCCGTCGTTCTATGCTTGTGAAGAGAGCAACCTAAGCAAGCAGGCTTGTAGCTTAGGCTCCTGCTAGTGTATATATAGTGGTTTTGTTTTTCTCTCCATATCAACCATTTTATATTGCGTACGTGTCATTCAAGAGTGAAATGATGGTTGCTTCTTCCGACTAACTTACTGTGTGATTTGACTGCTCCTTAGTGGCCCCTACACGTACTCCCCCTACGTGTATGCAACAGTCACACGTACACATGGACGCAAAAACGCGCGCGACGCCCTAATGCATGCATGTCCGAGCACACGACGGAACACACACGGTCACGCTCAAGTGCTCAACCTACACGTGCATGCACACACATACTCAGTCAGGGTGAGCTAATGACTGTATAAACACCGGAAAATATATATATTGAGCGCAATGAGCGTATTATGAAGTCCACTGACCGTATTTTTACAAATATACAGTGACAGACAGTGTATTTATCTCATTTGAAATTAAGCCATATTAACCGGAGAGGAGGCAGTATGGACTAGCATTACTTTGTTGTGTCCCGTCAACTTGCCGAACGAGGAGAAGGTTGCAAGACGGGAGAAGCTTGCGCGCGGTGGCTCGCAGGACAAGGAGAAACTTTTGACTAATGCAAGCTCTCCCTCGCTCAAGCGATGGACGTGCAACAGTTAATTCGGTGTCAGATTGCCAGAAGCATACACTATACTACTAGTGCTATTATTGTTCGACTTCCCGAATAGGCGAACAGCCAAGCGCAAAGTTTACTATTACTACTACTATAGTCTATAAAGGTACGTACTATACTAGTACTAGGAACCGGATGGAGGAGCGTCTGCACTCTTATTATAATTTTAAAATGTGATAAAGCAATCTTCAACACATTTGGTTCTCTTCGAGGGTTCTCGCATGTGATAATGGAAGTTAATTGCATGGAACACTTGCCACAATTCTCGCTTAATTCTGGCTCATATCCTGTTACAAATAGTAGCGCTCGGTAATATTTCCTCTTTTTTTGTTATTCAGCATGTAAACAGGTCAGCAAACCTTGCGGCGCATCTTCGTGCGAACCGTGCTTGCTGCACTTTGAATGTGCCCGAGAGCTGGCTTGATGAAACACCTCGCTTCCTACTTCTTTTTTTGCGGGGTACCTCGCTTCCTAGTGACCAGTGTCTTGGCTGATCGTCCTAAGAATGCTTATATATGAATAAAGCTCTCTCACTTACCAGCAAAAAAGATTAAGCCATATTAACCGGAAAGGAGGGAGTATGGACTAGCACTACTTTTTGGTGTGTCCCGTCAACTCGCAGAACGAGGAGAAGCTTGCAGGACAAGGTGAAGCTCGCTTACACCTTTTGACTAATGCAACCTACCCTCGGTGGACATGCATCAGTCCATTCGGTGTCAGATTGTCAGAGGCATACACTGTAGTCCCAACATGCGGAGTACCATCATTGTTCGACTTCACGAAGAGGCGAAGCGCCAAGCGCAGTAGTACGAGTAGTACTACTACTAGAACCGCATGGTGGAGCGTCTGTACTCTTATTTTTTTATCTCTGATAAAGTACACGTTTATTCCGGAGAAGGGCGGAAAACGGCAGCCCAACATGTAATGAATGATATCGATCAACCAACCATGCTCGAATATATCTTGGCCTCCGCGCGAGCCCGTCTGTGTGTTCTCGCTCCTCGTCTCTCTCAAGGAACGGCGGGTTGGCTCTTTGCCGTCAATTGAGATCGGTTTGCTCACACTCCTGTCCCACATGTCAGTGATATGCCAAGAGGAGGTGCGTTGACCGACTGGCCATACGCGTACTTGGTTTTGCACCTTCATACTACTCCTCCCTCCGTCACAGTTTACAGGGCGCGCTTCATTATGATGCATTTCTCTCAATGCATTTCCACCACCAGAGAGACTTTAGACACGTTTGGTTTAATGCTCAATTAATTAGGGCATGGTAACCGCAATCAAGTCCACAATTTTCTCTCCATGTACTGTACTACTACGGAGTGGAGTAAGTGCATGCATGTGTGTACCCGGGGTGGAAGCACTGCATGCATGTGTGTACGCATTATTCCCTCTAGTAATAGACGCCATGCTATAACTACCAATGCTATTTTTCAGGCCGATCGCTAGTCGCCTTTGTCCCACAGATTTTTTTTCTTTTTTTCTGAAGCGCGCTGTATAAACAGTGACGGATGGAGTAGTATGAGCGGATTCAAAGAAGAGCGCATTGATGGTTGCTTCTTCAGAGCAACTTACAGTGGGAAAGGTGGGGCTTATGATTTGACTGCTCATTACTCACTATTAATGCGGCGAACGACCGAGCTGAGTCTCCCATGCGGTTGTGCACTACCCCCTTGGTTCTTAAATATACTCCGGAGTATGTGTCTTTCTAGAGATTTCAACGAGTGACTACTCAAATATTTGTCTTTTTAGAGATTTCAAATGGACTGGCACATACAGATGTATATAGACATATTTTAGAGTGTAGATTCACTCATT
Organism: Triticum aestivum; assembly: GCF_018294505.1. Lineage (NCBI taxonomy): Eukaryota > Viridiplantae > Streptophyta > Magnoliopsida > Poales > Poaceae > Triticum > Triticum aestivum. Next base: position 295,605,358 of record NC_057802.1, on the reverse strand, counting down.
TTTCTCCGTATGTAGTCACTTGTTGAAATCTCATGAAAGACGAATAGAATATTTAGGAACGGGGGGAGTACACATACGAAGCAAAATGAGTGAATCTACACTCTAAAATATGCCCGTTTGAATTTGTAAAAAGACAAATATTTAGGAACGAAGGAGCATAATTTTGTGCATGCACATGGACCCGGATGATGAAGAGGCTTCTGGCAATGCTATCAAGCTTCCATCATTTGTTTACATAATTGACGTACTATACAAATAATTTTCCAGCGACATGAAATTGTACAATGGTGTGAGCTTTCAGCTTTTGTTTCGCGTGTCTTGCTATCGATGCTCTTTCGAAAACAATAAAAAACTAACTTCCTTCCTAATGCATGTCAATTATTAGCAGATCAGAGCTAATAATTACATCACAACTGAAGACAGAGTTGTGAGAAGGTGTTAAATTAAAATTGATCCATGCTTTCATTGGCAGCAATGTCCCCCAGCTCTGTCTAAATCAACAAGGCATGTTGGGAAAAAAAGTAGCTGTCTGGAGCATGCAACATTCCGATCATTTTGTGTAGTTCCACTAAAATAGAGCTGAGCATCCCTGTTCCAAAGATATTAAGTGTGATTACGATAATAGAGGACTGCTGATGAAACAATAAACACACAAATAGAAGCCGGTCACCTTTGCAGTCTCTCTTAAGACTAACTAGTTGGAGAAGATTAGGCTCGGAGTTGGATGAGGAGGATAGAGCAAAACCAATCTCCCTTTGTGCAGTCGCACTAAAATGTAGAGACGTTGCCCATGTGACATTTTAGTACAACTGCACAAAACACTCTCAAGAAAAAAGTGATTTGTGCAGTTCACCAAAAGGTCGCAATAGCAACGAGTAGAAAGGAAACAATTACTGGCCAATAACAGTTGATGACACATGCGACGACAAAAAAGATGCATATTCCTTGTCCTAAGGGAAGATAACAACACGGTTGTGTTTGTCTAAAACGGTGTGAGGACGAGAATGCAATATGGAAAGTACGCCGGACGAGCTACGTTTTGGGCAAAGAACTATGGAAGATCCACATGCAGCGACGTGGGAAGACGGGCAGTGGAGCAAGGCCGGAGGGGATACCTGGAGGTCGTCGGGATGTAACTAGGTGAGCGGCGGCGGGCGGAATCTGCGAGCAGGTGGCGTAGGCCCTGCCGCGCCGGAGCTTGGTCAGAGAGAACGGTGTGTACCGCAGATCGGGACATGCTGCCTCGGCGCCGTCAAACGGAGAAACGATGCACTTCCTCCCTTTCCCCCGGCGGACGGGATGCGGCCGGATCAGTGACCAACGGTGAGAGAGAGAGAGAGGCCACCGCACTCCCTTTCCCCCGGCGGACGGGATGCGGCCGGATCAGTGACCAACAGTGAGAGAGAGAGGCCACCGCAGCCTTGTGTGAGATACTCTAAAGAGCGACAAACCAGGCAGGCAGGCTCCATTGTATATAGTGAGCGGACTACCTTTTTCTCCATAAAAATCATTTTATATTCTGTGTACGTGCCATTGAGCGCTATAACTTTATTTAAAAATAACACGGCAACGCGACAAGTCGAACTTTGTTTCGTGCACGCGTGGTACACGACCTCCCTAGGTAAACAACCGCTACAGGCGTTCAAATTAGCATGTGGGCTGCCATTTCATAAAGAAATGAGCTCCACCGTGTACCCGCGCGGGTGTGGCTGGGCACGAAGCGTGAGTACGTGCACGGTGCACCTATTCTCTTCTTGTATATGTACACCACCTACGTGGGGTTGTGTGAGAGAGATACAAACCTAGAGAGATATAGTGTGTGGGTTCTTGAGAGTTTTGGGTGGGGGGTCAATCAAAAAATGTAACATATGCAATGTGTGTGAAATAGAGTCCTGGATACAACATATATATAGAGGGGGCGATCCGCGAGAAGAGAGTGGAGGTATCATCGGCTTGAGGTTTCCATAGAATCGAAGAGAGGGATGATGTGTGTGTGTGTGTGCGCGCGCGATTGATAAAGAGTGCCATCGAATTTGTGTGTGCCCACGTCAAAGATATAGAGTGGCTGGCCTACTGAAATGTGAGATGGGACATGTGCAGTTTGTCTCTGTGGCATGGATACCTACCTGCAGCGCTCGACTATCGGTGTGTGGTGGGGGAAGAGGGAGGCCCAATTAACTATAGAGGTACAATGGCTGGTATATGTGTGGAGGAGGAGAGAGGCCTACCTCATGTATTAAGGAGATCGATCTGCCTCATGTATTAAGGGAGATCGATCGACATCCATGCATATGTGCAGGAGAGGAATAAGGTTGGGAGAGAGACAGATCTAGAGTGTTGGAGGGGGTGGTAGTGGAGTTGCTTCTAACAAATGGTGGGATAGGCTTGCTAGACAAACGGAGGGCACGCCCGCAATATCAATAATAGAGGAGAGGCTGCTTGTTGTCTGTGCACGTGCGTGTGAGAGACGGGTCAGGAGGCATGCACGAATGATGAGGGGGGACGATGTGGCTGTGGTAAGCAGACGTAACTACATAGGAAGATCAATCACCCTTTGTTAGAGAAAGGAGAGACATAACTTGTGAGGTACGTCGATCGATGGGGGGGGGTAGTTAAAGTCGATCTAGGTATATGTTGGGAGATCGATCGGTATACATGCATGTGTGTGTTAGAAGCAATTGAGGCACGAGGAGAAGGATAGAGAGAGAGGGATGCATGTAGGAGGTGGTACGAGAGGCATACTATATCGAGGGGGGAGGAGTGTGCGAGTACGAGAACGATGAAAAGAGTGGTGGGAGTGAGGCATGGACGGTGACAAGAGAAGAGGGGAAGCTTGTGTTTGTGCTAGGCACACCTGGCTAGAGAGGCATATCGATCGATGTGTGCCGTAAAGAAGGAGCTGGGGGGCCTACACACACCGTGGGTGAACGACCTAAAGTGAAAAGATGAATTTGCGCGATGTAGCTAGAGAATGCTGAGGGAGGGTGAGAGGGATGCGGGCGTGTGCATGCACAAGAGAAAGTTAGCGCTAGCTACAAAGATAAGAGGGTTGTGTGGGTGTAAAAGACGAATAGAGATCATATATACTTCATTATAAAAAGCGAATTCGGATATTTGAAGAATTTATCATAGTGTTGCAAACCGACGCATGTGTGAATATATATAACGGTGATACACATGGTGTGGTTATGAACATGTTATACTACATTTAATATATATTATCTCTACTCTTATAAAAAAACGGAGTTGTTGATGATGGTGTGCCTGCCATCCTGCATTATAGGCCGTCCGATTTATATCTGGCGGATAGCAAGGAAACTATGATGGTTGAAGTTGGCAACAATCATGATTGTAGATTCTTATTGAAATAGAGAAACGAATTCAAATTTAGTTCGAATTGCAGCGGTAGTATAGACATTTGGAATGCACTAAAATGTTGGTATGAGTAGGTTACATGCATTATACAGCAAGCGAAAAAATTTAATCGGACATAACATGGATTCATACTCCCTCCTTCCATCTATATAGGGCGTAATGAGATTTTAAGACCGCCTTTGACTATTGACAAGATTAATAGTACATGACATGCACAATGTGAAAATTATATCATTGAAAGAACCTTTCACACATGAATTTAACAGTGTGCTTTGTGTAAGTTGCATGTCATATATCATTGCTCTAATATTTGGTCAAAGTTAGCATCGAAAAACGCATTAGGCCCTATATAGATGGAAGGAGGGAGTTGTAACGCCCACGATGCGGCTATATCTCCCACGTGTCGAGGCATGACTTAGAGGCATAACCGCATTGTAGGTATTGTCGTAAGAAGGGTCATCTTCACACAATCCCATGTAATGAACAAGAATGGGATAACGAGAGTTGGCTTACAATCGCCACTTCACACAATGCATAAATTAATTCATACATCATCCAAAATCCACACATAGACCGACTACGATCAAATCCAAATGAAAATAAGATAACCCCAAATGCTAAATCCCCGATCGTCCCAACTGGGCTCCACTACTGATCATCAGGAAACGAAACATAGTAACGACCACGTTCCTCGTCGAACTCCCACTTGAGCTCGGTTGCGTCACCTACACTGGCATCGTCGGCAGCTGCAACTATTTTGGTAGAATCTGTGAGTCACGAGGACTCAGCAATCTCACACGCGCGAGATCAAGACTATTTAAGTTTATAGGAAAGGATGGTGTAATGAGATGGAGCTGCAGCAGGCACTAAGCATATATGGTGGCTAACATACGCAAATGAGAGCGAGAAGAGAAGCAACGCAACGGTCGCGAAGCTAGAAATGATCAAGAAGTGATCCTGCAACTACTTACGTGCATACATAACCCAGACCGTGTTCACTTCCCGGACTCCGCCGAGAAGAGACCATCACGGCTACACACACGGTTGATGTATTTTAATTAAGTCAAGTGTCAAGTTCTCTACAACCGGACATTAACAAATTCCCATCTGCCTCATAACCGCAGGCACGGCTTTCGAAAGATAATACCCTGCAGGGGTGTCCCAACTTAGCCCATTATAAGCTCTCACGGTCAACGAAGGATAAACCTTCTCCCGGGAAGACCCGATCAGTCTCGGAATCCCGGTTTACAAGACATTTCGACAATGGTAAAACAAGACCAGCAAAGCCGCCCGAATGTGCCGACAAATCCCGATAGGAGCTGCACATATCTCGTTCTCAGGGCACACCGGATGAGCCAGACGTCGGGTTGGCATAGACCCTGGTTGCCCAGGGGGCGCCGGACATCGCTCGGTTTGGGCCAGCACTCAAAGGAGCACTGGTCCGAGGGTTTAAATAAAGATAACCCTCAGGCTCACGAAAACCCAAGGGAAAAAGGCTTAGGTGGAAAATGGTAAAACCAAGGTTGGGCCTTGCTGGAGGAGTTTTATTCAAGGCGAACTGTCAAGGGGGTCCCATAAATCACCCAACCGCGTAACGAACGCAAACTCAAGGAACATAATCCCGGTATGACGAAAACTAGGGCGGCAAGAGTGGAACAAAACACCAGGCATAGGGCCGAGCCTTCCACCCTTTACCAAATATAAAGATGCATTAATTAAATAAGAGATATTGTGATATTCCAAAAATATCCATGTTCCAACATGGAACCAACTTCAACTTCACCTGCAACTAGCAACGCTATAAGAAGGGCTGAGCAAAAGCGGTAACTTAGCCAAACAACGGTTTGCTAGGAAAGGATGGTTAGAGGCTTGACATGGCAATATGGGAGGCATGATATAGCAAGTGGTAGGTAGCACAGCATAGCAATAGAACGACAACTAGCAAAGCAAAGATAGAAGTGATTTCGAGGGTATGGTCATCTTGCCTGCAAGGTTCTCAGAGTGTCGAAAGGTTGATCCTCGTAAGCGTACTCAACAGGTTCCTCATTCACGAACTCGTCTCCCGGCTCTACCGACAGCAAGAACACAAGCAATGGAACCACAATCAATCACGGGAAATGCACAAGCAACATGATGCAAAACATGCATGATATGCGGGATATGATATGCGATGCATATGCGTGCTCCGGAAGAAAAAGAATGAACAAGGCAGTAACTTGGCAAACCAAGTATGCCACTGGAAAGATGGGATGATTTCAGTCGAAATCGATATAAAGATCACCGGAAACGGATGCACGGTTTGCAAATGGCAAGCAAAACAAGAATGACACGAATCTGCGATTAACAGCATGATAGCACTTAAAATACATCAAGTAACTATGCTACAGCACTCCAACATAGCAAAAACGCATATGGCAGTGATCTACAGGAGATTCTTGACAAAAGATGAACACTGAGCTATGGCTAGATCACACCAAAACAGGTTCAAAGAAGCATGGCAAAAGTGTAAAAGATATCAGGTTCACAGACAGTAAAAATACTGGACATGGCAGAAACAGCATCAGGTAGCAATGTTCAGAGCAATAAAAACACATGCTACAGGAACTTAACATAGCAAAACAAGGCATGGCATGAATCTAATAAATGCATAGAACAAAAGTCCCTTCATGACCATGAGCCAAAAAGGATCAGAAGATATGATGGCACCCATGTAAACATAGCAAGTTTTGTTAAGAGGTTCCAGACTTGGCAGAAAACAGAACATGGCATTAACAGAATTATGAAGGCATCTTGGTGAGCTGGACTCACTCACCACAAAGCGATTCATGACAAAACAAGCATACCTACAGCAGGATGGCATGTTTGTGAAGCTAACCATGACAAGAGAAAGTTCATAGCATGTATGGATCAACTACAACAACCTTCGCAAAATTGAATATCATGTTAACATTCTGCCGGAAATATTTTATAGCAAAAGTAGAGCAAGATTAAGACATGCTAGGACACTCCATAATTGCAAACAGGGGCATGGATGGATTGATCACAACTATATCTACAAAACATCCTGACTGAACATACCCAAAAGAAGCATGGATCTCACTGTAGCCACATGGATACATAGCAACAAAATAACAGCAGTAACAGACAGTGAAAATCCTAAGTCCCTAAAAAACAGAAACATCACGAAGCCTAGTTTGCATGCTTGTGCTAGTCACCACATAGGTCACAAAAATACATTGCATATGCCTCTGTAAAGATGGCATGGCATAGACCAAAACACCTGTAGAGCTCATGCCCATAAGGTGTACACATCAAATGCAACAAAAATAACAAAACACCAAGTTCTGATAAGTAACAGCAGTAAACATCATATAGCACTCTTGCACCAGAGATTTGGGCATTAAGATAGACTCAAACGAGCATGGCACAATGGAATAAAATGAAGAGCATCTCATGGCGAACATTTCGATATATCATACACGCAAAACGGAGCAGTATGCGATGAGATATGATGCAATGAACATGAGCACATAATGTGAAATATTCGGGACTTGGAGGATTTCGGGGGTCAACCTAATCCCAGATCTGGATCGGGAGCTGGCACGGAAGTCGAGGCAGCAGCGCGAGCTCGCCGGAGATCGAGGACGGGGACGCCGGAGGGGACGAGGCCGGAGCGGCGGCGAGGAACGAAGGCGGCGGGGGCACGGGCGCCGGAGTCGCCGGAGTTGGCGCGGGCATCGAGGCGCGGGCAGCCGCGCGGTCGGTGGAGGCGGACGGCGGCGGGAGGCACCGGCGATGGAGGCGGAGCGGCGGGCGGCGGTGGGAGTCGCGCGGGGCACGGGGCGACGGGGAGATGGGCCGGGAGGGCCCGACTCGGGCTCTCCGGGCCGCGAGCGGTGGGTGGCGGCGGCGGGACACGTGGCGGCGGCGGATTGGGCGAGGGCGGCGGCGGACGTTTTGTCCGACGCGCGGAGGAGGAAGAGGCTAGGGTTTTGGACGCAAATTTCGGAGGGGGAGGTGTTTATATAGGCATAGGGAGCTAGGAGAGTCCAAATGAGGCACGGTTTTCGCCCACACGATCGTGATCGAACGACCGAGAGCATGGAGGGGACTTAGATGGGTTATTGGGCTGTTTGGAGGGGGTTTTGCTGCAACACACAAAAGAACTTTGCGGTTACCCGGTTAACCGTTGGAGCATCAAACGACCTCCAAATGGAACGAAACTTGACAGGTGGTCTATCGGTGGTATACCAAGGCCACTTGGCAAACCTCGGTCTATTCCGAGAATGTTTAACACCCGCTCACGAAAAGAAACAAGAGGGGTGCGCCGGTGCGTGTGGGAGTGTCGGATTGCAAAACGGACAACGGGGAAAATGCTCGGATGCATGAGACGAACACGTATGCAAATGAGATGCACATGATGACATGATATGAGATGCATGACATGAACAAAATGCAAAACGAAAAGCCAAACCCGACCACGAAGGGAATATCATAACACATAGCCGAAAATGGCAAGAGTTGGAGTTACAAATATGGAAAGTTACATCCGGGGTGTTACAGGAGTAGCTTTGAATAGCATTTGTATAGTAAAATGGGGCAAGTCTTTCTCTTTGTGTGGTGTGAATAGTTTTATTTTTTTCGTTTTCTTTTTGGTTGAGGGAAGTGCGAATTGATTTGGTACGTACAAGTACAATATTACTACACGTTAGGCTCGTCCCTAAAATTCAACCCGCGTCTTGTTCTATCCCGAAAATTCAGATATCGTAATCCCAAAACTGGCCTTCACAACCCGTGCCTTGCTATCCCGAAATTACAACACGCGCGAAAACTCCCTCCAGCTGCCAAATCCCGACACGCAAAATCCCCCTTCTAACCCTGAGCCGAAAGGGCCGCTAGTTCAAATCGGTGGGGGGTACTTTTGTAACACACCCTATATTTTGGACAAGCGCGTCCCTAAGTCATGCTTCACCCCCTCCCATCGCCCCCTTTTCGCCATTCGAAATCCCAGGCCGCCATAACCTCTTCGCTCCAGCCGCGAAACCCCACCCTCCTCCGTCTGCCACGTCACCGCTACCCAGCCGGAGCCTCTTCCCCGACGACGTCGTCCACCGCAACAGCTCGACGTCCCTCGTCCACCTCCCCGGATGAGGATCCGTCATCCATCTTGCCGTCCCGTCGGTTCAGCCGCCCCGTCCTCCACCTCCAAGGAGCTGCTCCGACGATCGCCTTGTCTATCGCGGCTGCTCCATCCCCACAGCACCGCCTTAACCTGCTCCACCGGAACTGCAGCATCCTCACCGACTCCTCAGACGAAGCCGAGGCCTACTCGGCGCCACCAAAGAGGTTGTACACTCATCGCATCGCACCTTCTCCTTAACTCGACCTCCCGGCGCCGACGGTGCTCCATCCCGCACCCCGATGGAGCGGCTACCTTGAAGCCGGCGCCGCGGGCGACATCTCCACGGCGGCTCTCCCCTAGTGCGAGGCCCCTTCAGCGGCGGCGTCCATACCAGCCGGATCTGCTGCTGCTGCTCCGGCTCTCGCTCGCTCGCGCTGCTGCTGCTGCTCCGGCTCTCGCTCGATCGCTCGCTCGCCCAGCTGCTGCTGCTGCTGCTCTCCCCTCGCTCGTGCTGCTGCTCTACTCCGATTAAGCCACACTTCAGTCGACTGAATCGACTTTTGGTTCAGTCGATTTTCAGGGGTTGGGGGGCTCACCGAAGTTAAGGAAGAACCACCCGCAGCGGGGACGGGGGCTCGCCGGAGAGGTACCCCACTATCTATCTTAGGGTTCAGGGTGGGGGGCGGGGGGCCTAGAGGGCTGGCCGGGGCGGCGGTGGCGAGTTGTTTCAGGGCGGCGAGGCGACGCTGGGGCTGGCGTTTCGGCCGGTGGTGGCTGGCGGCTCAGGGGGGTGCAGGTTGAAGATGAACTTCAGGCCCTCCCTAAACTACATGTCAAGTGCCTCTTTGCTACCATTGCGTTCAGTTTCGACAGTAGCATTCATATTACACAGTAAATTTCAGTTTCGACAGTTAAGTTCAGAGTCAATAGTTTTTACCTCATCTGTTGTAGTCAAGTGGTTTTTGGTGATGTTAATGTTACATCCATTTTACATCATCTATTGGAGATGCTATTAGAATCCCACTTGAGATTGACGATGTGTGTCTTGTGCTGGTTCAGCCTTGACGTCTTACGGCTCACCGGAGCTGCTCCAACGACAGAACGATCCATCACAACAGAGCAGTGCCCTGGACACCGTCTACAGATTCCTCAGATATTCCTCCACACCTCCGACAGCCACCTCTGCCTCAACTGCTTCAGCGACCAACCCAATGATGCTGAGGTCTACACGGCTACGGCAAAGAGGTTGTACACTTGTTGCATCACTTATTACTATACATTCACGTGGTTCCATTAGGGCTATTTTGGTTCAACGGAAAAACGTCGATCCACTGGTTGTTACCATCACTCTAAATTTCTACATGCTCTCTTTACATAATCTCACCATATTTTTTTCGTATGCATGTCAGATATTGTACACAGTCATGCTGAACATGTAGAGAAAAAGAGAAGAGTTTTGCGCGGAAATACAATGTCATGCAGACATCGCTCCATGGTGGGTTCAATGGCAAACCCTCCCCACCCCTCTCGAGATTGTAATCCAGAGGAAGATATCTGTTCTGAGGCGGATTCAGACGCTGCTGACCACTCCTATTTACCCCCCAAGGTGTTTGCTCTACCTTGGCATGATGATGTTAGTCATATCATGCATATGTTGCCTTGCAGTGCCTACTTTTGACATCATATATGTCATCTGCTTAGTTTAGACATGTTCTGTAATGCCACCTGTTTAGTTTCTATATCATATATGGGAATTATGCAGTCTCATGTCTTTTAGCCAGCCATAATATATGTGAAATGTGCAATGCCATCCTGTTTAACCAGGCATCATATATTTGAATGATATCTTGCCCATCCTTTTCTTCATTACATTTCCATTTGTCGACAATGTTTGTACATTAAACTACTCTTCCTGTGAATCAGCCATTTGGGTGGGAGATGGAAAAATCTGGAGTGAAAACAAGGCCTTCAGAGCAGACAGTGCTACCTGTCGAAGCAGATCTCTTGTTGGGTCCCGATAGCTCCTCAGAGATGGATTCAGAGACAGATGACCAGTCCTATTCCCCCACTGAGGTGTATGCTCTAACTTGGCACAGTTATACTGCTCATATCATGCATACGGTGTCTTGCATTGCATAGTTTAGACATCATATACACAATATTCAACACCATGTTCTTAGTTCAGACATCATATCGAATGCCCTCTGTTTAGCATATAAATCACATATGTGAATTAAATGATGCGATCCTGATTACTTAGATAACATGTAGGTGAATTATGTCATGCGATCCTGTTTAGTTATTCATCATATCTTTGAATTATGTTATGCTATGCTATCCAGTTTAGATAGACATCATATATGTGAAATTATGTCATGCTATCCGTTTTAGTTAAACAATATACATGTCAACTATTTCATGCCCTCTTTTTTCCACACTATCTATTGCATCTGTCTCTCATACAATGTCTGTACATTCAACTATGTTTCCTGTTTATCAGCCATTTGAATTGGAGCGGGTGATGCCAGTATCTAGCGGACTAAAAACACGGTCTTCAAATAAAACAGTGCTACCTCTTGGTGGAGATAGCACCCCGGTTGTACATGCACAAGAACCAGCCCTACCACACATAACCCAAACTCTCGCAGATTGTACCCCTACTGCGATGGACAGAGAACCAGCTTCACCCAATCTAACCCCAACCCCAGCCGATAGTAACCCAGTTCCTGTTGACACAGCACCATCTCCACCACAGAGCTCCCAAACAAGAGCAGTTAGTAAGGCAGCTCCAGTGCCCAAAGGGCCAGTACTATCACGGCGAACCCCAACTCCACCAGTTAGTACGCCTATTCCTGTGGAGGAAGCACAACCAGCTAGTCGTAGTTTAGCATCTATCGCATTTGATGTTGTTAAATCGTATGTGCGTATCTTCCCATCTTGGAAATATTATACTGAAGATGAAGGAAAATGCCAGTTGCAGGTGTTTGTCCAGGAGTTATGTGTAAGTAATGTTATTCATGGCAATTACTTTGCTTCGTCCCATACATCCTACCTCCATGATGGTTATAATACAGCAAATTTTCCCATTTTTCTCTATAGAGAAGGACCGATTTGGAAACTCAGGATGAGGTAACCTGTGCTAATACCTCTGCTATCTTCAAGAATGCTTGGTGGCAGTATCGGAATTACCTGAAGAAAACGTACTTCACCGGCAAAGAAACTCATCAAATTCCCTTACGTTCTCCTGAGACACATTTACTGGACGATGACTGGGAACGCCTTGTTCTGTACTGGTCCCGAACCAAGAATGTGGTAAGGTCTATGAGCTCATTTTCTATTTTTAAGTATTATATTCTTGCGTCTTACTGTACTCTGTTCATGTAGAACAAGTGCCTAAACCTGAAGAACAACTGTTCTAATTTAAGATTCCATTGCTATCATAGTTCAAAAAAGCGCTAGGCGTTAATTGTGCGTTTTGCCACCGCCTTGCGCTTTACTGACCAAAGTGCATGCTTATGCGCAGTTATGCACAGATTATGCGTAGTTATGCGCAATGCGTTTTGCCAACGCCTAGAGCCTAGGCGCGCTTAAGCGCTCGCTTAGGCGCGCCTTTTTTAACTATGATTGCTTTGCTCTTGTATCACTGTATTTACTCATACAAACTTATTTTTAAATTGAAGGATCCAATCGAAACTCCAATGGCACAGCAGGTATGTTCACGCATGTTTCTTTAACAGGTTTGCTCTTATCAATAGCTCTGTTGATTTCAATTTCAATTGTGTATACAGTTGACTTTCATATCATGCACATTACTAGCATCACAACAGAGCCAATAGTGTTGTTGTACATGTAGACCCGTGGTACCCATCTGAAATCTTGTTGTGCCGTGTAGTTTCCCACGCTTTGTATTCTTTCACTGCTGCTTTGTCTTGAACTGATATGATTTGAACCGTGTCTCTATTTTGATTTGGCAAGACAATGCAGTGACCATAGGACATAGATATATGTTTGTTTGATGCTTTTATTATGTACTAGTACTTGGCAATAGAAGACTTGGTAGTTTAATCCTGTCCACCTTACTAATGAACTGGTTCACCGAAATGAGTTTCATATACTAGTACATGCTAAACTTGTTATGTGTCTGCTTGTTTCTTCTTTTAGAATGCTGACAGAATATTGGGGAAGAGTGCCTTATTAAGCAATGGTAAAGGAAGTAATGCAGATAAGGTTCAGGATAGTGACACATCCTTGTTGGTCTCCAACAAAGCTGATAAAACAGCTAAGGAAGACTATCTTGAAGACAGCGAGACAACCCCAAAGTCCTGTCTTGGTTTAGTGTTCGAGTTACTGGCCACTACCGCTTGCACAAGCTATTCAAACTCACTGTCTGAATCAGTTCGGTTTCTTGAGTCTCAACTACAAGCTGAAAGACATCGATCAGCTGTGCTGCGACAAGAAGCGGAAGGACTGCGGAAGTCCCTGGAGCATTCAGATGCATACTTTCTGGTGCAACAGCAAGCGTTGGAGGATTTTAGCGCCAAACAGGACAAAGCTAATCAGCTTGCTAAGCTTATTGCCAGCATGGTGGATACCCAGGATAACGTTTCTTGAGCTCTTCTGAAGTTGTTTCAGTTATGCTCTTGTTTTGCTGCCGCGTTTATTTGCACTGGTGGCCAATTTTGACGGCCAGTGTATGTAATGTGCTGCTTTGTTCCCTATATTTGCACTGGTGGCGAACTTTGATGCCCAGTGGATGTAATATGTGTAATAGCGGTAATAGGCTAGCGTTAATTGCTTGCTTATTTATTTCCTTATTGTCTTGTTTAGTTGTTTGCTTGTAGTCACTGCAGTTCTTTTTCTGTTTTTTCTAGTGGCCACAATAGCCTATTTTTGGTAACTAGGCCAAAATAATCATGGCAACACACGGACTGTTGTAACCATGGGCCTCCTGCAGGCCGTATGATCCATGGGCCTTCGTCCGGCCGTAGGATCCATCGGCCTTCTATACGGGCCTTAGGGTCCATGGGCCTTCTACGGGCCGTAGGGTCCATGGGCCTTCTACGGGCCGTACGATCCATGGGCCTTCTACGGGCCGTACTATCCATGGGCCTCATACGGGCCGTAGGATCCATGGGCCTTCTACGGGGCGTATCATCATTTCGCCAATCATGGGCCATACTATACGTGGACCATAACGGGCCGTTAATAGGCCGTATTTGATAACTCTATGAAAACAGCCCAACGGGTTTTTTTGACATGAAAACGGCCCAACGTATTAACGGTCCGCAAACGGGCCGACTGTAACGACGGGCTGAATTTGGCCCACAAGCAGAAAATGACAGTAACGGGCCGTATGTAACCGAATGCTGCAAATGAGCCCAAGAATTAATGGGCCCTGAGAAGGCCGAAAGATAACTTGGGCTGGAAACGGCCCAATGGAATAACGCGCCGTTAATGGGTATAAAGTGATACACTGTTCATTACGGGCCAGTTTCACCACGGGCCGTTAATGGGCCAAGAGTTACAAAGGTCCTCATATGGGCCGAAAGAAGTCATGGGCCACACATGGGCTGGAAGTTAAAATGGGCTAAATCATATTGGACGGCCCAGATGACGCTACTGGGCCTAATTCGGATACGGCGTAACGGGCCCTGGGTTAGCGGGCTGTAAATGGGCTATATGCGAACAGGCCGTTAATAGGCTTTCCGTGGGCCGGCCCGCCACCTTTTGACCAAGTCAAACAGGCCGACCTTTTCACAGGAATGGGCCTCTGTTGGGCCGTGCCATGTATCGCTGTATCATAGGCGCCTTCAGTCCAATGAGCGGATGACATCTGTCCCAACGGTGAGCCGACACGTGTTTCCTCCAGCCAATGATGATTTTACACGTGGAAAATCCCCGTTGGTCGGGGCTGTTAACGGGTTATCGGATCCAAAACCCGACCCGATAACTTAACGGCGTTCTGTTACGGTGGATGCCACGTGTCGGTCACCCTTGATGAAAGCACTTCTGTGACGCGCGATTTATCGTCATGGAAGAGGACACTTCCGTGATGATAATTTTGGTAATTGGAACACTTCTACGACAGCACAGGTATGCCTATCTTGATTCTGTCATAAATTTTTCATGGATGTACATGCATGACAAAAAACGCGACATACTGTGACAAACACGTATCATCACGGAAATGTATTTTTTTTGTAGTGCACTCAGCCATCTACCAGCAAGGCCTGAGGCATTACCACAGCAAGAAGATCAAGCCCCTCGCTTTCTACAAGGGAGACCTCGTCCTCCGGCTCGTCCAAGAGCAGACCGGCCAACACAAGCTGCCCTCCCCATGGGAGGTGTCGGATGTGGGGTTCCGGCAAACCCTTGAGGTTCGAACACTGGGGTGTGCGCGAAGTCTTTCCTTCCTACCGATCTACGCCCTAGCTCGCTAAGATCTTGCGGACGAACTCACAACGCAAAGAGACACGAGATTTATACTGGTTCGGGCCACCAATGTGGTGTAATACCCTACTACAGTGTGTGTGGTGGTGGATTGCCTCTTGGGCTGATGAAGAACAGTACAGAGGGAAGAACAGCCTCCTGAGGTTGAGGTGTTCTTGTGCTTGGTGACTTAGAGGGTGAGAGCTGGATGAACTGCTCGACCAGATTAGATGGGATCCAGCCAAGATGAGATGCCCCTACTGTGGTGGCTAGCTCTACTTATATAGGCCCTGGTCCTCTTACCAAATATTGAGCGGGAAGGGAGCCAACAACGGCGGGAAAATTTGAAGGGGGACAGCTAGTACAAGCTATCCTGACAAAAGTGGTCTTCGCCTGCGAAAAGCTCTGGTGGTGACGCCGTCTTGGGCTCGACGATGACCTCCGTCTTGCCGTCCTCCTGGTCTTGGTCTCGTTGCATCGATATAGCAACCTTTGCCTGATGCCTCGGTACTCCTCGCCTGCGCTGGCCTTCTTAGCACCAAAGAGGAAACAAGGACGCTGCGCCCGCTGGCGCCCGCCTGGTGTCGATCGTCATGGCTCACGTCACAAGAGCCTCATGAGGTTCGCCCCGCCTTGATATCTCCACTCCTCGCGAGCCTGCCTGACTAGGCCACTCCTGAGGAGGTCTTGCGTCGTCCGCCTCGCGAGGCTTGGCCCCTCGCGAGGGTTTTGGATGCCTTGTTGATGAAGATGGGCCGTACGGCCTGCTGACTTAGCCACGCCGTGGGCCGCAGGTAGGCAAGTCTGGGACCCCCATTCCCAGAATGCCGACAGTAGTCCCCGGGCCCAAGGTGCGCTCGGGCATGGCTTTGCGGCGAAGCCAAGGGTCAGGTTCGGAGCACCGCGGGCCCCCAAAGCCTGCGGCCTCGGTTGACGCGTGGCGGTTGATTGGACGTGGGCGTCTTCGCTTCCCCACGCTGCCTCGGAAACTGCACGACTTGACAAGTCCCTGCGACATGCAAGGAAAACCATCATTACCCGCGATCGTGGGAGGTGTCGGTTGGCCTTCTTCCGTTATGAATGGGGAGGGGAGGAGGCCCCGTCGCCCATCTCTTCCTTGCTTGCTTGCCTCTTCTTCCTCGCTCCGTTGCTTGCAGCAATGGCGCCTATCAGAAGGTTTTCTGCCGAAGAGAAGGGAAAGGCTCCCCGAGATGACCCGGGGCCACTTCCGCCGAAGAAGAGGTCGGTCCACCGCCCTGATGAAGCGGCAATGCAGGTGGTGACGAGGCCTTGGTGCGAGCGGCCTCCTCCGGGGTACCCGCTACCCTTGTAGGCTCGAGCCGAGGGCTCGGGAGGATGGAGCGACGAGCAGCGCCGCCCCCGCCGCATCCGGGGGTGACCTGCGGCTATTCTCCTATTTCGCTCCTGCAACATGCGTTAGGCCTCGTGGAGGCGTTTAGACTTTTCATTTGATATCGTGAGGACAATGTGTTTGTAATATTTGCTTCGAGATTTTGTGATTTCCTTCCTATTTGCTTTGCGTTCTGCGTCGGCAGAGCCCGGTCCCGCGCATACCTCAACTGCCGTTGGGCCGATCGGAGACCAGGACGGACCAAGGAGTGAGGGGCTACGTGACCAGTTCGGCTCCTGAGTCGCGATGCTCAGGAGTCCCCCTTGATGCGCAAACAGCTTATAGGGAGAGTTAGCGAGGATAGATTAATGTTCTACGTCGACAGAGCCCGGCCCCGCGCATACCTCAACCGCCATTGGGCCGACCGGAGACCAGGATGGACCAAGGAGTGAGGGGCTACGTGACCAGTTAGGCTCCTGAGTCGCGATGCTCAGGAGTCCCCCTTGACGTGCAAACAATTTCCATACCTGCCCTCGCCGAGGCCTCGGGAGGGGCGCGCGACGCCCAGGTCCGGGAGACCTGGTTGGGTGGCGTGCGCTTGGGTGTGACCTGAGAGCAGCCCCCGTGCCTAGCCCCCTCGCGTGGCTCTCCCGAGGGGAGGCGTTGCGGTGAGGCTGGACGCTGAGCTCTGGGCTCCCTAAGGTTGGTACGACCATGGGGATGCCCTTAGTTGTTTATCACCAGCGCGGAGCATAGTGCTTCCGCTTGTGCACGGGCATAGCCGCTCCTCGGCAGTGCCGAGGCCAGCGTGGAGCATGGTGCTTCCACTTGTGCGTGGGATGGGGGCCCCCCTCCGGGAGGAGCCCCCGGGGCGTGTACAGCCCCGCCGTGACACGTGGCTTGCATGGCAGGGCTGCGAGGTGTATCTGGGCACTCGTGAGCAAGCGCGGGACTCACGAGGCCCTACCTCAAGGCGGGTTGCACCTGGTCTTGAGTCTTGGTGACTGTGTGTTCCTGCAAGGCGGTTAGATGCAAGCACTCTACGTCCTCAGGTCCCGGCCCTCGAGCGAGCTCAGCTGCCGCTGGTATGCCAGGTCGCGATGCCGTGGTCAAGGCCAGGGGGTGAGGGCTGGAGAGCCAGTAAGAGCTCCTGAGTCGCGATGCTCAGGAGCCCCCCTTTTAACGCACAAGCGAATTGCATAGGTTGAACAGGCCTGTGGCGGGCGGCGATCGAGCGGGCGATAGCCGTGGGCAGGTTAATCATGAAAAGCAGATCATCTTGGGTAAATGCAGGAAGATACGTGCCACTGGGTCCGGCCCGAGCGGCTTGGGGATGATGCAGCCCGAGGGGCGCCCCCAGCAAGGTAAGCTAAAGACATAAGCAAAGGGATACATGCCACAGGGACGGGCCCATGTGGCCTGGCAATAATGCAGCCCGAGGGGCGCTCCCAGCTAAACGAGCTTGGTAGACGTCACCTGGTTCTGTAGACGAAGTAGAGTTGGTGCAGCTGAAGGCGCGCGTCGAAGGGATGACTCTTCATGAGCCACCGGAGCCCTGAGCCTCGGGAGGCTCTGGGGGCTCGGGAGGTTCCTTGAAGACCGTCTCCATTTCCTCCAGGGCGGCGAGGTACCTGGCCTCCTGAGCCGCCAGGACACGCCGCATGTTGCGCTGATAGGCTGACGCCACGCTCGGCAAACCGAAGGGCATGCGAACGTAGCTGTGTGGCGGGCCCTCGCAGCGGCCGACACGCGAAGGCCAGAAGCGCTCCTGAGATGCGGCCCCGTTGAGCCCGGGGACGTCGATGCATACACGCAGCCCAGCATCCTCGCCAGGATGGGGAGCTGCGCCTCGTGAGCGGCTGTCGCCGCGCATGGCTCTTGCGTCTCGCAGTTCCTGGGTGGTCTTGGCGATGAACTCCTGAGTGGTGGGCACTCCTTGCCCTGTGTTCTCCTGAAGGACACGTGCCGTGAAGCACGACTCCAAGTGGTGCCCAAGCGCCTCCCTCGCGAGGTTGGCAAGGTCTGAGGCCCTCCAGAAGAGAGCCCCCGAGCCCTGCCCGAGGAGGGCGCTCGGCGCACCTTCCTATGCGATGGAGGGAGGCGCTCCTAGGACGGGCGCTGATCCTGACAAGGCTCCTGCCGCGACGCCATCCTCCTGAGGTCCTGCGCGGCGTAGCTGCTTCTTCTTCGGGGTGGTCTCTGGAGGGCCCTTGCTTCTGCTATCGGGGTCGCTGATTTCTACAGCTTGGAAGGTGCCCTCAAGGGAGCACACCGCATCTCTCTCTTCAAATGGGACCGTGATGATTCCGCCGCTTCCCGGCATCTTGAGGACGTTGTAGCCGTGGTGGGTGACTGCCATGAACTTGGCCAGGGCCGGATACTCGAGGATGGCGTTGTACGGTAGGCGGATGTGCGCGACGTCAAAGTCGATGAGCTCGGTGCGGTAGTTCTTGCGCTCTCCGAAGGTGACAGGCAGGCGGACCTGCCCTATCGACGTGGTGGAACCGTCGGTCACTCCTGAGAAAGGCTTGGTAGGCTGGAGTTGCTCATACGGCGGAGGTTATCGAACGTGTTGACGGACAGGACGTTGAGCCCTGCGCCGCTGTCGATGAGGGTCTTGGTAACCTGGACATTGCTGATGACTGGGGAACACAACATCGGGAGGGCGCCGGCGGTGGCCGCGCACTTGAGCTGATCTGCCGAGTTGAAAGTGATGGCGCATTGGGACCACTTGAGCGGGCGCGTGGCCTCGAGCTTGGGGAGCACCGCGTTCACTTCGCGAGCGAACTGTTTGAAGATGCGCTGAGAGGCTGGGGCCTGGGCGCCGCCCAAGATGCATGCGATTACATGCGGCTCCTGGAAGCCCCCAGCCCCCTCGTCCTGATGGTGGTCATTGTTCCTTCTCGGTGGCGGCAGTGGGGGGAGACCGGTGTTGCCTTGGGGGCGATCCTCACGAGGCTGATCCCTCCAGGCGCCCTCGCGAGGATGGTCCTGCCAGCGGTCCTCACGAGGCCTGTCACGCCATTCCTGGCGCGGGCCACGGTCGTCCCAGCGTCCGCCTCCACGTCCTCCTTCACGGCCGTAGCCCCGGTCGCTGCGGTCGGGGCTTCGACCGAAGCGTCCTTCTCGTATGGCTCTGAGCTCTTGACAGTCACTGGTGTTGTGGGTGTTGAGGTTGTGGAAGGCGCTGAACGGTCGGCTGTTCTTGGATGACTCGGGCTGATCTCTGCCCCGCTTGGTGTCGGGCTCCGTTGCGAGCACAACCGCCTCCTTGCGCTTCACGTCCTTGGCCTTGGCCTTCTTCTCCTCTGCACCCACAGCTGGCAGCTCGAGGAGGGAGAGGCGTCCCTCCTCAGCTCTTGCGCACTTGGTCGCCAGATTGAACAGCTCCTGAGATATGCACAACTCCTCATGGATAGCGAGCTCTTCCTTCATCTTGATGTCACGGACGCTGTCGGAGAACACGGAGATGATGGCCTCGTTCGTGACCTTGGGTATCTTGAGGCGAGTGTTGTTGAAGCACTGGATGTACTTCTGGAGGGTTTCTCCTGGTTGTTGCTTGATGCGGCGCAGGTCACCCGCGGCTGATGGGCGGTCGCGAGTGCCCTGGAAGTTGGCGATGAAGCGGTCGCGCATCTCGTCCCAGGAGGAGATCGAGCTGTGCTGCAGGTTCAGGAGCTAGGAGCAGGCTCCATCCTTGAGAGCCATGGGAAACCAATTCGCCATGACTTTCTCATCGCCGTTGGCCGCCTCGATGCTCAGCTCATAGAGCTGCAGGAACTCCGCGGGGTCGGCGGTGTCGTCGTAGCGAGGAGGCAGATCCGGCTTGAACTTGCCTGGCCAGGCGACGCTGCGCAGCTCGGGGGTGAAGGCACGTCAGCCGGCCATGGTCGCTGGGGCCCGCTTCGGAGGTGGAGCTTGGTCTTGATGAGGTCCGCGCGGCATCACCGCGGGCGGTGCGCGGTCTTGACGAGGTGGCCCGGGAAGCGCGGGTGCAGCTTCTCGCGGCCGAGGGATTTCTTGGCAGCTTCTCTCTTCGCGCGTGGGCACCGGGCATGGCGGATCGCGCCGCGGGGCCACATGCCTTGGTGCCAAGGCACCGTCTTGGGGCAGAGGTGGCGGAGGCGCGCCATGAGCTTCATCACCCGTGGCTGGCTGAGGGTGAGGTAGAGAGAGGGACGGCGCCGGAGAGCCCCCTGCGGCGTGGACGAGCTCGGCGACGCGGTCGAGCCACTCCTCGTAGAGGTCGTCGACTGGGCGGTAGTGCAGGAGTTCGTTCGCCGCGAGGAGCGCGGCCCGCACCTCCATGGGAGCACGGCGTGCGTGAGACGAAGAACCGGCCAGGGTCAGCGATGGAGTGGCGGTGCGGCCGTCCTGCCGCACCGAAGGATGCAGCAAGGACGCCTGCGGCTCGTTCCCCGCCGGGCCAGTGGCAGCGTTGGTGGCGGGAGACAGGGAACGACGAGGTGGCCCGCCGACGGGAGCCGTCTGAGCAATGCGGGCGGTGAGGGCAGCCCGACGCTCAGCCCGAGCATGGCGGGCGTCCGCCATGGAGACGACGGAGCGACGGAGCGATGAACTGATGGAAGGGAAGCTACGGCGCACCCCTACCTGGCACGCCAAATGTCGGATGTGGGGTTCTGTAAAACCCTTGAGGTTCGAACACTTGGGTGCGCGCGAAGTATTTCCTTCCTACCGATCTACGCCCTAGCTCGCTAAGATCTCGCGCACGAACTCGACGAACTCACAACACAAAGAGACACGAGATTTATACTGGTTCGGGCCACCGATGTGGTGTAATACCCTACTCCAGTGTGTGTGATGGTGGATTGCCTCTTGGGCTGATGAAGTACAGTACAGAGGGAAGAACAGCCTCCTGAGGTTGAGGTGTTCTTGTGCTTGGTGACTTAGAGGGTGAGAGCTGGATGAACTGCTCGATCAGATCAGATGGGATCCAGCCGAGATGAGATGCCCCTACTGTGGTGGCTAGCTCTACTTATATAGGCCCTGGTCCTCTTCCCAAATATTAGGTGGAAGGGAGCAAACAACGGCGGGCAAATTTGAAGGGGGACAGCTAGTACAAGCTATCCTGACAAAAGTGGTCTTCGCCTGCGAAAAGCTCTGGTGGTGACGCCGTCTTGGGCTCCACGATGACCACCGTCTTGACGTCCTCCTGGTCTTGGTCTCGTTGCACCGATATAGCAACCTTTGCATGATGCCTCGGTACTCCTCACCTGCGCTGGCCTTCTTAGCACCAAAGAGGAAACAAGGACGCTGCGCACGCTGGCGCCCGCCTGGCGCCCGCCTGGTGTCGATCGTCATGGCTCACGTCACGAGAGCCTCGTGAGGTTCGCCCCGCCTTGATATCTCCGCTCCTCATGAGCCTGCCTAACTAGGCCACTCCTGAGGAGGTCTTGTGTCGTCCGCCTCACGAGGCTTGGCCCCTCGCGAGGGTCTTGGATGCCTTGTTGATGAAGATGGGCCGTACGGCCTGCTGACTTAGCCACGCCGTGGGCCGCAGGAAGGCAAGTCTGGGGACCCCCGTTCCCAGAACGCCGACAGGAGGGACCCTTCATCGTCGGCAAGGCCTTGTGCGACCACAACGCGTACCACCTCATCGATGCCCGCAAGTCAAACAAGCGCAAGAGGGACACCGCCGGTGAAGATACAACCCGGCCATGGAATGCAGAGCTCCTCCGCCCGTTTTACAGTTAGCCGTGTGCACGTATGTATTGCTGCCTTTTGTAATCATCTGAAAACTATGGGATCCCCGAACGAATCTCGGGGGCTGCCCTTTTGCGACCAAGCCATTTGTGTCTCCTACATTTGTGCATTACTTTCTTCTTAACCCAACCCGACCACCGAGCCGACTCGCTCGACCCGGGGGCTCGGGAGCTGGCCGGCTTGGCCGCCCGCCGTTTTTCTTAGCGACTCATAACGCGTTGGATCACCACGGCATCTCGCTTCGCCTAAGCCGCAGAACTGGCTTCGGTTGTCGGCTGGCAAGCACATAGGACCAATAGGACCAGCGCGCCACGAGCACTAAGCCAAGAACCGCCGAGTCGCCCAACCCGGCCCCGCCACTTTAAAGTTGATGCACGACCGGCTGCTCGCCAACCCGGCCCTGCCGGATTGCCACCAGCCGGCCCAGTGGGTGTTTCGCTCACGCTCAACATTTCGAAAGCCTGAATATCGCGCGCTCCTCTCCAAGGCCGAACCCCTTGTCACGGACCGGAGCCTCGGCCGTTAGACTCGCGGGTGGGAAACCAAAAGGGGAAAGCGCAAAAGAATGGCTCCAGAGACAAAAAGCAAAAGCGCAGACATCCACGAAGTTTCTGCATACCGCCGGATCGCTCGACCCGGCCTCACCACTTTAAGTTACCGCACGACCGGCTGCTCGCCAACCCGGCCCCGTCGGATTGCCGCCAGCCGGCCCAGTGGGTGTTTCACTCGTGCTCAACGTTTTGAAAGCCTAACTATTGTATGCTCCTCTCAAAGGCCGAACCTCTTGTCAAGGTCCGGAGCCTCGGCCGTTAGACTCGCGGGGGGGGGGGGGGGAGCCCAGACGGGAAAAGTTGCAAGAAAACGGCTCCAAAAAATGAAAAGCAAAGGCGCAAACATCCACGCAACTCATACAACTTAAATCAAGAAACAGGCCCAAGGGCAGAGTTCATTACACCCAGTCTACCCCCAGTGGGTGGGTGGACCTGCTACCTAACAGAAATATTTGCTAAGTTAAAAATCAGGCATCGCCTCCGCCGGAGCGCGCAACTCCCGGGTCCTCCAAGGTGCCGGTATCCTCCTCCCCGGCGTCCGCATCGCGATAGACATCCGTCTCCTCAGAACTGCCCTCCGGGTCGTCCAGAAGCAGGCCGTAGTTGTCAGCAGGCACGACTCCGCCATCCTCCGCCCGCTCCGGCAGGAACACGTCATGGAAGGCGAACCTGGCGATGTAGCTGGCCCGGGCGGCGATCCGTCCGGCCTCCGCCTGCAGCTGGCTCTCCGAGCCAGCTCGCTGGCCCATCAACGCATCCAGCGCCAAGTCCAGATGCCACCACACTGTGAACCTGAGCGCCATCTCGGCGCCGGCACGAGCGGCGGAAACCCGCCACTCATGAAGACAGTCCTAGCCCGCCTCCAACCACCGCGCCAATCGCGTGACGCTGGTCGGCGCGACGACACCCGGCCAGAGGGCCGCTGTCATCGCCGCGCCGGCCTCAGAAAGCCGCCCCATCTGCTCACTCAAGACTTGCAGACGGGCCTCGGCAGCGGCAACAATTTCCGGGAAGGTCCAGGCCACCCGCGGGTCAGTCCCGGAGCCGACGATCCCTTGCGGGTCGCGCTGAAAGCGGACCGCCTCCTCCGCCAGCTGGCGCGTCTCCGGAAAGGCCCCTGCGAGAAGAAAAGCAAGTCAGAAGAAAGTCACTAAGGAAGAAAAGCCGGAGTCCCAACCCGGTAACAACAAAACCAAAGGAAAGCACTTACTGGAGAAGGACTCTTCCAGGTGCTGCGCTTCGAGCAATGTACCGCGCCGCTCCCGGGCAATGGTGCGGTCACGCTCCTCCAGCGCCTTCTCCAGGTCGGCGACCTTGGCAAGGGCCGCCTTCAGTTCGGCGTCCTTGTCCTCGGCCGGCTTCACGGCCTCCTCGCGGTGCTGGGTCTCCCCCTGCCGGGTCTCCTCCGCCGTGGCCACCAGCGCCTTCAGGCGCTCCACCTTGGCCTGGAGTTGCCCCTTGTCGTCGGCCACCTTGCCGCGTTGCTGGTCCGCCTCGGCAAGGGCCTGCTGCGGCTCCACGACCTTAGCGGCCTCCGCTTTGAGGCACTCCACATCGACCTCGAGGCGGCCCTTGTCGCCCACCAGCTACTCCTGCAGCTGGCTGGCTTTGCTAAGCGCCCGCCGGGCTCCCGTCGCCTCCGCCCACGCCTGCTCCACCTCGGCTCCAAGCCGACCGGCGTCAACAACAAGCCGGTCATAGTGGAAGCCGGCCCGGATCAGTCGGGTCCTCCAAGACAAGACCTCGGCTGCAGAAGAGGGACTCAGAAACAAAGTACCACTTTAAGATTCGACCCAACTACTATGCAGTTGGCCTGAATCTCGGGGGCTACACCATGTGGGTGCGCTAGCGCGCCCCCACTAAAAAAGAGCATGCAAGAAAAGTACCTGCCACGGCGCGGAGCTCCTGCTCCTTGGCGGCGAGCCTTTCCTTGAGACGCCGATGCGTCTCAAGGAGCCGGTTCAAGATGCTGACCCGGTAGGAATCCAGTTGCTGCAAAGAGCGGCGATCAATACAAGACAACAAGATAAGATTCGACCCAACTGCTACGCAGTTGGCCCGAATCTCGGGGGCTACACCCAGTGGGTGCGCTGGCGCGCCCCCACAAGGAAGAAGGAACGAAAGAAGAAAAAGCAGAACGCAACGGAAAACTTACAAACACGGCGCGCTCCAGCTCCTGCGTCGCCTCCACCTCGGCCTGGGCGAAGGCCTGGATCCGGTCCGTCCGCCCTCGCAGGTGTCAGGTCACGGCGGCCATCGCCGCCTCCTCCTGGGTCAGGGGCCCAAAGAAGACCTCGCTGGTCGACCCGGCGACCCCCGGGTCGGGGCACCAGGGTGCGCCCCCCGCTGGCCGCCTCCCCTGAGGCCGGCGCCCCCTCCGGCGCCTTCTCCGGTGCTTTCTCCGGCTCCGACGATGGCCCGGAGGCTGGAGTGGCTTGCGCCTCAACAATCGGTGGCACCTCGCTCGACGGCATCCGAACCGCCACCTCCGGCACCGTCCACAATGCCTCCCCCATGACGGCGTCACCGCCGCCTCCGTCGATTCCCGCCCGCTCGACCACGTCGGTCCATGGCGGGGTATCGTCACCAATGACCACGACCTCCCGGTCGAGGTCCATCACGTCTGCACGACCGCCTCGACCGTGCTCCCCCTCCGACGACGGCACGAAGACCGTCGCCGCCACCACCATTCCCGCCGGCATTTTCGGCCACGCCGGCTCACGCCCACATCGCCCCGGCGTTGACCTAGGCCTGGGTCGACGCCGCCTCCAGCTCCGCCTCGGCCCGGTTCCGGTCTCGCCAGGCCAGGCCCTCGGCATCGGTCGGATCCCGACCAAGGTCCGGATCCGCCCGCTCCTCTTCCTCCTCGTCCCGGTCGACGGTGCTGGACCGGCTCCTCCGGAACGCGGCGCCCTCGATGGACGCCTATTCGCCGCTGCCAGCGCCAGCGAGATCGGCGACCTGAAATGCAAGACAGACTAAGTACAAGCAAAGCAGAGCCGCTCGGTGACTCGGTTCAAGCCAGAAAGGGCGCTCACCCTGGCACCACCGGAACGGCGGGCCTCGCCGCTCTCTCCTGTGGTGCGGCACGCCTCCTCTTGGCGGGCGGCTTCGCCACCCTGGTCGGGTCCGCCGGGCGCTTCGCGGTCGGAGCTCGCGGCGCGATGCTGTCCTTCCCATGCGACCGCCTCGCCGCCAGCGCCCCTCGAGACAACCCGACTCCGGCCGCGCTGCCGCCTCCTCCACCCGGCGCCGCTACATTGATAGCTTACGTCAGCACCACCAATACCGTAACCCGACCAGCAACTCAAGAAGGAAAGCCAAGACTTACCGGCTCGGTGCCCTGCGCTCGCGTCGGCGGTCGCCTCCTCCTCTCCGCTGTGGGCCTCGGGCTCCTCCGAGGCGACGCGCACCACCTGCGCCCGCTCCCGGTCGTAAGGATGCCGGATGGCGTTCAGAAGCACCTCCCGCGTTGCGTCGGGCGGATAAGAAGATATGCAGTAGCGAAATATGGAGACCAAGGACTCACCAACGATGCCGGGTTCACATGGCTTTACGGGGCCTTCCCGAACTCCCAGTCGCCCCGCAGGTTGGCCTTGGAGATGTCGTTGACCCGTCGCGCAACATGGTCCGCCGCCAGCCGCGTGTTCGCCATGCGGTTGGGGTCCTGGAGGCCAGTCATCTAGCCGATGAGGTGGCTGCGCTGCTGCAGCGGCATCACTCGCCGGACGATGAAGGCGGTGATGAGGTCGGTGCCGGTGAGCCCCTCCCGCTCCTTCATCACCGACACCCGCTTGCACAGGTTGAGCACCTCCTGCGACGGATGCTTGGGGTAGTACCCCCAGTTCCGCTTCTCCCTCGGCAGCTAGTTGACGAAGGGCGGCAAGTTGATGCGGTCCATGCCGAGGTTACAGACGTAGAAGAAGGAATTCTGCCACTTCTTGGCAGAATGCTCCAGCGGCATCTTTGGGCAGTCAGCGCCCGACCACTTGGAGATGACGGCGCCCCGCACTCGGACATCTCCCCCGGCCCCCAGCCCTTGCTGCTTCAGGGAGAAGCGCACCCAGAGGTCGATCGAAGGCTCGACCCCCAGGTACCCCTCGCAGAGGGTGACAAAGCCCGACAGTTGCACAATGGCGCCGCCGTCCAGATGATGAGGCTGGAGCCTGAAGAACTCCAGGAAATCATGGAAGAAGCCGCTCGCAGGAAGCCCGAAACCGCGCTTGAAGTGCGGTAAGAAGACAACGCACTCCGTGCCCTCGGGTCGCGGCTCCCGCTCCCCCCGCGGCGGGCGCGCGGCGACCTCCGTCTCCCCCGTCAGGAGCCTGGTGGAGCGGAGATAGGTGATCTCGTCAAGGGTGACGGTCAAGCCCATCCACGAGCCCGACGGCAGCGCCATCAGCGAAGACGCGAAAGAAGGAAGAAGAAGGTGGCTGCAAAGCTCTGCTCGACGCAGCGGGCGTCGCAGATGGCGACGGTCGCGAGAAGCAAAGGAAGGATGAAGAGGCAGGGGAGCACGAGCGTGAATGATCCCCGCCGCTCCCTTCGCCCACAATTTATAGGCCACAATTTGAAATGTGGGGAAGTAGGATCGTTTGCGCTCGCCCCTCCCACTTCCCCGCAATAAGTGCGCACGTACGCACGCAGTAACTGCCTAGAGAATGACAACCGACCCACGGACGCCACAATAAATCCACGCGCATGGGCCGAGGGGGTGCGGCGGTGGGTCCCAGGGCGTCGCCCCGCCCTGTCACGCGCGTGGCCTGTTAGGCCCCTCCGGCTCCCAGGCGCCACGTGGCGCCCGCGCGAGGCCCGACAGATTGCCCAAAGATTCGTCGAACTCCTCGGTTTCCCGCCACGACCGGGATGCCGCGATCCGGCTCCCGGAAGCCGGCACACAGTGGGTGTTGCCGGACCCGGTGGTCACCAAATCCGCCTCCACAAAAGGAGGAAACTGCGAAGGCCCTTCCATCCGAAGACGGCGGACCTTCACAGCTTCGGGGACTATTGTCGGGGGGATGAACCCCAGGCAGGCAACGGAACCCGGATCCTTTTCAAAAACAACGGGGCCAGCATTCCCCCCAGTCCGGCTCGCACTTGGCCGGGTCGCTCAACCCGGCCAAGTCCCTCGACCCGGCTGAACTCCTCGACTCGGCCCCAACAAACAACTCAAGACTTCCCCAACAAGCCAGCTCCACCCTTGGTGCATTCTCCAACCTGGCCGAGGGTCAGTGGCCGTCCCATCCTGGTCGTATGATAGGACGAGTCTCCACCAACTGATGACCGAAGCCACAGTGCCCCGCCCGTGCCTCTGGTCAACCGGGCGTGGCAACAGTGCCCCCCACCTACTCGCTGACCGGGACCGGCGTGGCAACAGTGCAACCTTCGTCACCCATGATGCCAGCTAGCGGCGACCTGACGGGGCGCCACTGTAGCCGACTCGACTCGGCCTCACCCTGACGACCGACAAGACGGCGCATAGTGCCCCTAGGCGCATGGGGCCCGCGCCCGAAGAACCCGGCGAGGCCTGGCACCCGGCGGGTCCCAGCGCCGGGCTCCCTGGACACTGACAACCCGGCCCCACGGCCTTGTAACGTTACCATTGTACCCCTGGGGGTTTGACCTATAAAACCCCCCAAGAGCCCTCATGCATATGGGCAATACATTCACCCGTCCACCCACTCACACACCTAGCAAGCAACACCCGAGGAGAAGGAGCAGCCTAAGCCTTGGCCAGCCTTCCTTCTTCCTCCTTACAGCTCTAGGAGCAACTCTGTACAATTACATATAAGTCACACTCAGCAAGACTAGGGGTGTTATCTCTCCGGAGAGCCCCGAACCTGGGTATGTCTTGCGTCCCGCGCTCAGTTATACCGACCTCTCCTCTGGAGCCCACCAGTGCCCTCGAACCTCCTCCTATCTTTAGCCATCCCTTGGCATCTGCCGTGCGCCCACTTGAGGTTCGAACACTGGGGTGCGCACGAAGATCTCTCTCTCTCTCTAGCTCGCTCTCGCAATGATCTCAAGGCTTAACTCGTCGAACCCAAAGAACAAGTGACACAAGGGTTTATACTAGTTCGGGCCATCGTTGTTATGTAATACCCTACTCCAGTGTGGTGTGGTGGATTGCCTTGCAGGCTGAGGATGAACGAGTACAAGGGAAGAATAGCCTCCCGAGGAGAGGTGTTATTGAGCTCGGTGAGCTTGTGTGGTGGCCTTGGCGGAATGGATCCACGCCAAGATGAGATGCCTCCCACGGTGGTGGCTAGTCCTATATATAGAGGCCCGGGTCCTCTTCACAAATATTAGGCGGGAAGGGATCCCACAACGGCCAATTTGAAGGGGGACAACTAGTACAAGTTACCCTGACAAAAGGTGGTCTTCGCCTGCCAGAGACTCTGGTGGTGACGCCGTCGTGGGCTCTGTGGTGACCTCCGTCCTGCCGTCCTACTGGTCTTGGTCTCGTTGCACCAATATGGAAACATTTGCCTGATGCCTCGAGAATCCTTGCCTGCGCTTGCCCCTTTAGCACCAAAGAGGCAGCGAGTACACTGCGCCTGCTGGCGCCCGCCTGACCTTGGTCGTCATCACTCACGTCACGAGCACTTCGCGAGGTGCCCCTTGCCTTGATATCTCCGCTCCTCGGGAGCCAGCCTAGGGAGGCTGCCCCTGAGGAGGTCTAGTGTCGTCCGCCTCGCGAGGCTTGGCCCCTCGCGAGGGTCTTGAGTAGTTGTTGATGAAGATGGGCCGTACTAGGCCGCTGGAGGAGCCACACCCCGGGCCGCAGGCAGGCAAGTCTGGGTACCCCCATTCCTAGGACGCCGACAGTAGCCCCCGGGCTCAAGGCGCGCTCGGACTTGGCTTCACGGCAAAGCCAAGGGTCAAGTGCGGAGCACCGCAGGCCCCAATAGCATGTAGCCTTGATTGACGCACGACAATTGACAGGACATGGGCGTCTCCACTTACCCACGCTGCCTCGACAACTGCCCGACTTGATGACTCCCAGCTGCATGCAGAAAAACCATCATTACCTTCGATCATGGAGGCTGGCGGGTTGCCTCCCTCTGGCTATAAATGAGGAGAGGGGCAGAGCCCCCGTTTCTCATCTTCCTCCATTACGCCCACTTCTTCTTCTTCCTCCTTGCCACGACACTCATGGTGCCAGTGAAGAGGTTCTCGACCGCCGAGAAGGGGAAGGCTTGCCAGGAGGGGCCTGGCTCGCCACCGCCTAAGAGGGGGCATGGTCGCCCCCGCAAGCATGCCGCAACCCCGACTGTGGTCCCTCGTGGGCGCGGGCGAACTTCCTCGGGTTCCGGCGCCGTCCTTGGCGGCCGCGGTAGCGCCTTTTCGCGTGGCGGGAGCCGCCTAGGTCGTGGCAACCCTGTTAATGAAGGGAGGCGCACCATGGTCGCTCGGCTCCCCGGCCGCGCTTCCACTCCGCGGAGGTGCTGCCGGAGTTCGTCGTGTGGTCGGAGTACCCGGCCGGCACCTGGCTTCAGCTTCCACGCTCCTTTGCTGGCGAGCTACCGGCCCCCGGTCCTGGCGGTCTCTGGCTCCAGGCCGACGGCTGCTGCAGTAAGGCTTCATGGGTCGCAGTGGAGGTCTCTGTCGCGGGCAACGTAGCCCTGGCCCGCGGCTGGTAGACGCTTACCCGCGCGCGCAGCCTGAGCAGGCGGTGCACCCTCCACTTCAAGTACGATGGCGCAACGACCCTCTTCATGAGGGTGTTCCGGGGAAGACGGTCGCCGCGCCGGATGCTGCCCTGAAGACAATGACGACGAACGTGCTCGGCCTTGGCGATGGCCGTGACGAGGATGAGGGTGAACTCGCCCTTGACGACGGCCACGGCTCTCCTGGCGGCGACAGCTCCTCCTCCGGCAGAAGCTCCAGCAGCAGCGGCTACGACCAGCCGCCACATCGCCGGGCTCGCTCGAGGACGGCAGCGGGTCGTCCCGTCGCCGCACCCTAGTGAAGCGCGAGGAGGTCTCCATCTGAGTCCGAGGGGCTGACCCTCATGAGCAGCCGCGTCGTAGGAGCCTCTTTTGCTTGTCCTTTTCTTCCCTTTCTTCCTGCATCGTTAGAAACAAGTATGGGGCCCTGCGGGGGCGTGTAATGAACTATGGTGCTTATGTTGCTTTTGTGGCATGTTTATTGTTTCCGGGTTGTGTCGTGAGATCATGCCTTATACGGGTGTAGAGGGGTAACTTAGCTTGATGCATCTGATGCAGCTTTGACCTCATGAGGGTGCGCGTCTCTGGGCGCCTAGTGGGGTTTCCCTGCCGCCGATTTAGGTGATATCGCGAAGCTGCAAAAAATTTGTTAAGAAATCCTTAACCCCTCTCGCATGAGGCCTTAGGCATGGGCTGGTCATGGACAAATGCACCACATTGCGGTACCCGTGGGGCATGGACTAGAAAAGGGATGCGCTGATCACAAGCTCAAACGAGAGCGCCTCGCGAAGACCAGGGGAGTGCGCACACACACGTGCCTGTCCAGCCCCCTCGCGAGGCATGCGAGGGAGAGCGTCGGGCAACTGTCGCCCTCCCATGCGCAAAATGTTTTATCGAGGGAAGAGTCAGAGAGAAGAGGGGGTTCAACCAAGCCATCGAGAAACACCAGAACTTCAAGTTTCATTAAAGGAAAAGGGGCAAGCCAACTATAGAAAGCAAATGAACAGTCGCGCCCGGCACCTAATCTAGTCTTCTCACCAGCGCGGAGCTAAGTGCTACCACGAGGACGTGGGAGGGAGCCCTCGAGGCCCAAGGGCGGCACTCCGGAGACTCCGGGGCGTGTATAGCCCCACTCATTATTACGTGAGAGTGTCACGAGCGCAGACCTTCACAGGCACTGGGCCGTGCTTCATGGGTAGAACCTTCGGAGATGCTGGATGTTCCAGGCGTTCTAGATGGGGATCCCGTCCTACATCTCCAGGCGCGCGGCGCCAGGCCTGGAGACGCGGGCGATCCTAAACGGGCCCTCCCACATGGGCGAGAGCTTGTGCAACCCTTCCCTGGAGAGCACCCGCCTCAGGACGCGATCACCCACCTCGAGCGTCCTGGAGCGGACGCTGCGACAGTGGTACCACCGTAGCGCCTGCTGGTATCTTGCCGCTCGGAGCAAGGCTTCACGGCGACGTTCCTCCCCCAGCACAAGGTCCATCCCCCGCATGGCATCCTGCTGCGTCTCATCAAACGCCAGGACCCGTGCGGAGCGATGCCTGACCTCGTGAGGGAGAACCGCTTCTGCTCCGTAGACGAGGAAGAACAGGGTCTCGCCTATTGGCTTGGTGGCGGTGGTGCGGATGGACCACAACACGGACTGGAGCTCGTCGTGCTAGCCCCTGCCACATGCCTCGAGCTTCTTCTTGAAGGTCCTGGTCTTGAGGCCCCTCAGGACCTCCGCGTTGGCGCGTTCGGCTTGGCCATTGCTCTTGGGGTGTGCCACCGAAGCGTAGCAGATCTGCGTTCCAAGGTTAGCACAATATGTCTTGAAGAGGTTGCTAGTGAACTGCGAGCCGTTGTCGGTGATGATGCGGTTAGGAACCCCAAACCGGCTTACGAGGCCCTTGATGAACTTACCTGCCGACCCGGCTGGGATGGTGCGGACGGCTTCCACCTCTGCCCATTTGGTGAATTTGTCGATGGCGATGTAGAGGTATCGGTAGCCCCCAGGTGCTCGTGAGAACGGGCCCAGGATATCCAGCCCCCAGACCATGAATGGCCACGAAAGTGGGATAGTCTGGAGGCCTTGGGTCGGCTGGTGGATTTGCTTGGCATGGAATTGGCAGGCCTCGCAGGACTTCACAAGTTCGGCTGCGTCGTTGAGTGTCGTGGGCCAGTAGAACCCACCGCGGAATGCCTTGCCGACCAGGGTACGTGACGACGAGTGGTGCCCGCAGTCTCCGCCGTGTATGTCAGCTAGCAGCTCACTCCCCTGCTCCCTAGAGATGCATCGCAAGGAAACATCATTTGGTCGCCTTCTTGTATGCAGTACGCCGTAGCCTGCCGGGCCACGCGCTCCGCGTCCTCCTCTTTCTCCCGCAGTGTCCCTCACATTAGGTATGCCTTGAACTCCTCGGTCCAGCACCCCTCCCGGGGCTCGAGTGCGAGGAGCAAGCGTGCTCCTGTGGTTGGGCCAAAGGCGGGGTTCCCAAGGCTGGTGGTTGGGGGAGCTCCTCCCGAGATGATGCCGGCCTCGCAGATGGGGGTGCTGCCGAAGGCTTGAAAAGCCGCTCCTCGAAGACGCCGGGCTCCTGGGGCAGGCGCTTGGATGCCCTTCTCGCGATGTCGTCGGCTTCCTTGTTCGTGCCGCGAGGCACGTGCTGTAGCTCCAGGCCCAAGAATTGCTTCTCCATCTTACGCACCTCCGCGAGGTATGCCTCCATGTGCTCGTCCCTCGGCTCGTACACCTTGTTGGAGAAGTTCACGAGGAGCTGTGAGTCGCCCTTGATGGTGAGATGCTTTACCCCCAAGGCCGCGGCGGCCTTGAGGCCGCGATCAACCCCTCGTATTCCATGATGTTGTTGGAGACCTTCTCGCCCCGCTGGAAACAGAGCTACACGGCATAGTATAGCTTGTCTTGAGTGGGGGAGATGAGCACGGCACCGGCCCCGCGCCTTGGCGTGTGAAAGCGCTATCGAAGTACATGATCAAGCCATCCGGCGCTTCACTTCCTGGCGAGATTGATCAGCTCTCGTCTGCTTCAGGCTCTGGAGCGTCAGTCCTTTCTGCCACGAAGTCAGCGAGGGCGGCTCCCTTGATGACCCTGGTTGTGCTGAACTCCAGCTGAAACGCTTGCAATTCGATGTTCCACTCGGCGACTCTTCCTGCAGCGTTGGGGCTCCGGAGCACCCTCTCCAGTGGGTAGGCTGAGACGGCCTTAATCGGGTGGCCTTGAAAGTAATGATGCATCTTGTGCGAGGCCACCAGGAGCGCAAGCAAAAGCTTCTGTTGCATGGGGTATCGCTCCCTTGCGTCCCGCAACACCGTGCTGACGAAGTACACCGGGTGCTCGATGAGGGCGGGATCATCGATGGAGCCTGTGGCGTCTAGGGGTTGTGGCGCCTCCTGAGGTGGGGTATCCTCAGGAGCTTGGTCTCCCGCTGGGGCCTCCGCAGGCCCAGGAACGCCGTCTTGGAGGGCCTGATCATTTGTGGGCGTTGTCGTGGCTTTAGCAACGTAGCCTTGGTGCCGCGTCGTCTTGGCCGAGGGTGCGGCATTACGCGGCGCGCTCTTGGCCTGGCGTTCCTCCCGAACAGCCACTAGCGCCGCGCTGGCTGAGTGAGGCGTGGCAGCCAGGTAGAGCACCAGGGGCTCGAGGGGATGAGGCGCTACCATCACCGGTGGGCTGGTCAAGTATCTCTTAAGGTCCTGAAACGCCAGGTCAGCCTCAGGGGTCCACTCATATGGGCCCTTCTTCTTCATCAGCTTGAAGAACAACAAGGAGCGCTCCCCCAGCTTGGAGATGGAGCGTCCCAACGAAGTCATGCAGCCCGCGAGCTGATGCATTTCCTTCAGGGTTGCGGCGGGCTCATGTCTTCTATTGCCTTGACCTTCTCCGGATTGGCCTCAATCCCCCGGTGTAACCCGAGGAAGCCCAGCAGCTTGCCGGAAGGGACACCAAACACACACTTCTCTGGGTTGAGCCGCATGTCCACCTGGCGCAGGCTGGTGAAGGTCTCCTCCAGGTCCTGAATAAGGGTTCTTGCTTCCCGAGATTTTACCACGATGTCATCTACATAGGCTTCTGCATTCCTCCCTAGCTGGTGGCCCAGGGCAATGTGCATCAACCGCTGGAAGGTCGCCCCTGCATTGCGTAGTCCGAACGGCATGCAGGTGTAGCAGTATACCCCGCACGGGGTCAAGAAGGCTGTCTTCGCTACGTCCTCCACCGCCATCTTGATCTGGTGGTAGCCCGAGAATGCGTCCAGGAAGCACAGCAGGTCGCACTCGGCGGTGGAGTCGACGATCTGGTCGATGCGCGGAAGTGGGAACGGGTCTTGGGGGCAGGCTTTGTTGAGGTTGGTGAAGTCGACACACATGCGTTCCTTCCCGCCCTTCTTGGGGACAACGACGGGGTTTGCCAGCCATTTCGGGTACCGTACCTCGCGAATGACACCTGCCGCTTCTTGCTTGCAAGTTTCTTGGACGATGAAGGCCTGCTCCTCCGTGGATTGCCGCCGCGCCTTCTGCTTTACAAGGCGCACGTTGGGGCACACCCTTAAGTGATGCTCGATTACCCCCCTGGGGACCCCATCAGCTGCTTGGGCTCCCAGGTGAATACCTCCTTGTTCGCGCGTAAGAACTTTACCAATGCCTCCTCTTGGCCCGGGTCAGGTTGGCGCCTATGGTGAATGTGGCTCACGAGGATCCATCTTCCTCGACCGGGACTTGCTTCGTCTTGGCCCGATCTTGAGTGAACAACTACTTCTTCTTTGCCGGCGCGGCCTCCTTAGCCGCCGGGGCAGCTTCTTCGGCTGGGTGCGCTGCCGCTGTGGCCCTGAAGGCGAGCTTGAGGGCCGTCAGTGCCTCCTGGATGTCTCCAGCCACGGTGAAGACGCCCTGCTGCCCGGCATCTTCAGGAGGTTGTAGGCCAGATGGGTCGCCGCCATGAACTGGGCTAAGGCAGGGTACCCGAGGATGGCGTTGTACAGGAGGCCCATGCGGGCGATGTCGAAGTCGATCAACTCGGTGCGGTACTTATCTCGGGCACCGAAGGTGACCGGAAGGCATATTTCCCCAGGGGGCTGGTGGACCCGCTGCCGACCCCGGAGAAAGGCTTGGTGGGGCGGAACCGGCCATGCGGCACGTGAAGCAAGCCGAAAACTTCCACGAAGAGCACGTTGAGGCCCGCTCCGGCATCGATGAGCGTCTTGGTCATGGCGACGTGGCAGATGGTGGGCGTGCAGAGCATTGGGAGCGCGCCTGGGCCGGCAGTGCTGGCGGGATGATCCCCTGAGTCGAAGGTGAGGTCGGCCTTGGGCGCCGCCCATCCTGGAGGGGCTCCCTACTGCACAGAGGCGGCGCCGATCTCGCCGAAGAACTGCTTCACGTGGTGGTCCGAGGGTGGCATTTGCGAGCCGCCGAGGAGGGCCGCGACGGCGACAGGCGCGGGTGGCGCGAAGCGTGTGACGAAAAGGACGCGCAGCTCTTCCCAAGAAGCCACGGAAGATCCTGGCAGGTTGAGCAATCAAGCATGTGGCGCGCCAGCGAGGGCCATGGGGAACCAGTTCGCCATGACCCTGTCGTCGCCTCCCGCCTCCAGGACGGCCTCCTCGTAAGCCAACAGGAAGGCCGAGGGATCCACCACACCGTTCAAGCGAGGCGGCATCTCCTGCTTGAACTTGGGCGGCCACCGCACACGTCGTAAGGCAGGGGTGAAGGCTCTGAGCCCCCTGGCACCGTCGTGCTCGCCCGTTGATCCAGTCGGTGGAGCAGCGCCGGCCATGGAGACCGAACGGAGAGCGGAGCCGAAGGAGGAGCGGAACTTCGGCACACCCCCTACCTAGTGCGCCAAATGTCATATTCTGGGTTCAGGCAAACCCATTGAGGTTCGAACATTGGGGTGCGCACGAAGATCTCTCTCTCTAGCTCGCTCTCGGAACGATCTCAAGGCTTAACTCGTCAAACCCAAAGAACAAGTGACACAAGGGTTTATACTGGTCCGGGCCATCGTTGTGGTGTAATACCCTACTCCAGTGTGGTGGGGTGGATTGCCTTGCAGGCTGTGGATGAACAAGTACAAGGGAAGAACAGCCTCCTGAGGAGAGGTGTTCTTGAGCTCGGTGAGCTTGTGTGGTGGCCTTGGCGGAATGGATCCAGTCCAAGATGAGATGCCTCCCACGGTGGTGGCTAGTCCTATATATAGAGGCCCGGGTCCTCTCCCCAAATATTAGGCGGGAAGGGATCCCACAACGGCCAATTTGAAGGGGGCAACTAGTACAAGTTATCCTAACAAAAGGTGGTCTTCGCCTGGCAAAGACTCTCGTGGTGACGCCGTCGTGGGCTCCGTGGTGACCTCCGTCATGTCGTACTGCTGGTCTTGGTCTTGTTGCACCAATATGGAAACCTTTTCTTGATGCCTCGGGACTCCTCGCCTATGCTTGAACCTTTAGCACCAAAGAGGCAGCGAGTACACTGCGCCCGCTGGCGCCTTCCTGGCCTTGGTTGTCATGGCTCACGTCACGAGCACCTCGCGAGGTGCCCCTTGCCTTGATATCTCCGCTCCTCGGGAGCCAGCCTAGGGAGGCTGCCCCTGAGGAGGTCTAGTGTCGTCCGCCTCGCGAGGCTTGGCCCCTCACGAGGGTCTTGAGTGATTGTTGATAAGATGGGTCGTACCAGGCCGCTAGAGGAGCCACGCCCCGGGCCGCAGGCAGGCAAGTCTGGGTACTCCCGTTCCCAGGATGCCGACACCCACAATGACCAATTTTGAAGCGGGACAACTAGTACAAGCTATCCTCACAAAAGTAGTCTTCGCCTGCCAAGGCTGAGGTGGTGACGCTGTTGTGGGCTCCTCGATGACCTCCGTCCTGCCGTCCTAGCGGTCTGGGTCTTGTTGCGCCGATATGGAAACCTTTGCCTGATGCCTCGGGACTCCTCGCCTGTGCTTGCCTCTTTAGCACCAAAGAGGAAACTGGTACACTGCGCCCGCCGGCGCCCGCCTTGCCTTGGTCGGCATGGCCCGCGTCATGTGAACCTCGCGAGGTGCCCCTTGCATAGATATATCTGCTCCTCGGGAGCCGGCCTAGTGAGGCCGCCCCCAGGGAGGTCTTGGTGTCGTCCGCCTCGCGAGGCTTGGCCCCTCACGAGGGTCTTGAGCTGCTGCTGTCGAAGCTGGGCCATACTAGGCCGTTGGTGGAGCCACGCCGTGGGCCGCAGGCAGGCAAGTCTGGGCACCCCCGTTCCCAGGACACCAATAGGAGCATCAAGTGTTGATGGTTAACAAGACCACTAGTTTCAAGAAAAAGGGCAAAGGTAAGAAGGGGGACTTCAAGGAGAATAGCAAGCAAGTTGCTGCTCCCGGGAAGAAGCCCAA
Organism: Triticum aestivum; assembly: GCF_018294505.1. Classification (NCBI taxonomy): domain Eukaryota; kingdom Viridiplantae; phylum Streptophyta; class Magnoliopsida; order Poales; family Poaceae; genus Triticum; species Triticum aestivum. The sequence continues at coordinate 295,567,773 of NC_057802.1, read as the reverse complement.
GTCTGGACCTAAGCCTGAAACTGAGTGCTTCTACTGCAAAGGGACTGGTCACTGGAAGCGGAGCTGCCCCACGTATTTGGAGGATAAGAAGGATGGCAAAGTGAAAGGTATATTTGATATACATGTTATTGATGTGTACCTTACTAATGCTCGTAGTAGCGCCTGGGTATTTGATATTGGTTATGTTGCTCATATTTGCAACTCGAAAGAGGGGCTACGGATTAATCGAAGATTGGCTAAGGACGAGGTGACGATGCGCGTCGGAAATGGTTCCAAGGTCGATGTAATCGCCGTCGGCACGCCACCTCTACATCTACCTTCGGGATTAGTTTTAGACCTGAATAATTGTTATTTGGTGCCAGCGTTGAGCATGACCATTATATATTGACCTTGTTTGATGCGAGACGATTATTCATTTAAATCTAAGAATAATGGTTGTTCTATTTATATGAATAATATCTTTTATGGTCATGCACCCTTGAAGAGTGGTCTATTTTTGTTGAATCTCGATCGTCGTGATACACATATTCATAATATTGAAGCCAAAAGATGCAAAGTTAATAATGATAGTGCAACTTATTTGTGGCACTACCGTTTAGGTCATATTGGTGTAAAGTGCATGAAGAAACTCCATGCAGATGGACTTTTGGAATCACTTGATTATGAATCACTTGATACTTGCGAACCATGCCTCATGGGGAAGATTACTAAGACTCTGTTCTCTGGAGCAATGGAGCGAGCCACTGACTTGTTGGAAATAATACATACTGATGTATGCGGTCCGATGAGTGTTGAGGCTCGCGGCGAGTATCGTTATTTTCTGACCTTCACGTATGATTTGAGAAGATATGGGTATATCTACTTAATGAAACACAAGTCTGAAACATTTGAAAAGTTCAAACAATTTCAGAGTGAAGTGGAAAATCATCGTAACAAGAAAATAAAGTTTCTACGATCTGATCGTGGAGGCAAATATTTGAGTTACGAGTTTGGTCTTCATTTGAAACAATATGGAATAGTTTCACAACTCACGCCACCTGGAACACCACAGCGTAACGGTGTGTCCAAACGTCATAACCGTACTTTATTAGATATGGTGCGATCTATGATGTCTCTTACTGATTTACCACTATCGTTTTGGGGTTATGCTTTAGGGACAACTGCATTCACGTTATATAGGGCACCATCTAAATCCGTTGAGGCGACACCATGTGAACTGTGGTTTGGCAAGAAACCGAAGATGTCATTTCTTAAAGTTTGGGGTTGCGATGCCTATGTGAAAAATACTTCAGCCTGATAAGCTCGAACCCAAATCGGAGAAGTGCGTCTTCATAGCATACCCAAAAGAAACTGTTAGGTACACCTTCTATCACAGATCCGAAGGCAAGATATTTGTTGCTAATAATGGATCCTTTCTAGAGAAGGAGTTTCTCTCGAAAGAAGTGAGTGGGAGGAAAGTAGAACTTCATGTGGTAGTTGTACCTTCTCTCGAATTGGAAAGTGGTTCATCACAGAAATCAGTTCCAGTGATGCCTACACCAATTAGTGAGGAAGCTAATGATGATTGTCATAAAACTTCAGATCAAGTTACTACCGAACCTCGTTGGTCAACCAGAGTACGTTCCGCACCAGAGTGGTACGGTAATCCTGTTTTGCAAGTCATGTTACAAGACCATGACGAACCTACGAACTATGAGGAAGCGATGATGAGCCCAGATTCCGCGAAACGGTTTGAGGCTATGAAATCTGTGATGGGATCCATGTATGAGAACAAGTATGGACTTTGGTTGACTTGCCTGATGATCGGCAAGCCATAGAACATAAATGGATCTTCAAGAAGAAGACTGAAGCTGACGGTAATGTGACTGTCTACAAAGCTCGACTTGTTGCGAAAGCTTTTCGACAAGTTCAAGGAGTTGAATAGGATGAGACTTTCTCACCTGTAGCGATGCTTAAGTCTGTCCAAATCGTGTTAGCAATTGCCACATTTTATGATTATGAAATTTGGCAAATGGATGCCAAAACTGCATTCCTTAATGGATTTCTTAAACAAGAGTTGTATATGATGCAACCAGAAGGTTTTGTCGATCCTAAAGGTGCTAACAAAGTGTGCAAGCTCCAGCGAGCCATTTATTGACTGGTGCAAGCCTCTCGGAGTTGGAATATACGCTTTGATAGTGTGATCAAAGCATATGGTTTTATACAGACTTTTGGAGAAGCCTGTATTTACAAGAAAGTGAGTGGGAGCTCTGTAGCATTTCTAATATTATATGTGGATGACATATTGTTGATTGGACATGATATAGAATTTCTGGATAGCATAGAAGGATACTTGAATAAGACTTTTTCAATGAAAGTCCTCGGTGAAGTTGCTTATATATTGGGTATCAAGATCTATAGAGATAGATCAAGACACTTAATTGGACTTTCACAAAGCACATACATTGATAAAGTTTTGAAGAAAGTTCAAAATGGATCAGTCAAAGAAAGGGTTCTTGCCTGTGTTACAAGGTGTGAAGTTTTGTCAGACTCAATGCCCGACCACTGCAGAACATAGAGAGAAAATGAAAGTCATTCCCTATGCCTTAGGCATGGTTCTATCATGTATGCAATGTTGTGTACCAGACCTGATGTGTGCCTTGCTATAAGTTTAGCAGGGAGGTACCAAAGTAATCTAGGAGTGGATCACTGGACAGCGGTCAAAAACATCCTGAAATACCAGAAGAGGACTAAGGATATGTTTCTCATTTATGGAGGTGACAAAGAGATTGTCGTAAATGGTTACGTCGATGCTAGCTTTGACACTGATCCAGATGACTCTAAGTCACAAACTGGATATGTATTTATATTGAATGGTGGAGCTGTCAGTTGGTGCAGATCCAAGCAGAGCGTCGTGGCAGGATCTACGTGTGAAGCGGAGTACATAGCTGCTTCTGAAGCAGCAAATGAAGGAGTCTGGATGAAGGAATTCATATCCGATCGAGGTGTAATACCTAGTGCGTCGGGTCCAATGAAAATCTTTTGTGACAATACTGGAGCAATTGCCTTAGTGAAGGAATCCAGATTTCATAAGAGAACCAAACACATCAAGAGACGCTTCAACTCCATCCCCGATCAAGTCAAGGAGGGAGACATAAAGATTTGCAAAATACATACGGATTTGAATGTGGCAGACCCGTTGACTAAGCCTCTTCCACGAGCAAAACATGATCAGCACCAAGACTCCATGGGTGTTAGAATCATTACAATGTAATCTAGATTATTGACTCTAGTGCAAGTCGGAGACTGAAGGAAATATACCCTAGAGGCAATAATAAAGTGCTATTTATATTTCCTTATACCATGAGAAATGTTTATTATTCATGCTAGAATTGTATTAACCGGAAACTTGATACATGCGTGAATACATAGACAAAACAAAGTGTCCCTAGTATGCCTCTACTTGACTAGCTCGTTAATCGAAGATGGTTAAGTTTCCTGACCATAGACATGTGTTGTCATTTGATGAACAGGATCACATCATTAGGAGAATGATGTGATGGACAAGACCCATCCGTTAGCTTAGCGTAATGATTGTTAAGTTTTATTGCTATTGCTTTCTTCATGACTTATACATATTCCTTTGACTATGAGATTATGCAACTCCCGAATACCGGAGGAACACCTTGTGTGCTATCAAACATCACAACGTAACTGGGTGATTATAAAGATGCTCTACAGGTGTCTCTGAAGGTGTTTGTTGGGTTGGCATAGATCGATATTAGGATTTGTCACTCCGAGTATCGGAGAGGTATCTCTGGGCCCTCTCGGTAATGCACATCATAATAATCCTTGCAAGCAATGTGACTACTGAGTTAGTTATGGGATAATGCATTATGGAACGAGTAAAGAGACTTGCCGGTAACGAGATTGAACTAGGTATGAGGATACCGATGATCGAATCTCGGGCAAGTAACATACCGATGACAAAGGGAATAACGTATGTTGTCATTGCGGTTTGACCGATAAAGATCTTCATAGAATATGTAGGAACCAACATGAGCATCCAGGTTCCACTGTTGGTTATTGATCGGAGATGTGTCTCGGTCATGTCTACATAGTTCTCGAACCCGTAGGGTCCGCAAGCTTAAGGTTCGATGATGATTTGTATTATGAGTTATGTCTTTTGGTGACCGAAGATTGTTCGGAGTCCTGGATGAGATCACATACATGAAGAGGAGTCTCGAAATGGTCGAGAGGTAAAGATTGATATATTGGAAGATGGTATTGGGACACCGGAATGGTTTCGGAGTGGTTTGAGTATTTTTTGGAGTACCGAGGGGTTATCGGAACCCCCCGGGGAAAGTAATGGCCTACATGGGCCATAGGGGAGTGGGGAGGCAGCCCATAAGGGGTGGACGCGCCCCCCTCCCTTAGGGAGTCCGAACTGGACTAGGGGAAGGGGCGTGCCCCCCCTTTCCTTCTCCTCTTCCCTCTCCTTCCCTTTCCCCCTCGGTAAGAAAGGAGGGGGTGACTAGGATTGGGAGTCTTAGTCGGTTCCCCCCCCATGGCGCGCCCCCTAGGCCGGTGGCCTCCTCCCCTCCTCCTTTATATACGGGGGCAGGGGCACCCCAAAGCACATCAATTGTTCTTAGCCGTGTGCGGTGCCCCCCTCCACAGTTTACTCCTCCGGTCATAGCGTCGTAGTGCTTAGGCGAAGCCCTGCGCAGATCACATCACCATCAGCGTCACCACGCCGTCGTGCTGACGAAACTCTCCCTCGACCCTCTGCTGGATCAAGAGTTCAAGGGACGTCATCGAGCTGAACGTGTGCTGAACTCGGAGGTGGCGTATGTTCGGTACTTGATCGGTTGGATCGTGAAGATGTTCGACTACATCAACCACGTTAAACAAACGCTTCCGCTTTCGGTCTACGAGGGTACGTGGACACACTCTCCCCCTCTCGTTGCTATGCATCTCCTAGATAGATCTTGTGTGATCGTAGGAATTGTTTTTAAAATTGCATGCTACGGTCCCCAACATAACCACCCCTCAAAGTGCGATGAAGAATCACTCCAAAGTCCCTATCTAGCGGAGAACATAAGAAGAAATTGTTTGTAGGGTACGAAACCACCTTGAAGCTATTCTTTCCGATCAACCTATCTAAGAGTTCATACTAAAATAACACCAAATAATTTCAGATTCATAATAGTCAATCCAACACAAAAAACTTCAAAGAGTGCCCCAAGATTTTTACCGGAGAAACAAAGACAAGAACGTGCATCAACCCCTATGCGTAGATTACCCCAATGTCACCTCGGGAATCCGTGAGTTGAGTGCCAAAATATATATCAAGTGAATCAATACGATACCCCATTGTCACCATGTGTATTCATATGCAAGACATATATCAAGTGCTCTCAAATCCATAAAAGTATTCAATCCGATAAAACGAAATCTCAAAGGGAAAACTCAATTCATCACAACTAGATAGAGAGGGGAAAACACCATATGATCCAACTACATTAACAAAGCCCGCGATACATAAATATCATGACATCTCAAGAACACGAGAGAGAGATAGAGAGAGACTAAACACATAGCTACTGGTACAAACCCTCAGCCCCGAGGATGGACTACTCCCTTCTCATCGTGGTGGCCGCCGGGATGATGAAGATGGCCACCGGTGATTATTCCCCCCTTCGGTAGGGTGTCAGAACAGGGTCTGGATTGGTTTTCAGTGGCTACAGAGCCTTGCAGTGGTGTAACTTCTATTCTAGAGCTATTTCTGATGGTTTCTCTATTTATAGGATTTTTTGGGGTTGGTTTCATGCGAAGATGGGCCTCGAGGTGAGCACAAACCACCAGGGCGAGCCTGGCCCACCAGGCGCACCCTAGTGGGTTGTTCCCTCCTCGTGGCTCTTCTGGCCCTCCCACGAAGTTTTGGGGGTCCCTTTTGTTCCAAAAAAATCGTCAAAAAATTTCAGCTCATTTGGAGAACTTTCATTTCTGCAATAAAAATAACACCACGGTAGTTCTGCTGAAAACGGCGTCAGTCCGGGTTAGTTCCATGCAAATCATACCAAAACCATATAAAATTGTTGTAAACATGGCATGAATACTTCATAAATTATAGATACGTTGGAGACGTATCAACCATCAGTGTTGCCGCTGTAGGCTGGAGAAGTTTTTGTTCCACTACCACAAATCGCTGAGTCACCGAAAGAAAAGGCCCTTGAGCCTGAGTCTGAGAAAGCCGCTGAAGGAGTTCCAACGAAGAAAAATGATCAACAATCTGATGATCCCATGTCATCTGCTTTAGAGAAGGATATCATACCACATGTGCCTGTACAGCCCTCTAATGAGAATGCATCTACAGCTGATGATGTTCAGCCGATGGAAATTAGCGCAGAAGTTCATCAGAAAAATCCTCAGGAATCTTTCCTGCTATTTTCATCTAAGTATGGCCCCTATGGCCCGGCTTTCAATGAGCAGCTTCATTCGGCGAAGCTTGCATTCTTTGGGGTGAGCCCCTACGAAGGAGAAAGAACGTCTCTGTCACCGAGGTTCTGGGTAAAGGAGCAGACAATATATTATGCTCAGATCTTGTTTGGCAAGCAGATGATTTTCAATCACAAGATGTTAAACATCGCCAAGCTCGAAGAAATACCTTGCTTCCACAATACCCTTGACCATATTGAGCATGCTCTTCTGAAGGGCTTCATGCGTTTTAACCATGGATGGAACAAAGAGATTATTCTTCGGTTCTATGCCACGCTGTACATCACAGGGCAGATGGAAAACACTTCAACATGGACACTCGAATGGATGACAGGCAGAGAAAGAATCAAATGCTCAGAAGATCATTTTCTGGCCCTAATTAATTTGCCTTAATGCGAATTCGAAAATGATAGAGAACACAGATTGCATTTCTGGGAAGTCTCAGATGCACAACTCCATTTCCTGATGGATCCCACTTTGTCGGGTGATTAATGCATCGATGTTGACCCGAAGAAGTTGGCCTATGACAATAAGGTGCTATTCCACATTCTGTGCAATACTATTATGCCAACCAATCGGCCCAACTCCATCAAAGGCATCGTAGGAAATGCTCTGGTGTCAATTTCTCAGGGAATCAAATTCGACATTCCTGACCTTTTCATTCGGAATCTGGCATGTGCTGCAGACAGCCCTCAGTCGCTCAAGCCGTATGCTCCTTGGATCATGTATGCCATTGAGCAGCTTACAAATGAAAAATTCTTCTGGGCACATGTACCGAAATTTTTCATGCCAACTGTCCGTGACACTCTACGCATTGCGAAAGAATATAGAGAAGGAAAGGGACCTGTTGATGCCACTGCAACTGCTTCTGCCTCAGAAAGTGTACCAAAGGTCAAAGAAGCCAAAGTTGATGTTCCTCAAGAGGAAAATCCATCGTTGTATGAAATTTGCATTCGCACGCAGCAGTCTTTGGAGAGGCATATCAGGATGGATAAGAAGGAAAAGATGGAATTGCTTGCTAAACTGAATCTGCTTCATAATCACACTAGGCAAATCCTTCTACATGAGAAAGATGCAAGAAAGAGATCTCGGACCATGCTGAGGAGGCGTTTCTCTCGCAAGGATCTAGCCAAGAAGGGCCTCTTCAAGGATTATGATTATCTGGATCTGCTTGCAGTCTCGCATGTCCGAACACAAACTCTAGAGCTCCCTCGACATTCTATTTCAACGAATCTGCTATCTGTCAACCACGATGATGGAATCAAAGACATAGCTAGCAGACGCATTTTCAAGCCAGATGCAAATCCTTCGAAGCCCCTCAAAGCCAAGGCTGCAACTCCTGCTTCTGCCATGACCATTCCACGCTCTTCTGATTCTGGTTCTTCAAGTGGTTTCAACTCCAACTCAGAAGATACTCCATCAGAGTAATTCCTCGAGTGTACTCTCTATCCTTTTTGACACTTGTTGACAAAAAGGGGAGGATAACATCGAGTGATAGTCTATCAGGGTTTGTAGGGTGTTTTTGCTTCGAACTTTCATTTGGTTTCTCTTTGAACAATTTGCCTCAAAACCTTATCGCACCGCATGTGGTGTTAAAACTTCGGTCGTCATGTAATGATAATAACCCTCGCCTGCAGTACTACTTGTTTCGTATTATTTGTCTGCGGGTACCATTAAATATTGTTGTCCTGCGAATGATATCACAGATGATTATTCTTCTCACAGGGACACATTAATTATCCTCGATGAACAGGGAATCATCAAATGATGATATTATATTGAAGCATTGCATGATTTAAAACTAATGGTTGGACACTGTCTTATTACTTCTTATCAATATCTAACCTCGCAGGAAGATATAATCAGTCAATGCACAAATGCCTTATGAAGGTTATCTATGACTAGCAATTTTTTTCCTCCCGGAAATCATTTGCTTCATCCTATCACAAGGAAAAAGCACTTTCGAAGCTTATCCACTCTGAGCAACAAATTATCATTCGATCCTATTAATCTTATTATACATCTAACATGCAGGAAAATTATGTCTCATGTGGATCCAAAATTTGTGCTATGAGAAAACATTCATGATTTATCCATGTCACAAAACTCACCATGATTCTCTTCTAACTCTTGTCGAAGTTTTGTGACAGGAACTACCTCAGACATCGTTGAGTGCATTGAAAGAACTCCAGTATGAAATATTTATCAATGACACTCATATGAAGAGAAATATGTCTCCCGAACCAAAGCACAACTCAAGGGGGAGTATATCTTATCTTCATAATCTTCTCTCGCAATTTGTTATTCTCCGCATTACATTACATTCATTATCTATCATTCGATGTGATCTGTTTGGTCAACAATCGTCCAAAAAGGGGGAGATTGTTGGTGCAATATTTGCCTACCTTATGATTTTGAGATTGTTGACAGAAACAGGTATGGACTAATGTGTTTGCTAGTGAACACAGAGAGAAAAGTCCATACACAACAAAGAGAATGTTGTCTCCGGTGCTGAGTTCGAGGAACTTCATCAAAGCGTATCTGCACTGCAGAGAAGAACGAGCTACATCTCATGAAGAGATAGCGTCGAGAAGATTAATGTGAAGAGATCGACCCCTCGAAAGATTTGCTGAGATAGTGAAGCTTTCTTTTTCAATACTGCCGCCCGAAGAAATTGACTGCAACGATTCAAGTCGAAGACAAAATGAAGACGTAGTATTCATTGAGTTTTTCTTCTTTCAGTCTTTTGAGTCATAGGACCTTCATACTATTAAGAGGGGTATAGGTAAGCAACGAGAACCTATACCCCTCTTAATAGTACGAAGGTCCTATGCTCCGCCTCCTTCTTAGGATTGAGAGTATATCGACCAGAGGGGGTGAATGGGAGATTCAATTTTTCTTTGGAAAGCTTTGAACCTTATCCCTATCATAGCAGCGGAATAGAATAATGAAGGAAATGAACTAAATCAATCTTCTTCATCAGAAGCATATTCTTCGATGAAAGCATTGACAATAGTACGAGCTTGATAGATCACAGGTTTAACTACGATGAGAGTAATGCAACATGCAAACAGATGTAGAATGAGACACATCATGGTATGAAATGATACAAAACTATGGACAAATATCACAAGTGAATCTGAGATATAGGGTGGACGAGGGAAAACAGGCGAAGGCAATGAAACAGAGTGATCACAGAGTTAAAAGATGATAACAGACAGAAGGAAATGATCGAGTAAACTATCGGCATAGAGCACGAATAAAAACTACTGAAGGAAATACGGTAGAGTAAATAGAACCAGTGGTGCTTGATGGTGACAGATAGATTTGGTAGACCAGTTCACCCTCTTGCCAAAGGGCTACGTCTGGTTGGAGGGGCTATGACTTAACACAGAAGATAAACTCTCTTCACCTATTCACCTTCAACGCAAAGCTGATCAGACTCAGGTTGATTTCACTCGTGGTAGATCCTTGTCGGCGATCTCCAAACCTTCGGTCAACCTTCGCGAACCACAATAACTCTTGGTTGCTGAAGATCTGGCTTGGTGAAGACAGCAACTCTTCAACACTCAAAGCCTAAACCTATCCGTCTAGAGAGTGCGCAGCTCTCAAGAGTAATAGGTACAAGAACTCTTACTCAGAACTATTGTGATGCTAAACCACTATCTAAGTTTGGGCTCTTGGTTTTTTTCTCGATTGATCTTAAACTCAAATCACTCAGAGAGGGGTAGCTCAAATCAATATTCTCAGAAATCTCAAACGGAGCAGCCACCGAACAAAGACGACGCGGGGTGGCTATTTATAGCCCCATCCTTCCCAGATGGGAAATGACCATTTTGGACACGAGATCCAGCCAATGGCCAACCAACACGTTTACAACAGTCGGATTTTGGAGCAACGGTAACATTACTTGAGGAACAAGGAATGCTAACCCCTCGGTCCGAGTCAAATCTCTTGCAGCAAAGAAAATCACAGTCTCTTGCTGGCAAGTATTTGCTCGGAGCACAAAAAGATTTCTCTCGCATCTTTCATAGGTTATGGCTAAGCATCATAACAGATCTAAGCATCAAGAACCTATACCCCACTTAATAGTACGGAGGTCCTATGACTCGAAATAATGAAAGAAGAACAACGAGAAGGCAACAAAGGTAATGACAGGGATGGCGCTCTCCCACCTCCTACCTCCTCCTACCACCTCCACCATCCAACCATGGCGCCTAAGGATCTAGCTCACCATGGATGGTCTTCTGCATTGGGACTTCTCCCCTGGCCTTGCGGTCGCGGCTCAGGTGTGTCGACGCTTTGGATCTATGGTTCATTTCTCCCCTTCTGGTGGTAGCAAGGAATTCTTTCTGGTGGTTAGTTTTTCTTCGGCCTCTTTTACCCTTAATGAAGAATCTGTTGCACTGGCTCTGCAATGCTCCATTGGAGGTCTCCCTTCGGGTTTGCATGTTAAGCATTTGGATGGAAGTCGCTTTCGCTTCTCGGTGGCCTCTAACTGTGTTGGTCATTTCATCTATGGTCTCAAGGATCGAATCTGGCCGGACATTGTATGCCATTTTAGTCTTTTTCGACCAGGGGTGCATTCTTGTTTGCATAATCCTTTCTCTTGGCACTCGGATCAGCCTAACCCTGAGATCAGCTCCAGGTCACCTATTGCATGCAAGTCCTCACATCGTTTTACGTCTGAATTGGGTCCTGTGATTGAGGCTTCGTCTCTAGATGTTCTCACGAAAGCTGGTTTTTCAGTTCAGGTTAATGGTGTGGTTAACCATTCATGCTCGCCACCGGCGTCTTTCCGGCAGCCTCCGGTCAGCTGACAGGATTCTCTTGGTAAGGAAAATGCAATGACTAGTAATGAGACTTTAATGGTTAATTCCTTGGTTTTCGGAAACATTAATGTGGATTTGTCTGGTCGGTCGGCTGACAATGTTGCTGTCAATCACCGGAGATTTGCGGGCATAATTTTCAAACTGAGTCTTGGCACCAAATTCCTGGATTTATCTTGGGTCATATTCTGGATCATTACCGAATGGTGGTCTCGATGGAAAAAATTGCTTCTATATGGAAATTAGCTTCGGTCCCACCCCCGGATTTCATTTACAATAAATTAGTCATTTGCAGTAATTGCAATGGCATTGATCATCATCCTGCTAATTGCCCGAGTCTGTATTGCCAGGTTTGTACCCATAGACCTTGTCTGTGTTTGACTAATAGCCCCGATTCTAGCCCACACGCTTTATCAATTCAAGCCTGCAATGTTTGTGCCTCTACGGCCCACGTCTTCTTTGAGTGCCCGGCTAATCTTGCTATGGGGCTTGTGGGCTTTTGGGCCATTTAAAACATCAATGTGGCGCCCCGGGGACTCGATACTTAGTTTGGCAACCGAAAATACGTGCACAAAATTCTGGCGGATCAGTAATTGATCCATTTCCTATGGTCAAAGATACTCTTGCTGGGGTTCATGGAATGTATCGTTGGAAGGATAATGATCGCGTCTTGTCTGGGATTTTACCGCAGAAAATAAATTTTACTTCCTTTCAACATCCACCTGCCACCCGGCATCGCTCAACCGTGAGATGCTCATCCTGCGGTCTCGCTGGCCACTTGGTGGACGCCCCATAAACTTTTGCACAAGCACCGAGGGGTCTGGGTACCCAAATCTATACCCAAGGCGAACGATACGCATCCTTCCTTGCAGTATGTGCGCGCTTCTGCTCCTGCTCCTCCCACCACTCCAATGGCGAATTATCCCATCAACATCGTCCCCTACCTTCCGCCACGCATGACCATCGAGCTTGGTTTGGCTCACCGCCGGGTGCGTGCGGACATGGTCGTCGGTCCAATCCCTCCTCTGCACCATGACTTCTTGGCCATTGCTGAGGCCAACCGATTCATCCCCTTCCATCAGAAGGATGATCTGCGCAACATCATTGAAGGTTTGCTCCATGAATCACACTACTTCCCTTCTGAAGTGTCAGATCATCCACTTGGTATTGGTTTGTTTGGGTTTGCTTCTTCTGTCATCTGTGATGCGATTGTGGGTACCACCTTTGAAGTTGAGGAGCACACTGTTATTTCATTTGTCCCTCATGATGCTGCCCTCAACATGCGCCTGACTACTTTTGGACCGGAGGTGTGGATTCTATATGTGGGTTTTCCTTATGATTATCAGACACAACATTACATGCACAAATCTGTAGATTCCTTTGGTGCTTTGGTTGATTGGAACAACCCTAGAGGGATAGGAGGCTGCTGCTTGTTAAAGTTAGAGTGATTCATATGCGTTTAGTGCCCAAGAGCCTGGTTGTTCGTCAGTTAGGAGGGGCACGACAATGCTGGACTGTTGCAGTCACTATGCTGCGGAGTAACGACTGGAACACCCACCTACCTGAAGTTCCACCAGCTGGGGAGGATCCACCACCCCCTGATGGTATTCCTCATCCGCTGCATGGGGAAGGTCTGAATGCTGAGCAGCTCTATCAGCAGCAACTTCATAACTGGATGGCTCAGAATGTAGTGGCAGAGGCTGCGGCCAATGAAGAAGAAAATGTGGTGGTTGATGAAGGTAATGACATTGAAATACACCCTGAGTGGGGAGTGTGGCCTCCTCCACCTCCACAAGCACCTCCTGTACTCTACAACTTCCAGCAATGGTTGGCTGGTGAGGGACTACATGTCGATCATGGCATTGTGCCACCACAGAATCTGAATGACAGACCTGGGGCTGCCTGGAATTACTCAATTTCAGTGCCTTCTAGTTCTGACTCAAGTGCAACTATCTCTGACTCATATGTGTTGGTGCCTATTAATCTCATGAACCAGTTCTGGCCACAGGAAGCTACTGGTGCTCCTCCAGTCAACAGTGAGATATCTGCTATGGTCAGTCCTGAGAGCAACCCAATAGTACACCTGCCTAGCTCTGAATCTGCTATTCTGCCAAGCAATGTACTGGAATTGTCTCTGAATATCTCTGCTGCTGGCATGCACTTGGATATGTCTGCCCAAGGAGATTTCATACCTGCTATGCTCATAAGAGACTGCATTCCCATGTTCAGGTTAAACACTTATCTTACTGCTGCCATTAGGCCCATTGTGGCTTCTTTTGGACCATGGAGAGATCACTATGGCTTTCAACAAGACTCGGTCACTTTTAAAGTTACAATCTCTGAAAAAGCTGGCCTTCTGACAGTAGTTTCTGCCTCCAAAACCATTGCACATGCTTCTTCCTCCACTATTACTATTGAAGATCTCTCCGAGGCAGCCAATTGGGAGCTTTCTCTACCTCCCACTTATAGTGAGGAAATGACTGATCACGCTCAGGCTTCTGAAGGAGTTCTGTCTGAACCATAGGATATGCAGCAGAATGCTCCAGTTGACTATGTGCAGCCCCCTGCCCTGCCTCCTTCTTCAGTCCCTAACTTTGCTGGTTCCTCCACAATCCTCACCCGCAAAGGCAAGTTAGTGGTGCCTGAATGTGCTATTGCTCTGCGTCGGAGTGCTTGCACCAACAAATATGATGGCTTCAAGGTTCATCAGGTTTCTGACAGTAAGGCGAAAACTTCTAAGGTTAAACCCAGGATTGTTCCGACGGCTCTCACAATGAGGGAGGTGACTGATGAGTAGATTCCACCACCTACACCTGTCCGTGTTATCTAGTAGATTGGCACGGTGCTATGCACGATCCCTGCAGAAGAGCTCTCTGACGAAGCTCTGTTGGCTTCGCAGGAGGAGGAGCCCTCAGCCTCGACCTAAATTCTCCTCTGCAGATCTTTTGTTTTATTTCCTCAATGCATCTTTTGGTGAACTGGAATGTCTTATGTTGGAATGTACGTGGGTTAAATTCCGGGGACAAACAGTTAGCGTTATCCAATGCGATTACCTCTAGTGGTTGTGCGGTGGTATGTTTACAAGAAACCAAGAAATCCTCGTTTGATTTGTCTTTCATTAAGTCTTGCTGCCCCCGTCGCTTTGATCAATTTGCTTTTGTACCTTCTCGTGGGGCATCGGGGGGCATTGTAACCATTTGGAATAACACTATTTTCTCTGCCGACGTGCTTTTATCTGAAGATTTTGCACTGGTCACACGTTTCAAATCAACTCAATCGGCACAAAGTTGGACGTTGGTTAATGTATATGGGCCGTGTCAAGGTGAGCAGAGGGAACAATTCATTCATTGGTTGTGCTCTCTTAATATTCCTTCAAATGAAGATTGGCTCTTTGTGGGTGATTTTAACTTGATACGTGCACCAGACAATCGTAATAAACCTGGAGGAAGCATTAATGATATGAATACATTTAATGACTTCATGCGCTCTCAAAGCCTAATTGAATTGCCTATCAAAGGGCGCTCTTTCACTTGGAGCAATATGCAGCTTGATCCTCTTCTAGAACAATTGGATTGGTTTTTTACAAGTACAAATTGGACCACTTCTTACCCCAAAACCTTGGTCAAACCCCTTGGTAAGCCCGTCTCCGATCATATTCCCTGTGTGGTTACTATTGAAATAAATATCCCAAAATCCAAGTTATTCTGCTTTGAATCCTTCTGGATCCAACATCCGGGCTTCATGCAAATTGTTGAGACTTCTTGGGCCAAACCAGTGCACTCCACAAACACTGCCACTATTCTGTGTCGTAAACTCAAAACCCTGCGACGCGATCTTAAACATTGGAGCAAAGGCATATGTAAACTTTCGGTGGCCATTGAGAATTCAAACAAAGCAATTTGTGAGATTGATGAGCTAGAAAATAAACGGACTTTATCTGTACCTGAAGCCAATTTTTGAAGAATCCTCAAGGCACACATTCTAAGATTACTAAGATACCAGCAAGCTTATTGGAAAAAGCATTGTACCATTAGATGGGTTTAGTTCGGGGACGAGCCATCAAAAATTTTCCAGGCCTTGGCCTCAGAAAGGTACAGGAGGAACAATATTGCTTCCTTAACAACTTCGGATGGCACTTTGGTGGAGGATCATGCGGGCAAAGAATCTATAATTTTTCAAACGTTTAAAGAAAGGATGGGATCGTCACGACCTTGCAATATGAAATTTAACCTAGCCCGAATAATCAAGAAATGTGATGGACTTGATGATCTGACCGTTCCTTTTACTCATGAGGAGATAGACAAAGTTGTTAGAGAAATGCCCGCTGAAAGAGCCCCTGGTCCGGACGGCTTCAATGGTATATTCTTAAAACGATGCTGGCCAATCATCAAGGAGGACTTTTATAACTTGTGCAATCAATTCCACAATAGGGAGCACAATTTGGAAAGTATTAATGATGGTTTCATCACGCTCATCCCTAAAGTCGGCTCTCCAGAATCTATCAATGATTATAGACCGATCACGCTTCTCAACTGCTGCCTCAAAGTTGTCACAAATTTTTTGGCCAATAGACTCCAAAAAATCATCCTCAAAATCGTGCACAGGAACCAATATGGCTTTCTCAAAGGACTAACTATACAAGATTGTCTTGCATGGGCTTACGAGTACATATATCAGTGCCAATCATCCAAAAAATAAATCATGCTTCTCAAATTAGATTTTGCCAAAGCTTTTGATACGATCGAGCATGAGGCAATGACTGAAATTATGAAAAGCATGGGATTCGATGACAAATGGATGGGCTGGATTCGGTGCATTTTCTCATCAGGCAAATCATCAGCCCTTCTTAATGGCACTCCTGGCCGTCAATTCCACTATAAATGCGGTGTCAGGCAGGGGGATCCTCTCTCCCCCCTCATATTTGTTTTGGCGGCTGACCTTCTACAAGCAGCCAACAACGATGCTTTCGCCCGCAATCTGATCCAACTACCGTTCCCATCCTCGCACCAAAAAGATTACCCCGTAATTCAATATGCCGACGACACCATCTTGGTACTGCCTGCATGCGCCCAACAAGCTACAGTTATCACGGACATTTTGAATGACTATGCAACGTCCATTGGGTTGAAAATAAACTTTCATAAATCAACTCTAATCCCGATGAACTGTGACCCGACAAAGACTTAGGAAATAGCCAATATTTTCGGATGCGTCATTGCCAAGCTACCTTTTACCTATCTGGGGCTTCCCCTTGGAACTACCCGCCCAACAGTCCTTGAGCTCATGCCGCTGGTCTGCTCTGTCGAAAGAAGATTAACGACCACTCTTAATATGATCTCTTATGGTGGAAAGCTATCCCTGCTCAACTCAGTAATTACCTCTTTGATCATATTTGCTCTATGTACACTCAGATTGCCAACCAAGATCATTGAGCTTCTGGACAAGATTAGGCGGAAATGCTTGTGGACCAAAAAACTGAACAAGGAGATAAATGTAATTCTCTAGCCTCCTGGAACATGGTATGTCGACCTAAGGAATGTGGAGGCCTAGGTGTGATTGATCTCAGAATACAAGGGGATGCTCTCTTGCTCAAATACCTACACTAATTCTATAATGGCTGGGACGTGCCCTGGGTTCTGCTCATTTGGGAAACATACTACACAAACCACATACCACATGCTTCCGATGCGTGTGGTTCGTTTTGGTGGCGTGATGTCGCAAAGTTAATGCCCATATACAGGGGGATCTCCACGGTCCAAGTGGAAAATGGCAGGAATGTACTTTTCTGGAAAGATTTATGGGCCGACAACATTATTGCTGACAAATATCCAAGAGCGCTCACTTACACCATCAATGAAGACATCTCAGTCAGAGTTTTCTTGTCCATCATGTCACTTCGTGAGGCATTCCACCTACCACTCTCGAAACAAGCACACGCTCAAGTTCGTCAACTTCAATCTGACATGGCCACGACTGTTTTATCCAATGAGCAAGACGTTTGGTTATATGCTTGGGGGATCAGCACAATTCACTGCACACAAATACTACACATTATACTTCAGAGATATTCGGGCACATGAGGCTTTTAGATGGATCTGGAAATCAAGATCCACAATGAAAATTAAAGTCTTCGGTTGGCTGCTACTGTCAGACCGCCTCAACACCAGGAATATGCTTAAACGACGACATTACAACATTGGTGAGGATCACAATTGTATTCTCTGTGGGCTACAAATTGAGGAAACCTTGGAACACTTGTTCTTCGAATGCCACTTCAGTACTGATTGATGGACGAGCCTTGGTCTTTCTTGGCCACAAGGAACTTCATGACTACAAAATATCACCATGGCCAAAAATAACTGGGACCGACCTCTTTTTATGGAGATGTTCTTACTCGCGGCATGGAGCATATGGAAGGAACGCAATAATAAACACTTCAGGGGGATTGCACCAACAAAAAACATATTGGGTGGACAGACTTAAGAAGGATTTATCTCTCCTTACCTATAGGGTCCAGGAAAAGCATAAGAATTTCATCCCGATCGTTCTTTCCTCAATAGCTTAGCACTTCATCCAGCCCCCAAATGGGGGGTTGACACATGTAAAGCTACTATGTAAATTGTACAAATTTTTTATAATACAAACATAGCAGTAGGAGGTTCTCCTAGTGTTCAAGGTTCAAAAAAAAGAAGAACAACGAAATGAATAATGCGTCTTCATTTTGTCTTCACTTCCATCGCTGCAGTCAATTTCTTCGGATGACAGTACTGAAACAAAAGCTTTGCTTCAGCAGAAAATCTTCGAGAGGTCGATTTCTCCACATCAATCTTCTCTCGTGTCTATTACTTCAATAAATATAGCTCGTTCTTCTCAGCAACGCAGATATACCTCGGTGAAGTTCCTCGAACTCAGCACTGGAGACAGCATTCTCTTCGGTTGTGTATGGACTTTTTCTCTCTGTATGCACTAGCAAACAAATCAGTCCATACCTGTTTCTGTCAACAATCTCCAAAACACAAGGTAGGCAGATATTGCACCAATAATCTCCCCCTTTTTGGACGATTCTTGACAAAACAGATGACATCGAATGATAGATAATGAATGGAATGAAATGTGAGGAATAATGAAAGACGAGAGATAATTACGAAGATAGAATATTCTCCCCCTTAAGATATGCTTCAGATCATGAAGGATCGGGGAAAAGCGATATCGCTCTTCGTATGAGTATCATTAACAATAGATTATATACTTGAGTTCTTTTAGTGCACTCGATGGTGTCTGAGGTGGTTCCTGTCACAAAATCTTTAAAGAAAGTTTGATGTAAAATAAGCATTGATTGATTTGTGACAAGAATATATCATGAAGTGTTGGTGCAACATCTGCCTACCTTATGTTTTGGAGATTGTTGACAGAAACAGGTATGGACTAATGTGTTTGCTTGTGCACACACAGAGAAAAGTCCATACACGACCGAAGAGAATTCTGTCTCTGGTGCTGAGTTCGAGGAACTTCACCAAAGCATATCTGCGCTGCGGAGAAGAATGAGCTACATGTCATGAAGATATAGAGTTGAGAATATTAATGTGAAGAAATCGACCCCTCGAAAGATTTGCTGAGATAGCGAAGCTTTCTGTTTCAATACTGTCGTCGGAAGAAATTGACTGCAGCGATTGAAGTCGAAGACAAAATGAAGACGTAGTATTCGTTGAGTTTTTCTTCTTTTAGTCTTTTGAGTCATAGGACCTCTGTACTATTAAGAGGGGTATAGGTTCTTGTTGCTTAGATCAGTTGTGATGCTTAGCTACAACCTATGAAAGATGCGAGAGAAATCTCTTTGTAAATACTTGCCAGCAAGAGACTATGATCTTCTTCGCTGCAAGAGATTTGCCTCGGACCAAGGAGTTAGCATTTCTTGCTTCATAAGGAATGTTACCATTGTACTCAAATCCAACCGTTGGAATCATGTCATTCGGCCATTGGCTGAGGCCGATGTCCAATTTGGTCATTTCCCATCTGGGAAGGCTGCGGCTATAAATAGCCACCCTGCTCCAACGTTATCCGTTGGCTGCTCCGCTTGAGATTTCTGAGAAGATTGATTTGAGCAACCCCTCTCTGAGTGATTTGAGTTTCAGATCCACCGAGGGAAAACCAAGAGCCCAAACTTAGACAGTGGTTTAGCATCACAACAGTTATGAGTGAGAGTTCTTGTACCTGTTGCTCTTGAGAGCTGCGCACTGTCTAGACGGATAGGTTTGGCTTCGAGTGATGAAGAGTCATTGTCTTCACCGAGCCTGATCTTCAGCAACCAAGAGTGATTGTGGTTCGCGAAGGTCGACCGAAGGTTTGGAGATCGCCGACATGGATCTACCACGAGTGAAATCAACCTGAGTATGATCAGCTATGTGTTGAAGGAGAATAGGGTGAAGATAGTTTATCTTCCGTGTTAAGTCACAGCCCCTCCAACCATACATAGCCCTTTGGTAGAAGGGTGAACTGCTCTACCAAATCTCTTGTCGCCATCGAGCACCACTGCTTATATCTACTCTATTGCAATTCTTTTTCAGTAGTTTTCATTCATGCTCTGTGCCACTAGTTTCTCTAATAATTGTTCTTCTGTTTTATCCATGGTGTGTTGTAGCTTCACATCATCTCATTATCTTCGTCCTTATTCCTACATTATAAGTTTGTATCCTTGTTATATCATGTATCTCTAATATCGCATTTCCTTCAGTAGTCAAAATATTTTGCTTCATTATGTTACACCCGTTTGCCTTTTGCATAACTCTCATCGTAGTTAAACCCATTATTCATCATCCTCGCTCTGTTGTAAATGCCTTTTTGGATGAATATGCTTCTGACAAAGAACTCTGATTCAGTGATTTTTGACATTTCACTTTTGCCACTCTTAGCTTTTAAAATGTATCACAATTGCCACTTTGAAATTTTGCTTTTGCCACAGGAATGACAATTATGATAATTGTAAAAAACTAAGAGTGGCAAAAGTGAAATGTCAAAACCTAGAGTGGCATAAGGAAAATTGGCAAAATCTAGAGTGGCAAAAACAAAATTTTCCCAATTTCCATCGGCTGAACATCAACAGAGGCTGGTACATTCTCATCGATGGGCTTCAATGGAGCAAGTGGCCTTTTAGCCTTTTCTGGAGCTGATGGCATGGGATCATTAGACTGGCCGTCATTTACCTTCGCTGGAACTCCTTCAACGGCTTTCTCATTCTCAGGCACTAGGGCCTTTTCTTTGGGAGAGTTCTCAATTGTGGGTGGCACGACAACTTCTTCAGACTCTTGTGTCACAATTTGTTCTTCTTCAGTATGTTGCGGTAACACGGGTGGTACAACTGTTTAATCTTTCTCTTCGGGAGCCATGGGCTCTTAAAATTCCTTCTCTTCATGTTCTGGCTGTGAAGCCAAAGGACCAGGAGCATGGTCAACCTCCATCTGGGTAGGGGCACCATATGAGGAGACCGAAGGGGTATTTCCGTGGGAAGCAACTTGCTCCCCCTCGATCTTGGCACCACGTGCCATGAAGCATCACGTGAGTTTACCTTGGCACCAGTGCCATGAAGCAGTAGGTGGGAGCGGAGTCGTCCTTGTCATTAGCATCAGCGTTGGTGATGGAGCCATTGTCTTCAGTGTTGAAGATGGACTCGGCAACGTAGGATGTAGCTAGAGCCAGACTTGCAACGCCAGAGTCGGACTCCTCCTCAGACTCCACCTCCGCCTCCTCAGAAGCAGACTCCTCCTCTGAATCCATCTCCTTGCCAACAAAAGCACGAGCCTTGCCAGATGAGCTCTTCTTGTGTGATGAAGACTTCGATGAAGATTTGGAAGAAGACTTTGAGGATTTCTTCTTCTTCTTGTCATCAGAATCATATTCCTTGCTCTTTTTCTTCTTGTTTTCATTGTCCCACTATGGACACTGAGAGATGTAGTGACCAGGTTTCTTGCACTTGTGGCATGTTCTCTTCTTGTGGTCATGAGTAGAAGCTTCATCATTTCTTGAGCTGGATCGTGAAGACTTTCTGAAGCCTTTCTTCTTGGTGAACTTCTGGAACTTCTTCACAAGCATAGCAAGCTCCTTTCCAATGTCTTCGGGATCACCAGAACTCCAGTCAGATTCTTCTTCAGATGAGGACACAACCTTTTCCTTCAAAGCGCGAGTTCGGCCATAGTTGGGACCATAGATATCTCTTTTCTCAGATAGCTGAAACTCATGTGTATTGAGCCTCTCAAGTATATCAGACGGATCGAGTGTCTTGAAGTCAGGGAGTTCTTGAATCACCAGGGCTAGGGTGTCAAATGAGCTGTCAAGTGATCTCAGGAGTGTCTTGACGATTTCATGCTTGGTGATTTCAGTGGCGCTGAGAGCATGAAGCTCATTTGTGATGTCAGTAAGGCGATCAAACGTGAGCCGGACATTCTCATTGTCGTTTCTCTTGAAGCGGTTGAACAGGTTGCGAAGAACACTGATCCTTTGATCTCTCTAGGTTGAGACACGTTCGTTGACCTTGGAGAGCCAGTCCTAGACTAGCTTCGATGTTTCCATAGCACTCACACGACCATACTGTCCTTTGGTCAGATGACCACAGATGATGTTCTTGGCAGTAGAATCGAGTTGAACGAACTTCTTGACATCAGCAGGGGTGACACCTTCACCAGTCTTGCGAACACCGTTCTTGACGACATACCATAGATCGACATCAATGGCTTCAAGATGCATGCGCATCTTATTCTTCCAGTAGGGGTAATCAGTGCCATCGAAGATAGGGCACGCAGCGGAGACTTTGATTATCCCTGCAGTCGACATAGCTAAAACTCCAGGTGGTTAAACCGAATCACACAGAACAAGGGAGTACCTTGCTCTGATACCAATTGAAAGTGCTAGTTATCGACTAGAGGGGGGTGAATAGGCGATTTTTATTGAAGTCTTCAAAACATGGAAGTTTCAAAGACAAACGATAGAAATGAACCTATTAACATGCAGCAGAAGGTAGACTACACTAGGCAAGCCATAGTCAAGTAGTCAATGAAGTGAAAGCACGAAGACTAATAGCAGCTAGGTAGTGATGATCAGGATGGAAGATAGTATGAAGACAAACAACAATAGTAGTCACACAGTGAAGTCAAATAGGTAATGCAAGCAGGCAATGACTTCACGAAGACAAACTGTAAGTAAACAGAGGGAGAAGATAGAACCAGTCGCTTGGTGAGGACAAGGATTTGTTGGACCAGTTCCAGTTGCCGTGACAACTGTACGTCTGGTTAGGGAGGCTGAGATTCAACTCAGAAGACCACGTCTTCACCTTATTCCCCTTGAGCTAAGGACACCCAGTCCTCGCCCAATCACTCTGGTAAGTCTTCAAGGTAGACTTCCGAACCTTCACAGACTTCGTTCACCAGCAATCCACAATGACTCTTGGATGCTCAGAACGCGACGCCTAACCGGCTAGAGGATTCACAGTCCTCAAGTGTAACAAGTCTTCAGGTCACGCGGACAGAAAGACTTCAGTGATGCCTAACACTCTTTGGCTCTGGGTGTTTTGGGCTTTGTCCTCGCAAGGATTTCTCTCTCTCAAAAGCTTCGGAGGTGGGTTGCTCTCAAACGACAAAAGCCGTGCACTAACTCTAAGCAGCCACCAATTTATGGTGTAGGGGGTGGGCTATTTATAGCCACTAGGCAACCCGACCTGATTTGTCTGAAATGACCCTGGGTCACTAAGGAACTGACACGTGTTCCAACGGTCAGATTTCAAACACACGCGGTAGCTTGACTTCGGCTACAAGTAAAGCTGACTCATCCGCCTCTGGATAAGATTTGCTCTCATTGTCTTCGCTCGAAGACATAGGATTTGGTTGAGCATCACTTCAGTCACTCTGACTTTGTTCACTTGGACCCCACTTAATAGTACGGTGGTTCCTATGACTCAACAAAGAAGAAAAGGAAACTACGAAACAACTATGTCTTCGCACTCCATAATCTTCACGTGAATGTCTTCTTGAGTCATAAGCTTCGATGTGATTGTCTTCACATACCACCACTGTCTTCAACGTCTTCATACATTTTTAGGGGTCATCTCCGGTAGGTAAACCGAATTAATGAGGGACTACTACCTGTGTTATCCTGCAATTCTCACAAACACATTAGTCCCTCAACCAGGTTTGTCGTCAATACTCCAAAACCAACTAGGGGTGGCACTAGATGCACTTACAATCTCCCCCTGTTTGGTGATTGATGACAAACTGGTTGAAGTTTTCAACGGGAATAAAAGTTTGTGAAGTTGTGAGGAATTTAGGTATTGTCTACATAAGTAGAAAAAGGCCCCCCTGAAGATGTGCATATAAGTAGTTTGCTTTTGGAATGCAAATGCAAATGGCAGGTTGTACTTGTGGAGATCCTCTTCAACTTATGAAGGTAATTCATCATGCATGAAAAGATATAACGAAGATAATGACATGCATAATGAAAAATGGACGTCTGCAATATGACTTCGTGCGGGATTTATCATCGCACATGCGGAATTTATCATGGCATCACAGAATAGCAGAAAAAGTAGCAGACGACCATCAAGTTTAAGTGTTACAACTCAAAGAACCAGAAGTATCAAAAGCGAGAGTTGTAAACACTTGGCAAAAGTATAGCAACCACCCATATGGACCCGCTTGAAGACTATCAACTCATATGCTTCTCCCCATTTTGTCAGTAAGGACCAAAAAGGTTTGAAGACATAGAGCCTCTACTCGTTCCCATGAGGAGTAGGTGAAGCAGCAGGGTCGTCATTGAGGTTCGGTGGTGCAGAAGAACTTGGTGCAGTGTCGATACGCGCCGAAGTTGGAGGTGGTGATGTAGCATCATCTTCGTCATCAATGACTCTGGCATTGACAGTTGCAGCTGAGGATGAATATTCAGAGTCTTCGAGTGAGGGAGTCTGACGCAAGACAGCATTCCTGGGAGGAGTGGAATCGAACTTGAATCTTTCGGTGAAGCCATCCTCTTGAAGATCAGCTTCAGCACTGAGCAATGTCAGACTCTTCCATGACCTCCGACAGGTTTCGTGAGTGACAAATGCATTCTTGGTGGCAAGGTTGCGAATGCGGTTGACATCCACCAAGAGGCTTTGCATCTGACGCTTCAGCCAATAGTGATGTTTATCTTACTTTTGATGCAAGGCAACGAGAAGTTCTCGGTCATTGAGAACACGAGAACGCTTCCGAGGCCTTTGAGCAATTGTGATTTCAGTGGCTTCAGTATGGGCACGATGAGGTGCACGTGTATTGCCAGCCAAAGGATAAACACGAGTGGCAGCCAGAACTCCTTCAATGGGCTGAGTGAAGCTTTGGTGATCGGCGTTGTGAAGATAAATGGGCTCCTTGGCAGGCTCCGGGTAGATGGCTTCGACAGACATATCAACCTCTGGCAAGAATATCAGATGGTTGCGCGCAGACGGCTGATAGTTGACAACAGAGTGAAGCTTGATAAGGCGCATAACCCATGGAGCGTAGAACTTCAGACCAAAGAGATCAGAGCCACATGCAGCCAATTGCCTGATCAAGAAGTCTTGAGCATTGAAGCTGATACCATTGAAGATATAGAAAACCAATGTCTTCATTGCTCCTTCAAGCTTCGCTGCAGGAGAATGTCCCTTGATAGGCCATAGAGTTCGCCTGATAATATGATAAATAGTGCAGGGCAGATACTCTAGGTCTTAAACAAAGAATTCCCTTGGATATTCATCGTCGCGTGGCAGTGGCTTCATCATGCTCAGCATTTGGCTCATGTTGGGATCAGGCTTCTGGAAGATGCTCTCCAAAGCATTGCGGTGAAGCTTACAACCAGGTTCAAAGAGTTCACCTGGAGTAGGCAGGCCAGTGAGCTCAATAATATCAAGAGCTTTAGCTTCGTGATGTACATTGCCTGTCATCCACTCAAGGATCCATGTCTTCGGATCCCTGTTGTAGCCGCGAATGTGGAGGGTGGCATAGAATTGCGGCAGAAGCTCTTCGTTCCAGTGCTCTTTATCAGTCACAAATTTCAGCAGACCAGCATCTCGGAAACAGTCAAGGGCTTCTTCTAGGCAGGGCAGTCCAACAATAGCTTCACAGTCTAGGCGCATATGGGGAAAGATGCTCCCTTGATCATAAAGAACACAAGAGTAGTAATTGCACACAACACCTTCTTTGACAGCGACAATAACCCATACTCAAGGCCAAGAATTTCATCTGATCGGTTCTGGAGCAGCCGAAATGTCTTCAGCAGCTTTGGCTTCAGACTCTGAGATGTTCACAGTTGGAGTGGATTCAGGAAACACTTGGCGTGATACTAAGTGGTGGTGCTCTTCTCCTTCTAGAACACTCGAAAGAGTGACTTGGGGCCTTGGTCCTTTGCGAAGCCTGTGAAAAATGGGCGACGCTTGTGGAGAGGGAGTTGGCTGGGCCTCAAAGTCGTCATCATCAAGCACCGGAGTGGTGACTTGAGTTGGGGGAGTACTTGGTGATTCTTCTTCACGGGGGGAGTCTTGAGGGTGATCAGCCCATGAATCATCCTGAGCAATTTGCGTCAAAGGACGACCAATGCTGATGAGTTTGCTGTTCGTTAGAACAGGCGATGATACCATTTTGTGCTCGATCTGAGGAAGGACTTCATCATCATCTACATTGTCTTGGGGACCAATGTCTTCAGCTACGGTGTGGTCAATAGCTGGATCTTCTTGAGCTTCAGGAGCCTCTGTGGTAGCAGGCTCGTGAACTAGCAATCGACGCTCTTGGTGTGTGGACGCAGGACGAGCAACTGAGATTGGCTCGACGACAAGGGGCTCTGTGGGAGCAGCCCGATCTTTCTTCTTTGTCTTTCTTTTCTTGGTTGGTGGAGCATCGTCAGTGGTGTTCTTGGACTTGCGCTTTCTGGCTTCGGCTTCAGCTGTCCTTGTTTTCTTGAGTTCTGAAGCTACTGTGGGGACCTTTGGCTTCACGCCTGTCATACTGGCGGGGAAGACAATGCGAGGTTCTTCCTGCCTGGATGCTTCAACTAGGTCCACAGCAGGCTTCTTCTTCTTCTTGGCAGCCATCTTGGGGTCGATGCTGGGACGCCCAAGTGCCTTGCACTTCTCGGCTTCATTGTAAGCTTGAACACATTTGGCGGCGAGGAGTTTCATGCGCTCACGTGAACCTTTAGCTTCGTCACGTTTCTTGTGCAACGCCTCCTTGAGCTCATGCATCATTTGCTTGAAGTTTTGGATATCAGTCACACTGAGCTTGGCCATATGCTTCTTGAACTGGGCTTTTTAATCTTGTTCTTCAGTTCAACAATTTTCTGAGCTAGAGCCAGCTCAGGAGCAATGGCTCTGTGGAAGGAGACGCTGAGGCCAATTGGGAGCTGAAGATCATCAAAACTGAGGTTTGGACTGTCAAACCACTCATCAATGAACTTGTTCAGGATGTCCACATCGAAAAGGGGAAGATCGTTGAAGATCTCCGCCTCTTGCTTGCTCTTTATTAGCAGCTCGAGAGCATCGTCGCCAAGATCGTCATCACTTGACAGATCAATGGCTTCGTTCTCATTCCTGAGAACGGCAGCTGGGGTCAGTGCTTGACCAGTAATCTGCATGGGCTTCTTCTTCTTCTCAGTCTTGGAGATGCGAGAAAGATCTTCAGAATGCACACTTGGTGCAGGAGGAGCAGTGGCCAGAGGCTTCGCACGCGAAGCTCTTGGTGCAGTGGAGGGCATTGAAGCCTTGGGTTTCTTCTACTTCTGTGGTTTTGGCGGAGCAGGCGCTTCATCAGAATCAGCGTCATCGGCAGAGTGATCACTGTGGCTCTCTGCACGGCAATGTAGGAGAGGAGACCATCAAAGTTGTTGAAGGGGCCGATGACATTGGGATTGGCATCACGTGTGCCATCAGCCTGTGAAGCAGAAGGACCTGGGTTGAAATCTATTCCCAGCGATTTCTTGTTCTCTTTGGCCGATGCCTTTGTAGTTTGAAAGTTGCGCTTGAAAATATTATCGTCACGACACCATAGCAATGATGATGGGTCGGCATTGGCAGGCTGTGGTCCGTGAACCATACAGGGGTAGAAACCCTGAGCAATAGCTTCAACTCTGTTCTTGGGTTGAAGATTTCGACAAAGAATATCACCCCTAGGACACTTGATGGCATTTTTCTCAGCATACTCCTGGGTCACGAACTTGTATTTGAACCATTGCACGGCCCAATATCTTTGAATCCACTGGATTCGAGTTTTGCGCTGATTGTAATCCTCTTCTGGACCAGTCTTGTACAACTCATAGAGATCTGGTGGCAAATCCCTTGACGTGCCCCCACGGCGCTATCTCCCGCCCTTCCTTGCAGACTTTTCTGTGGCCATGAAGTTCAGACTGAATGGCTTCAAAGCTGTCAAAGTCTTCCGTCTGCTGGTTAGACAAGAACTAGCTTCAGGAGAATTGATGTGATGCTGTAAGAACTCTGCAAATGAATGCAGACTGTGAGAACCAAGGGATTCTCCCCCGAACATGTACCTATGACAGCATTAGAGATGCGAGGGAAGGGGAAGAGGTCATATGCATTCTCAGAAGATTTTGAAGATAAATCAGTTTGAAGACATTGACCTCATAGCGCGAAGACATTCACTTATATGTGGAGAGTTGGTTCCAGATTTGTACGAATCCAAGAATAGCTACAAGTGAGGAATCTAACTATGTGTGCAGCATAAGTGAATATACTAGGCATATTATGAGATGCAGAACAGGATAGATCCAAATTTGTGGCCTCAGAAACCACTTTTGGTGAAGAAAGATGAATCTATCGGATCAAAAAGGCAGTAAAAAGTGAGTTTGAATTACCACCGAAGAACTGCTAGACGGAGTAGAGAGGAGGCCGAGCAGTTCGATCTTCCGTGCCCTAACTTGGCGACGGAGGACACTTACGGCGGCGGCGGAGAAGACGAGGTCCGCGGCCGGTGTGAGGATGGCGTCGGTGAGGTCGCGGCAGCTAAGCACTTCGTCGCCGGCGTCGTCGAGAGCTAGCGGTGGCGCTAGGGTTTTTCGAGGTGGAGAGGTGGAAGAAAGATTTTGACCGCGATGTGATGTGCATTTATAGGGAGAGGGACAGCACATTGCAATTACGCAGGTGCCCCTAGCGGTTCACATCTGAGGGACACGTTGCGAACATGCAACACATTGGAAGTTGTTTCATGTTCCCACACACGCCTGGACTGTCGGGTGGTCGTTCCGGCTTCTCCGGGTTTCAGGCAATAAGGATTGAGCATTTAAAACAGACTCAATGTTTATCTCTGTATCTTCTGCTGACAAGGACGCAGAGAAGACATTCGACGGTTTCAATAGAATGCATATGATTTGGATAGATAGAATTTGAGGAAGAAGCATAGAAGAGATTAGGGTCCGATCACATTCACTTAGTTCAAAAGATTCAGAAGACATAGCTATAAGTGAATGTTGTAGAGGACAGAACACAAATATATGTATATGTCTGAGTAAGACTGAATCAACAAAGTGAAGATCATCATCAAGACAAATCAATGTTGAAGACAAATCGAACACGAAGACTTTGCAAATGTAACGCCAAGAGAAACACTTCGAACAAGGATTTGGTGGTGGCGTTACCCACCGTATAGAAATTATTAGACCCAGACACGGCGCACAATTATCGTGGTGCTCCGAAGTCAAATTCCGCATTAATGTATTCACACTCAGAGTGTAAGTCTTCATTGATTGAAGATATACATTACTTCGTGTGTTGCAATCTAAGTCATCAACATGCATAAGTGTTAGGATGTGTGCCTAATCACAGGACATTCGAGGATTCCAAGATATTTAGCTCACACCACAACTTGCAAAACCTTTTCTCATCCAAGGGCTTAGTGAAGATATCTCCCAATTGCTCTTCAGTGTTGACGTGAATGATATCAATATCTTCCTTCATGACATGATCTCTGAGAAAGTGATGACGAATCTCAATGTGCTTTGTCTTCGAGTGCTGAACTGGGTTTTTGCCAATCTTGATGGCGCTTTCATTGTCGCAGTAGAGTGGTACTTGCTTCAGATGGATGCCATAGTCCTTGAGTGTTTGCTTCATCCATAGAAGCTGGGCGCAGCAAGATCTAGCAGCAATGTATTCAGATTCAGCAGTGGAGAGAGATACACAGTTCTGCTTCTTTGAAGACCAACAGACAAGTGATCCTCCCAGAAAGTGACATGTGCCTGATGTAGACTTGCGATCCACCTTGTCACCAGCATAATCAGCATCCGAGAATTCAAATAGATCAAACTCTGAGCCCTTTGGATACCATAATCCTAGCGTTGGGGTGTAAGCCAAATATCGAAGAATTCGCTTCACAGCTAAGTGATGTGATTCCTTTGGTGCCTCTTGGAATCGGGCACACATGCAAACACTAAGCATTATATCTGGCCTAGATGCACATAAATAAAGTAAAGAACCAATCATGGAGCGGTATACCTTTTTGATCAAACTCTTTACCATTGGCGTTAGGACCCAGATGACTTTTGGTTGGCATTGGCATCGTGTAACCTTTGCAGTCTTGCATTCCAAACTTCTTCAGGCAGTCTTTGAGGTATTTCTCTTGAGATATGAAGATGTCGTTGCTCTGCTGACGAATTTGAAGACCAAGGAAGAACTTCAGCTCACCCATCATGGACATCTGATATTGCTCTTGCATCATGTGTCCAAACTCATCACTGTATTTCTGGTTAGTGCAGCCGAAGATAATGTCATCCACATATATTTGGCACACAAACAGTTCACCATCATATGTCTTCGTGAAGAGTGTGGGATCCAGGGAACCAGGTTTGAAGCCTTTGCTCTTCAGGAAGTCTTTGAGTGTGTCATACCAAGCGCGAGGGGCTTGTTTGAGGCCATACAATGCCTTGTTAAGCTTGTATACCATATCAGGATGTTTTGGATCTTCAAAGCCAGGTGGTTGTGCAACATACACTTCTTCTTCAATCTTGCCATTGAGAAAAGCACTTTTCACATCCATCTGATGCAAAAGGATGTTATGATGGTTTGCATAGGCTAGCAGTATGCGAATGGCTTCAAGCCTAGCCACAGGAGCAAATGTTTCATCAAAGTCTATCCCTTCAACTTGAGTGTATCCTTGAGCAACGAGACGAGCCTTGTTTCTGACAACTTGACCATGCTCATCTTGCTTGTTGCGATATATCCATTTGGTGCCTATTATGTTGTGCTTGCGAGGGTCGGGACGCTTGACTAGTTCCCACACATTGTTCAGCTTGAACTGTTGAAGCTCTTCTTGCATAGCTTGAATCCATTCAGGTTCCATGAAAGCTTCAGCAACTTTCTTGGGTTCTGATATTGAGACAAATGCAAAGTGCCCACAGAAATTTGCTAGCTATGTTGCTCTTGAACGAGTGAGTGGACCTGGTGCATTGATGCTATCAATTATCTTCTCAATCTGTACTTCATTTGCAACATGAGGATGAACTGGACGAAGATTTTGCTCTTGCTGATCATTGTCATCATT
Source organism: Triticum aestivum (assembly GCF_018294505.1). Lineage (NCBI taxonomy): Eukaryota > Viridiplantae > Streptophyta > Magnoliopsida > Poales > Poaceae > Triticum > Triticum aestivum. Next base: position 295,536,935 of record NC_057802.1, on the reverse strand, counting down.
TGGAGGATTGTCTTCAGGCTGAGCACTGGCTTCAGGTTGATTAGGTGCAGAAATGATGAGTTCCTCTTCAGCCTGTGCCTCAAAAGGTATGATCTCTCCAGTTCCCATGAGCTTGATGGATTCACTAGGTGGATCTTCATCTAGCACAGTTGGTAGGTGCTCTCTTTGCGAGCCGTTAGTCTCATCGAACCGCACATCTATAGTTTCAACCACTTTATAGTGAAAGAGGTTGAAGACTCTGTAGGAGTGCGAATCCTTTCCGTAACCAAGCATAAAACCTTCATGTGCTTTCGGTGCAAATTTTGAAGTGTGATGTGGATCCTTGATCCAGCACCTAGCACGAAATACTCTGAAGTAACTTACATTTGGCTTCTTACCAATCAGGACTTCATATGATGCCTTCTTCAGAAGCTTGTGAAGATAAACACGGTTGATGACATGGCATGCAGTATCAATGGCTTCGGGCCAGAACTTTCTTGGAGTCTTGTATTCATCAAGCATCGTCCGAGCCATCTCAATGAGTTCGGTTCTTGCGCTCCACGATGCCATTCTGCTGAGGAGTGTACGGAGCGGAGAACTCATGAGTGATGCCCAATGTATCCAGGTAAAGGTCGAGGCCGGTGTTCTTGAACTCTATGCCGTTGTCACTTCTGATATGCTTGATCTTGACACCATAGTTATTCATGGCACGGTTGGTGAAGCGTCTGAAGACATCCTGCACTTCAGTCTTGTAGAGGATTATATGCACCCACGTATATCTTGAATAATCATCAACAATGACGAAGCCATAGAGACAAGCAGTAGTAGTGAGAGTAGAGTAGTGAGCAGGGCCAAATAAGTCCATATGTAGCAGCTCGAAGGGTTGAGATGTCGTCATGATTGTCTTCGAGGGATGCTTGGCCCTAGTCATCTTTCCAGCTTCGCAGGCACCGCATAGATGATCTTTCTTGAACTTGATGCCCTCGATGCCTACAACATGTTTCTTCTTCGCGAGAGTGTACAGGTTCCTCATGCCAGCAGGCCCTAGCCTCCGATGCCAGAGCCAGCACTCTGAAGCTTTTGCTAGAAGACATACGGCAAGTTGTGGCCCTGCTGAGAAATCTACCATGTACAAATCATCTTTCCGATACCCTTCAAAGACTAGAGACTTGTCAAATTCCATTAGAACAAGGCAACGATATTTTCCAAATATCACGATCATGTTCAAGTCACAAAGCATTGAGACAGACGTTAAGTTGAAACCAAGGGATTCAACAAGCATCACTTTATCCATGTGTTGATCCTTTGAGTGTGCAACTCTACCTAGACCCAATACCTTGCTTTTACCAGTGTCAGCAAATGTGATGTGACTCTTGTCAGATGGACGTAAGGTTGAGTCCATGAGAAGACTTCGATCACCAGTCATATGATTAGTGCATCCGCTGTCCATAATCCATTCTAAAGACTTTGGTGTCATACCCTACAGTACAGTTAGGGGGATAGACTTCACCAAGAGTATTGTGAAGCATAAACATTTGACGGACAAGAGGATTATCAAAGCTCAGATCAAGGTTAGGACTGATAGGATGATTGGCAAGCGATTCAGGAATAAAATACATAGTAAGACCATTTGGGCATTTTATCTTGCACCCCACAAGATGTTTTAGGTCCCCAGCAATAGCATCGGACGCCTTTGATTTTCGGCTGGAGACCTTTCCCTGCAAAAGAGAGTTAAGTTTTCTTAACCACTGACATTTTTAGGGGTGGCTTCGAAGCAATGAGTCTAAGTGCAGCATCTGAGAACTTCGGCTTTGGAGCCCTAGCAAATAGCCTTGCAGGTGATGAATGATACTCATATGAATAAGCAGAAAGGTTCTTAGTTTTATGAACATAGCGGTTTGAAGAAACACGCTCATATTCGTAAGTCTGAGTATGATTTCCCTGCAGAACATTGGCATTAGGGTGACTCTGGTGAGTCCTCTGTCTGTATGAAGCCTTTGGTCTGGGGTTTATCTTCTTTCCTTCTGGTGTCATGATGACATTCACAGGAAGATTCTCCAGACACTTTTTGGGCACCCAGATCTTCTTCATAGGTGGTCCATTCGTGCAGTTAGTACCAATGTACCTAGCAAACACTTCACCATTCTGATTCTTGAACAGATTATAATTTGCATCAAAGGATTCATCAATAACAATCGGGTTAGCACAAGTGAAGCCAGATAAGGTGGATGGATCCACTGAAGGTCCCTTTGCAGCAACCCATGTGGTTTTGGGGTACTGCTCAGGCTTCCAGTAAGAACCATCAACATTCATTTTCCTCTCGAACCCAACACCCTCTTTTCTAGAGTTTCGGTTCAGAATCTGCTTTTTGAGGACATCGCACAGTGTCTGATGCCCTTTGAGACTTTTGTACATCCCTGTCTCAAGCAATGTCTTCAACCTAGCATTTTCATCAGCAATAGTAGTGGCATCCTCAGCAGAGGGGTTAGTTACCACATCAACAGTTGAAGATATTGCACCAGTAGCAGCAGTAGAACATTCAACAACAGAAGTAGCGTTATCATGCTCAAGGCATTTTAGACATGGTGGTTCAAATCCTTCCTAAGCGGGACTGATCTGTTGAGCGCGAATTGACTCATTCTCTTTTTGAAGATCTTCATGAGCCGCTCTCAATCTCTCAAGTTCTTGCTTCCTTTGAAGATAATCGTAGGAAAGCTTTTCATGAGTTGTTGAGAGCGTTTCATCATGACTTTCAAGTTCCTCATACTTAACATGAAGATTTTTTATGTCTCCAATTAAGGACTGAGATCGGGTCATTTCAGCGTCCAACAGGTCATCGCTTTTGTCTAACAGTTTTTGAATATGTTCCATAGCTTTCTGTTGTTCAGTTGCAATTTTAGCAAGTGTTTTGTAGCTGGGTTTGGATTCACAATAAGAGTCATCTTCACTTGATGTTTGAAATTAAGCATCGCGTGAGTTTACCTTGGCACCACGTGCCATGAAGCAGTAGGTGGGAGCGGAGTCGTCCTTGTCATTAGCATCAGCGTTGGTGATGGAGCCATTGTCTTCAGTGTTGAAGATGGACTTGGTAACGTAGGCTGTAGCTAGAGCCAGACTTGCAACGCCAGAGTCGGATTCCTCCTCAGACTCCACCTCCGCCTCCTCAGAAGCAGACTCCTCCTCTGAATCCATCTCCTTGCCAACAAAAGCATGAGTCTTGCCAGACGAGCTCTTCTTGTGTGATGAAGACTTCGATGAAGATTTGGAAGAAGACTTTGAGGATTTCTTCTTCTTCTTGTCATCAGAATCATATTCCTTGCTCCTTTTCTTCTTGTTTTCATTGTCCCACTATGGACACTCAGAGATGTAGTGACCATGTTTCTTGCACTTGTCGCATGTTCTCTTCTTGTGGTCATGAGTAGAAGCTTCATCATTTCTTCAGCTGGATCGTGAAGACTTTCTGAAGCCTTTCTTCTTGGTGAACTTCTGGAACTTCCTCACAAGCATATCATGCTCCTTTCCAATGTCTTCAGGATCACCAGAACTGCAGTCAGATTCTTCTTCAGATGAGGAAACAGCCTTTGCCTTCAAAGCGCGAGTTCGGCCATAGTTGGGACCATAGATATCTCTTTTCTCATATAGCTGAAACTCATGTGTGTTGAGCGTCTCAAGTATGTCAGACGGATCGAGTGTCTTGAAGTCAGGGCGTTCTTGAATCATCGGGGCTAGGGTGTCAAATGAGCTGTCAAGTGATCTCAGGAGTGTCTTGACGATTTCATGCTTGGTGATTTCAGTGGCGCCGAGAGCATGAAGCTCATTTGTGATGTCAGTGAGGCGATCAAACGTGAGCTGGACATTCTCATTGTCGTTTCTCTTGAAACGGTTGAAGAGGTTGCGAAGAACATTGATCCTTTGATCTCTCTGGGTTGAGACGCCTTCATTGACATTGGAGAGCCAGTTCCAAACTAGCTTCGATGTTTCCAGAGCACTCACACGGCCATACTGTCCTTTGGTCAGATGACCACAGATGATGTTCTTGGCAGTAGAATCCAGTTGAACGAACTCCTGACATCAGCAAGGGTGACACCTTCACCAGTCTTGGGAACACCGTTCTTGACGACATACCATAGATCGACATCAATGGCTTCAAGATGCATGCGCATCTTATTCTTCCAATAGGGGTAATTAGTGCCATCGAAGACAAGGCACACAGCGGAGACTTTGATTATCCCTGCAGTCGACATAGCTAAAACTCCAGGTGGTTAAACCGAATCAATAGAACAAGGGAGTACCTTGCTCTGATACCAATTGAAAGTGCTAGTTATCGACTAGAGGGGGTGAATAGGCGATTTTTATGGAAGTCTTCAAAACCTGGAAGTTTCAAAGACAAATGATAGAAATGAACCTATTAACATGCAGCGGAAGGTAGACTACACTAGGCAAGCCATAGTCAAGTATTCAATGAAGTGAAAGCACGAAGACTAATAGCAGCTAGGTAGTGATGATCAGGATGGAAGATAGTATGAAGCCAAACAACAATAGTAGTCACACAGTGAAGTCAAACAGGTAACCCAAGCAGGCAATGACTTCACGAAGACAAACTGTAAGTAAACAGAGGGAGAAGATAGAACCAGTCGCTTGGTGAGGACAAGGATTTGTTGGACCAGTTCCAGTTGCTGTGACAACTGTACGTCTGGTTAGGGAGGCTGAGATTCAACTCAGAAGACCACGTCTTCACCTTATTCCCCTTGAGCTAAGGACACCCAATCCTCGCGCAATCACTCTGGTAAGTCTTCAAGGTAGACTTCCGAACCTTCACAGACTTCGTTCACCGGCAATCCACAATGACTCTTGGATGCTCAGAATGCGACGCCTAACCGGCTGGAGGATTCACAGTCCTCAAGTGTAACAAGTCTTCAGGACACGCGGACAGAAAGACTTCAGTGATGCCTAACACTCTTTGGCTCTGAGTGTTTTGGGCTTTGTCTTCGCAAGGATTTCTCTCTCTCAAAAGCTTCGGAGGTGGGTTGCTCTCAAACGACAGAAGTCGTGCACTAACTCTAAGAAGCCACCAATTTATGGTGTAGGGGGTGGGCTATTTATAGCCACTAGGCAACCCGACCTGATTTGTCCGAAATGACCCTGGGTCACTAAGGAACTGACACGTGTTCCAACAGTCAGATTTCAAACACACGCGGCAGCTTGACTTGGGCTACAAGTAAAGCTGACTCATCCGCCTCTGGATAAGATTTGCTCTCATTGTCTTTGCTCGAAGACATAGGATTTGGTTGAGCATCACTTCAGTCACTCTGACTTTGTTCATTTGGACCCCACTTAACAGTACGGTGGTTCCTATGACTCAACAAAGAAGAAAAGGAAACTACGAAACAACTATGTCTTCGCACTCCATAATCTTCACGTGAATGTCTTCTCGAGTCATAAGCTTCGATGTGATTGTCTTCACATACCACCACTGTCTTCAATGTCTTCTTACATTTTAGGGGTCATCTCCGATAGGTAAACCGAATTAATGAGGGACTACTACCTGTGTTATCCTGCGATTCTCACAAACACATTAGTCCCTCAACCAGGTTTGTCGTCAATACTCCAAAACAAACTAGGGGTGGCACTAGATGCACTTACAGAGGGGATGGTGGAATCTGTTGCAGTGGGACACTTGTATCAATAGGTGCATCAGTTGTTATAGATTGGATACGATGATCCTTGGAAGCCTTCAACTGGCTGGTTCTTGCCTGAGCTTTCTGACGTTTCTCTTCTCTTTCTCTTCGTCGAGCTAGATCTGCTTGATGTTTAATCTCCTCGTTCCTGCGACCGCAGAGTTGAGAAATATCCATTTTCATCTTAGAATGCCACTCAATCTTGTTATTTCTCATGACAGGGAGGGATTTGGTGATCTCGAGGATTCCCTTGTTCACGTCTTTCCTTTCAGACTTAGAGCGAGCTTCATTTCTCATTTTCTCAAGTAGTTTCTTGTCCTCTACAGCCTAGTTTAGTTCCTTGCTAATTCCCTTCAGCTCAGTGAAGTGCTTTGTTACCATCTTGGTAACATCATCAGGCAAGCCCAGACTACTCAACTCACATGAATTTGCATCATAAGAAGCACCTTCAATGATGTCAAATATAAGATCAAAATCATATTCCTCTGTGGAAGCAGGAACAATTTTCTTCGCCTTCTTGGCAGGCATAGCAGCTTTTTCATCGGTTATTAACTTTCTTTTCACCATGGGGGCAGCAGAACCCGAAGGTTTATTAGATGGGACAGGGGCAAGACTTGGTGAAGATCTCAATGGTGGCAAAACCTTTGCTAGAGAAGGAGTTTGGTATGGCTTATCAAGCCGAGCCCTTTGATCGTACATGGGAATTTCTTCGTCAGCATTATCATCAGAAGAATCATAAGACAAGGCAGATGCAGCCTTTCTTGATTTTCTAGCAATAGACTTCTTCTTCGAAGCTCGAGGAGAAACATACTTCCTCTTCTTCTTTTCTTTTCAGATCGACGCCCTTTCCTTCTTCTCCTGTACATCTTGTTGAGTCAAATAAACATTTCGTTGTTCCACTTGATTTTTCTTTGCGAGTCTTGCCTCACACTTGGCCTTGGCCTTTTACCTCTTTGCAATCTCCTCGAGAAAATCAACAATGGTTTTTAAGGAGTCAACATGAGCAATGGGAGGCGGTGTTGGGCCTTACTTTTTCATCATCCTGTCCAAGGCACCCCTCTGCTATGAAGTCATTCCACGGAGGAGTGAATGCAAACAGAATCTGGTATTTTCTTCGGAAGTTCTCATAGTTGAACCATTTCTTCGCCCAGTGACGGCAAATCTTTTGCGATCTGTTGTTTCTCTCTTGAGCAGTTTCTATTCCAGGTGGAGTCTTGTAAGTTTCAGGATCACACATCTCAGCCACGGTGTTCGTCTCTCTACCGTGACCACCCTTCTTGAGATTTCCATCAGAGAATAGGGTTTTGGAATCAGTGACAAGCTCGTCCTCTGGCTGAATGTGTGCAGAGGGAATATCATCATCTTCTTCAGCAGATTCTGATTCGACCTTTTTCTTCGGTGCTTTTGGCGGCTTCGCTGATTTTCTTTCAGCTACCTTTGCTTTGTCAGCCACATGCGGCTGCTGTGGACTTTCTTCCTTGGATCTGGAATGCTCATCCGAACTATTTGCCGTGACCACTCCTGATAGAAAACACAAATTCGAGAGAAAATAGGAAGAAGTCACGAACATGCACATAACCATTTTGAGTCAAAACAGATAATTTTTTGGAAGAAGCAAGGGATCCATGGCATGCACTTAGCAAGATATCATAGAGAGAATTTCCATATGCCCTAAGACATAATAAAAATTCCTCTAACCTTTCGAAGAATTGCAAAAGAACCCTAGATCCAAAGGACTAGTACGAGGAACTACTATAAACCGCACAAGTCATAGCTTAGAGAATCCTATGGATCTACCGTAAGAAAATAAACAAGTTAAATGACGTCGGGACGAATTGCCCTATAACAAAAGTGGGATAGGGTAAGTTCTAGATCTGTACACCCTAACTGGACAACATACATCGACTACGGCAGCACGGGAGAGAAGAGTTAACGCACTGGCGCGACCAACGGTGACAGAGCTTCGCCGAAGTTGCATGACGAGGCTTGTCATCGACGCTGCTTTGAGCTCGGGCTCGGGAGGAGAGCGAGAGGAGAGATTGAGGCCGAACAGAGAATGAAATAAGGAGGAAGAAACCTAGAGAGGGGGGTTTATATAGCCTGAGGGAGAAACCTCCCACTCCAAAATCTACGGCCGAAAAACCCAGGACGCTCCACATTCAATGGACAGGATCACGAACATGAGATCGTGGGAACATGTTATCCGTTTACTGTGAAAATCTCGGTAAATGAACTAGATGCCAAAGGGTTTGAGGAAGCGCAAGCGCCAAAACAGATGAAATTTCGAATCTGAATCCATTCGCGACAAAAGACATCGGAGTGAAATCTTCTTCAGATCAAGTTGCATGTTTATGGCACGGAAGAGCTGAGTAACTACCAGAAAAAGAACTGACTCAAAACTCAAAACCAACCGAAGGAAAAACACAAACACTTCGAATGAAAACCCAGAAAGAGTAAGCACCAACAATAATTGATCTCAGGGCTTATGATAAACATGAGATATCCCTGGGAGAATTTCCTACAAGAATCGATTAGTTCTTCTTCACAACCCACACTTGCGTGGGAGGATCTCATTTGCTTTCCCTGGCTAGGGATATTCCTTCGGTGAGTCCTGCGAAACACATGTGTACTATGACGATAATCATATGAATAGGCATTAAAGTTGTTTCTAGATACATGAATGTAATGATTTGAAGATATATGCATGTACTCCTTCTGACGCAGTTCAGGGTGAGAATCATTTGAGAATGATATTAGAGTAGGTTTGGAATGATAACCATTTCCTCGTCGAGAATTATCCTGCATAGTCAGGTTAGCTGTGACAGACAAACTTTCAATGGTGCACTTCTTTACCCAAATTTGCTTCTTGGGTGAACGTGTCGTGCAGTTGGTTCCAACATATCGAACGAAAACCTTACCATTCTGTTGTTTGAAGAGTTTGCAATTTGAGTCATTCGACTCGTCAGTATCAATAGAAATGGGCGAAAGGTAACCGGTTAGAGTTTCAGGTTGAGGGTTTTACTCTTTGCACGAATCCAAGTCATACGAGGATATTGTTCGGGAGTCCAATAGGATCCATCCTCATTAAGTTTCTTTTTAAAACCTAATCCTTCCTTCTGAGGATTTTTGTGAAGTATGGACTTCTTGAGCACATCATATAAGGTTTGGCTCCCTTTTAGGCTCCTTAGCATTCCAGTCTCAAGCAAGCCCTTTAACCTGCAATTTTCTTTAGTGATAGCAGCAAAATCCTCGGAAGAGGGTTTAGTATTACCAACTTCAGCAGTAGCAATATTTTCTATGAAAGCATTAGAGGTTTCAACACGAGAATTAGCATTGCTACATTTTAGGCCTTTTAAGCAAGGAGGTGCAAAGCCATCAGGAAGTTGAACAGATTGCTTGGTGAAGAGAGAATCTTTTTCTAACACTAGCTCGTTATGAGATTCCTTTAGTGACACAAGTTCTTGATTCCTGCTAAGGAGTTCATCTGGTAAGCTCTCGTAGTCAACTGTAAGTGAATCATATCGATTGGTAAGATCAGCAATAGTTGATGAAAGAGCATCCTGCTTGTCAATCAACTTTTGATTCTTCTCCATCTCTTCAACGAGTAAACCTTCGTTTTTCCTAGGAGTTCTCTCAAGCCTTTCAAGTTCATCATGTTGGGATTTAGCTATTTTGACTAGCTTGGCATACGAAATATATTCAGGTGAATATTCGTTCATGGATCTCTAGTGTTTTACAGATACCTAATCCTTTGAAGATTTTGCCATGAGACAGAAGACGACTGGTTCATCATCACATGAGTCATCATTTCTTGAAGTGTCATTATCAGTGTCTCATTCGCTGAAAACCTTCAATGATTCAATGGCAACATATGCATTGCTTCTCCCAATCTTTTTGTAGAATTCTTCATCATCTGATTCAATCTCAATAGCTTCTTCTTTATAGTCCAGTGTCAGGTCAGCACACGCACTGTTTAGTCGTGACATCCTCTTCATATTTGATTCAATGATAGTTCTGGCTTTCACGTTAGTGACTGGTCTCGTCGAAGAAGCTGACGGAGATGCAATTTCCTTCGAGAGCTTAGTATGACGATCAACTCGAGTAAAACCACTACAGTAAAGGTATTTCCATCTGCTGGTAGGTTTTCCTTCCCAACCAGGGCAATCATCGATGGGATGTCCGTATAATTTGCACTTGAAGCACTTCATATCTTTTGAAGGCAATCTTCTTCTCGTTGATTCTCGTGCGTCACGCTCGTCATCATTTGTGAGATAGCTATTTTGCCTATTTATGTCACTTAGCCTTTGTGTGAGCATTTCAAGTTCTCGGGTGATGGTATGTTGATTCTCGACATCTTCTTCTTCTTCTTCAGAACTGCCATTGTGTGAGAGAATTTCTCCTTCACTTTCCGAAGAGGATTCTTGATTGGCATTTTCCACTTCCATCTTTTCTTCATGAATAGATAGTAGTGTCGTGACCTCAACATAGTGAAGCTTTTCATAATCAGGTCTTTGCTTGATTACAGATACAATAGAATCGAAGGATTCATCAAGAGCACTTAAAAGCTTGTTGACTACATCTCTAACAGTGATATCAGTTACTCCTCGCTGATGTAGTCTTTCGAAAATGTTTGTTAATCAATCAGTGAGTTCCATTAAACTTTCTTTACGAAGGCTTCTAAATCCAGTGAACCTAGCACAAAGCATTTGAATGAGAGGATCTGATCTAGCACCAAATTCTTCATGAGCACTATTGAGAGAATCCCAAATTTTCTTTGCAGTGTTGAGCCTGTGGAACCGAAAGAAAATATCTTTTGATAGACTGCCATAGATGATATCTTTTGCTTGAGCAACCAATTGCAGATTTGCTTTATCATCGGAAGTCAGATCATTTTGCTTCTGAATGTTGTAGCCATCTTCCACAATCTGTCACAGATCATAGTTGATAGCTTGAATTCTGATTCTCATTCGTTCCTTCTAATACAGATAGTCATTTCCATCAAAGATAGGAAATCTTTCAGAGTGCGAGGATTTACCTGCAAACGACATACTCAAAACTCCAAGGATGTTAGACCTTTAACAAATAGAGACATGGAGAACCCGCCCTGATACCAATTGTTAGGACCGAGAGTATATCGACTAGAGGGGGGCGAAGGGAGATATAAATTTTCTTTCAAAAGCTTTTAACCTTATCCCTATCACAGCAGCGGAATAGAATAACGAAGGAAATGAACTAAATCAATCTTCTTCATCAGAAGCATATTCTTTGATGAAAGCATTGACAACAGTACGAGCTTGATAGATCACAGGTTTAACTACGATGAGAGTAATGTAACATGCAAACGGATGCAGTAGAATGAGACACAACATGGTATGAAATGATACAAAAACTATGGACAGATATCACAAGTGAATTTGTTATATAGGGTGGTGACGAGTGAAAACAGGCAAAGGCAATGAAACAGAGTGATCACAGAGTTACAAGATGATAACAGACAGAAGGAAATGATCGAGTAAGCTATCGGCATAGAGCACGAATAAAAACTACTGAAGTAAATGTAGTAGAGTAAATAGAACTAGTGGTGCTCGATGGTGACAGATATATTTGGTAGACTAGTTCACCCTTCTGCCAAAGGGCTATGTCTGGTTGGAGGGGCGATGACTTAACATGGAAGATAAATTCTCTTCACCCTATTCTCCTGCAACACAAAGCTGATCAGACTCAGGTTGATTTCACTCGTGGTATATCCTTGTCGGTGATCTCCAAACCATTGGTCGACCTTCGTGAACCACAATCACTCTTGGTTGCTGAAGATCTGGCTCGGTGAAGAAAATAACTCTTCAACACTCGAAGCCGAAACATATCCGTCTAGAGAGTGCACGGCTCTCAAGAGTAATAGGTACAAGACCTCTTACTCGGAACTATTGTGATGCTAAACCACTGTCTAAGTTTGGATTTTGGTTTTTTTTCTCGGTGAATCGTAAATTCAAATCACTCGGAGAGGGGTAGCTCAAACCAATCTTCTTAGAAATCTCAAACGGAGCAGCCACCGGACAAAGCCGATGCGGGGTGGCTATTTATAGGCGCAGCCTTCCCAGATGGAAAATGAGCATTTTGGACACGAGGTCCAGCCAATGGCCAACCGACACGTTTACAATAGTCGGATTTTGGAGCAATGGTAACATTACTTAAGGAACAAGTAATGCTAACTCCTCAGTCCAAGTCAAATCTCTCGTAGCGAAGAAAATCACAGTCTCTTGCTGGCAAGTATTTGCTCGGAGCACAAAGAGATTTCTCTGGCATCTTTCATAGGTTATGGCTAAGCATCACAATAGATCTAAGCATCGAGAACCTATACCCCTCTTAATAGTACGGAGGTCCTATGACTCGAAAGAATGAAAGAAGAACAACGAAATGAATACGACGTCTTCATTTTGTCTTCGACTTCCATCGTTGCAGTCAATTTCTTTCGACGACAGTATCGAAACAAAAGCTTTGCTTCAGCAGAAAATCTTCGAGGGGTCGATTTCTCCACACCAATCTTCTCGTCTCTATTACTTCAATAAATATAGCTCGTTCATCTCTGCAAGGCAAATATACTTCGGTGAAGTTCCTCGAACTCAGCACCAGAGACATCATTCTTTTCGGTTGTGTATGGACCTCAAATTAGTCCATACCTGTTTTTGTCAACAATCTCCAAAGCACAAGGTAGGCAGATATTGCACCAATACTCCTGCTGTGTCATGCGGAATGCCACCGCGGCCACTGCCGACGTGGCCTTCGGAGCCCTGGCAACATAGTTTCAAATAGCGGAGATAGCATCCGCTATTACGTCCGCAATAGCGCTAGCGCAATAGCGTCCGCAATTGCTCAAATTAAATGTCATTACTTTTTGTTCCTGATCTAAAAGTATACACAACAATCTAGTGTTTTTTTACAAATCCTCTACATGGACATAGCGCCTGCAATATCGCCCGTTGTCCGGATTCCGCTACACGGAACCCAATCCACTACCAGCCCTTTCCGCTACATGGACATTTCTGCATGCACTCCTTACATAATCTCACTATGTTTTATTCCTATGCATGTTAGTTATTGTACACAATGGAACTGAACATGTAGAGCAAAAGAGACGAGCCTTGCGTCGCAATAATATTTCATGCAGACGTCGCTCCATGGTGGGTGCAAAGGTAGCCCCCCACCCATTATAGATTGTAATCAAGAGGAAGATAATTGTTCTGAGGGGGATTCAGAAGGAGCAGACCACTTCTATTTACTCCCTGAGGTCTTCGCTATAACTTGGCATGCAGATGTTGGTCATATCATGCATATGGTGCCTTGCATTGCTAACTTCGTACATCAAATATGTCATCTGCTTAGTTTAGACATGTTTTGTGTGAATGCCATAGGTGAATTATGCAACACCATCTTGTTTAGGCAGGCATCATATATGTGAGTTTTGCAATGCCATCCTGCTTAGCCAGTCATCTTATATGTGAATTATATCACGCCATCCTTTTTTCATTACGTATTACATTTGTCAACAGTGTTAGTACATTCAACTACTCTTCGTGTGCATCAGCCATTTGACATGGTGATGGAAAAATCTGGAGTGAAAACAAGGTCTTCAGAGCAGACAATGCTATCTGACGAAGCGCATATCTCGCTAGTTACGGATAGCTCCTCAGAGAAGGATTCAGAGATAGATGACCAGTCATATCCCCCCCGAGGTGTATGCTCTAACTTGGTAGGGTTATGTTGCTCATATCGTGTGTATGGTGTCTTGCATTGCTATGTCATTTGCTTATTTTAGACATGCTTTCTGTGAATGCCACATGTTTAGTGTCTAATTACCATATATGTGAATTATGCAATGCCATCTTTTTGCAAGACATTATATATGTGAATTATGCAGTGATATCTCGTTGCAAGGCATTATATATGAGAATTATGCAATGCCATGTTGTTTAGCTAGTCGTCATATATGAGAATTATATCATGCTATCCTTTTTTGTATTACGTATTCCATTTGTCGACAACATTTGTATATTCAACTACTCTTCCCGTGCATCAGCCAATTGAAGCAGTGATGGAAGTATCTGGAGTGAAAACAAAGTCTTCAGAGCAGACAATGCGACCTGCTGAAGCAGACATCTTGCTGGTTACAGATAGCTCCTTAGAGGAGGATTTAGAGACAGATGACAAGCCCTATTTTCCCCCTCAGGTCTGTGCTCAAACTTGGGAGGGTTATATTATTCATATCATGCATATGTTGTCTTGCATTACTTAGTTTTTACATCATATACACAATATTGAATGCCATCTGCTTAGTTTAGACATAATATATGTGATTGCCATCTACTTAGTTGCTTAGTATATAAATCATATATTTGAATTATATCATGCCATCATGTTTACATAGACAACATCTATCTAAATTATGGCATGCCAACCCATTTAATAAAGACATCATATAGTTATATCATCTCATCATGTTTAGTGTTTAGATATACACATCATATAGTTATATCATGTCATCCTATTTACATAGTCATCATATTTTGAATTATGCCTTCCTATCATGTTTAGTTACCCATATATATGTGAAATTGTGTCATGCTATCCTGTTTAGTTAGCCATTATATATGTGAAATTGTGTCATGCTATCCTGTTTGGTTAGACAACATAAATGTGAATTATTTCATGCCCTCTTTTATTCCCCACTATCCATTGCACCTGTCTATCATACAATGTCTGTACATTCAATTACTTTTCTTGTTTATCAGCCATTTGAATTGGAGGGGGTGATGGCAGTATCTAAGGGAGTAACAACATGGTCTTCAGAAAAGATAGTGCTACCAGTCGATGCGGATAGAACCACGGTTGTACTTGCCCAAGAACCAGCCCCACCACACATAACCCAGACTCTCGCAGATTGTACCCCTACCCAGTTGGACAGAGAACTAGCTACACCCCTTCTAACCCCAACCCCAACAAATAGTAACCCAGTTCCAGTTGACACAACACTGTCTCCACCATAGAGCACTCAAACACGAGCAATTAGTAAGGCAACTACAGTGCCCTAAGCACAAAGACCACCACTCTGAACCCCAACTCAACGCTTAACGCAGAAGAAGAATTGTTCTCAGGTCAGGTTCTGTAGCCATGGTTCATACTCCTTTGCTCTTGCATCACTGTATTTACTCATACCAACTATATTCAAATTTGAAGGTTGGAATTGAAACTCCAATGGCGCAACAGGTATGTTTTAAACTTGTTTCTTTAACTGGTTTGCTGTTGTAACTTGCTCTATGTTGATTTTGGTTTCAATTGAATAAACAATTATGTTCTCATGTCATGCACATTACAAGTGTTGTTATTGTTGTGTAGTTTCCCACACTGATATTCTGTCTATGCTGCTTTGTCTTAAACAGATATTATTTGAACTGTGTCTCTATCTTGATTTGGCAACAAAAACTAGAATGATATGGACCATACAGTGACCATGGTACATAGATATATGTTTGTTTCATGCTCTTATCCTGTCCACTTTAGTACTGAACTAATTTACCAAAATGAGTTTCATATACAACATGGTAAACCTGTGATGTGTCTGCTTGTTTCTCTCTGAGAATGCGGACAAAATATTGGAGAAGAGTACCCCGTTATGCAATGGTAAAGCAAGTAATGCATATAAGGTTCAAGATAGTGAGACATCCCTGTTGGTCTCCAAGAAAGCTGATAAAAACTATCTTGACAGCAGTGAGACAACCCCAAAGTCCTGTTTTGGTGTAGTGTTCGGCTTACTGGCCACTACTGCTGGCACAAGCTCTTCGAACTCGCCGCCTGAATCAGTTCGTCTTCTTGAGTCTCAACTTCAAGTTGAAAGACATCGATCAGATGTGCTGCGACACGAAGCCAAAGGACTGAGGAAGTCCCTGCAGAATTCAGATGCATACTTTCTGGTGCAACAACACGTGCTGGAGGATTTAAGCGCCAAACAAGAGAAAGTTAATAAGCTTGATAAGCATCTTGCCAGCATGCTGGGTACCTAGGATATTGTTTCATGAGCTCTTCTGAAGTGGTTTCAGTTTTGGACTTGTTTTGCTCCAGCATTTATTTGCACTGGTCGCCAACTTTGACAACTAGTGTATGTGATATGCTGCATTGTTCCCTATATTTGCACTGGTGGCGAACTTTGATGCCAAGTGGAAGTAATATGTGTAATAGCCTAGCAATAGTTGCTTGATTATTTATTTCCTTATTGTATTGTTTAGTTGTTTGTTTGTAGTCACTGTAGTTCTTTTTCCGCGTTTTTCTAGTGTCCACAATAACCTATCTTTATAACTAGGCCACAAAAACCATGGGCAACATACGAACCGTTGTAACCATGGTCCTGCTATCTGCTGTAGTGACCATGGGCCTCCTACAGACCGTAGGATCCATGCGCCTTCTACGGGCCGTAGAATCTATGGGCCTTCTACGGGCAGTATGATCGATTGGCCAAACATGAGCCGTACTATTCGTGGACCAATAGCGGTATGAAAAATGGGTCATAAACGGGCTAGAGTGGGAACCATGTGTTTGTGGCCTGACCATAACGGGACGTTAATAGGCCGAAATGTATAACGGGCTTAATTCTATCGACATGCATCACAGGTCGTTAATGGGCCGTATTTGATGACGCTATCAAAACAGCCCAACGGGTTAACGGGCCACAAACGGGCCGAGTGTAACCACAGGCTGAATTTGGCCCACAAGCAGAACAGGCCAGTGACGGACTGTAAGTAAATGAACGCTGGAAATGAGCCCAATAATAGATTGGCCCTTAGAAGGCCGAAAGGTAACACAGACTGGAAACGGCCCAATGGAATAATGGGCCGTTAATGGGTATAAAGCGATACACTGTTCATTACGGGCCTGTTTCACCACGGGCCTTTAATGGGCCCAGGGTTACAATGGGCCTCGTATGGGCCGAAAGACGTCATGGGCCATACATGGGCCGGAAGTTACAATGGGCTGGAATCATATTGGACGGCCTAGATGACGCTAATGGGCCCAATTCTTATAGGCCATAATGGCCGTGATTTAGCGGGATGTAAATGGACTATATGCGAACATGCCTTTAATAGGCTTTCCTTGGACCGGCCCGCTACCTTTTGACCAAGTCAAACGGGCCGGCCTTTCCACCCGAATGGGCCTCTGATGGGCCGTGCCATGTGTCGACGTATCATAGGCGCCTCCCGTCCAATGAGTGGATGATATCTGTCCCAACGCTGAGCCGACACGTGGTTCCTCTAGCCATTGATAATTTTACACGTGGAAAATCCCCATTGGTCCGGGCTGTTAACGGGTTATCAGATCCAAACCGGAACCCAATAGCTTAACGGTGACCCGTTACGATGGATGCCATGTGTCGGTTACCCTTGACGAAAGCACTTCCACGACGCGCCATTTATCGGCATGGAAGTGGACACTTCCATGATGATAATTTTGGTATTGTCATGGAACACTTCTATGACAGCACAGGTATGACTATCTTGATTCTGTCATAAAATCGCCATGGATGTACATGCATGACAGAAAACGTGACCTACTGTGACAAACACGTATCATCATGGAAGTGGTTTTTTTGTAGTGCTTGGGGTACTCAAGATGGAAAGTCCCGAAGACTTAGCACACGCTTCAACGCATGTTCAAATATTCAACATGTTTGTCTCTATATGCAACCAACCATGTATAACCCTAGGTACCCCCAGTCCCTAAATAAGCCGAGGGGTCTAGTCCATCGAGGAAAATCTTTTAGACTCATTCGCACGATCTCGAGGTAGATGAACCTATACTCTATACCCCATTCACAATCAATACAAGCAGGACGTAGGGTTTTACCTCTTCGAGAGGGCCCGAACTGTGTAAACACAGTGATTCTCTATTTCATGTTACTATCTAGCCAAGACCACCAGCTCGGGACCTCCTACCCAAGATCTGCCGGATTTAGCTCCGACAACCACGACGTCAATGCCGACGCCACCAGCCCTCCAGTCACGTCCATCTGACCAACATCAATGCATGTAGGAGGCCGTCCGGTTGCGTATGCTCTGAATGGCATGAATGCGAGTGGATGGTTCGAAAGCGGATGCGTCGCTGAAATGTTTTTGATTGATCAGGCGTGGTTAAAAAACATCATCAACTTTATTAATTAGAAAGAATGGTTACATAATTTATAAGAAGAGATACAATTTGTTCCCTAGGTTCCTCTAACCAATCGCTTTTCATGGAACAATGTGCTAGAATAGCAAGCTCATGGGCTACTTTATTAGCTTCCCTATTACAATGTTCAAATTAGTAAGAGGAAAATCGCAAGCCATAAAGTAGCAATGATCAAAAACTACGGCCGCCGCTCCTGCAGATTGTCCTCCATTCTTCATTGTGTCCATGACCTCCATGTTGTCAAAGTTAATAATGAGACGATTGTAGCCCGCCATTTGTGCCAGCAATAAGCCAAACATAAGTGCTAATGCTTCAGCTGTCAGAACATCAGCACACCATTCAATCTTCTAGTTTCCACCAACAATGAAATTTCCTTTGTCACCCTGAAGAACAGCACCCGTTCAACCCCTTATTAGGTTATGATCAAATGAAGCTGAAAGTGCGTTATATCGACTAGAGGGGGGTGAATAGGTGATTTTGACAAATTCGTCACTGAGGAATTTCTAGGTGAGGAAATTCCTATGCAACGAACTACTTAGCAGCGGAATAAGTACTCGGATGCATGCATAACAGAACAGTAGCACATTCATCATGATGAAATGAAACATACACAGAGTACAAGTAGCGTGTAAATAGGATAAGCATGCTGAAGACTAAGTGACTGAAGAAATAGGATTGAGGAAATAGAGAAAGTCTTCAGTCAAAGTCTTCAAACAACAACTATCAAGTTCATCAACACATGAATGAGGAAATGAAAGGGTTGAGTAAATAGAACCAGTAGCTTGGTGAAGACGATGATTTGGTAGACCAGTTCCAACTGCTGTGATAGTCGTACATCTGGTTGGAGCGGCTAGGTAGTTTAACCTGAGGACACACAGTCCTCGCCGTATTCTCCTTGAGCTAAGATCACACAGACCTCGCCTAATCGCTCGTGGTAAGTCTTCAGGTGACTTCCAAACCTTCACAGACTTGGTCACTCGGCGATCCACAATTTCCTCTTGGATGCTCTAGACCATGACGCCTAACCGTCTGGAGGATGCACAGTCCTCAAAGGTAACAAGCGTTAGTTCCACACAGGAACAATCTCTTCAGTGATTCTCAATCACTTTGGTTTGTAGGTGTTTGGGTTTGGGTTTCTCCTCACTGATGATTTTCACTCAAAGTCCTCGGAGGATGGGATGCTCTCAATGACAAGTGTCAGTTTCTCTCGGAGCATCCAACCAACTAGTGGGTGTAGGGGGCGGCTATTTATAACCTAGGAGCAGCCTGACATGATAAGACATAATTGCCCTTCAATGATATGACCGTTAGGTGGGTAAGATATTTTGGGACAGCTCGCGCGCAACACGGCAACGGTCGGAAATTTGAGCTCCCAAATTCCTCAGGGCTATCATGTTCCTCACTTGTAGGCAATCCGCACTGGCGAATTTCTAACTCCTCATTTAGAACAAATTCCTCAAAGAACAAAAGATCTTCGTCTTTGTCACTGAAGAAATTGACTCAACTATATGAGATTTCCAATGGCTTCACTCGAAAGGATTGGGTAGGTGTAGGATTTTGAGATAAGCATCACTTGGAAACTTTTCCTTAGTTTTACCTCGACCCCCTTTAACAGTACGGTGTTTCCTATGACTCAAGAAAGAGAAAATGAAACTATGAAAACAAAAGTCTTGATGCTTCATAATCCTCAAATGAATATCAATGTCTTCAAGGTCACACCAATTTCCTCACTTTCGAAGTCTTCAAGAAAACCAAAGTCTTCAACTGAAGACATTAATTTTTAGGGGTCGACTTTCACTGTAAATATCCAACTCCTCATAGACTTATAGTACCTGTGTACACTCACAAACACATTTCCCTTAACCTATAAGTCTTCAATACACCAAAATCACTAAGGGGTACTAGATGCACTTACAATCTCCCCCTTTTTTGGTGATTGGTGACAATATAGGTTAAGTTTTCAACGGGGATAAACATATGAAGTGTAAATACTGTTATTGAGGAATTTGAATGCAAGATATAGAAGAACTCCCCCCTGAAGATGTGCATATTTAAGGAATTTGCTTTGAATAGCAAATGCACATTGTAGAGTAGAATCATGGAGATCTCCCCCTATATCTTGCAATTCATACACGCATTTAACATATAATATGAAGAATTTGAAATGCATGATGAAATATGGACTCTGACATATTCAGCATGTGTGCATTAATGTACTTGAGGAATAAGCATGCAGAAAAGCAGTTCAAAAGAGTCAGAGCACCATAGGACTTAAGTTTACAACTCATCAGAGCAAACACCTCAAATGAGCAAGAGTTGTAACTTAACGAAAAAACGCCCATATATAAGAGACCCGCTTGAAAACTAACTCAAATTTCTCCCCCTTTGTCATCGAATGACCAAAAGGGACGAAAAATGAGGACTAACGCCCCTGAAGAATATCATCATGATGTTGATGGAGGAGCGCCAGCATTGTTGGTGGCGTCCGTTGAGGTAGGGCCTGCCGCTATGTCGTTCAAGTCTTCAGCTTCATCCGTCTCATGCGATGAAGAATATGAACTGGCAACGAGCTGAGGAACTTTGACCTTATTGAATTTCTTCGAAGGCCGTTGTGCCCAGTCAAAGTCCTGTTTTCCATCTCCTTCATATCTTCAGCACTATAGAGATTAGATAGAATGGCCCAAGTGCGGTCAAAAACTTCAAGCAAGTAGTAGTGGTTCTTCTTCACAGTATTTTGTGTGACTGTCATGTTCTGAAGAATTGCACCAAACTGATGCTTGACCCACATGTGGTTGCGATCGACCTTCTGATGAAGACCGAGGAGAAGCCCACGATCAGTCATCACATGCGGAGCAGTAGCTTGAGGATTTTGCTTTGAAGCTTTTGCGGCAGAGTCTTGTGTTGCTGAGTCATCATTGGTGGAATAGGATGTAGCTTTATGAAACTATCCATCCAGTGGACGACTACCTTCATCTAAACAGCAGCTTTGCCCTTCTCATTTGCTAAGGAAATACTCCTTTTGAGGACTTCAATGGGGGGCAAATAGCTGAGATGATGTTGAAAATCAGCCTTATAATGAATTGAAGACCTTGATCTGATGAATTTCATGATCCAGGGAGCATAAGGCTTCAACTCAAAAGGTGACAAAGCAGCATTGGCCAAAATCCTCATGAAGAAATCATGGTTGTTGATAGGAATACCATGAATGATATTGAACAAAAGATTCTTCATTATACCAACAACTTCTTCATCATCAGAGTTGTGGCCCTTCATTGGACTGAGGGTTTTGGTCAATATTCTGTATACTTTCCTTGGCACATAAAGCAATTCTTTGACGAGGAATGTGGTCCTTGGAGCTTGGCCAGGCTTCAAAGGCTTCATCAGCACTTGCATCAAGTGATTTGAGAGTTCTGTTCTGCATACATGAGCCTTGCACCTTCAGTGGGAGGACTGACCGGGACGACATGAAGCAATTCAGAGGCCGGTGCTTTGTAGTGAGTATTTTCAGTCATCCAGACGAGCACCCATGAATTCACATCTTCAACATTTCCAGTGATGTGTAGTGTGGTGTAGAACTGAAGAATGAGTTATTCATTCCAGTCGCAGATTTCGGTGCGAAAGTTTAACAGCCCAGCATCATGAAGAACACTTAAGGCAAGGGTGAAGCACGGAAGAGACTCCATATCCACATGAGGAAGTTGCTCGTGGTCAAATACCTTGTCCTTATCAAATAGCGGTGAGGAATAGAAATTCATTTGGCTGGCTGGCCAGAAGCGCTTGCGACGAAGTCTAGCAGAGTCATAACACTACAGGAATCAGCTATTTTGCCGGCTGCCACGGCGGACGGCAAAGGCACGAACGGCGGAAGGCAAAGGCCTTTGCCGTCAGCCGCGGACGGCAAAAGGCTCCGGCAAAGTAGGCTACGGTAAACAGCTACTTTGACGTCTGCTTCCTGGCGGCAGACGGCAAAGGGCCTTTGCCGTCTGCCGCGGACGGCAAAGAGGGCGAACGGCAATAATTGTGCTCTCAGTCCGTTAAGTGGCTAACGGCAGGCCTTTGCCATCCGCCGCGGACGGCAAACTTTGTAGTGCCTTTGCCGTCTGCCATATGATGTCATCTACACGTCACTACATGGCAGGCCTTTGCCGTCCGCCGCTGACGGCAAACTCTTTGCCGTCTGCCACTGTAGGCAAACTGACCAAATGGGTCAGCTCCCAGGAAGCACAGCTGGATGCCACGTGGCTTCTTTGCGGTCCGCGGCAGACGGCAAAGGGCCCGTTGCCGTCGGTGGCAGACGGCAAAGAGCCTGCATATTGGGTCTTTTTTTCTGTTTTTTTATTAAATCCAACAATTTTCACAGAAAATATATATGGCATATATAGATATATTTCACAAGGCAGAGTTCCATCACATAAGATATATATGACAACAATTTTCACAGCAAACATATAAGATATCAAACATGCATAGTTCCATCATACATAGTTCCATCACATAACTTCATCACATATGTTCCATCCAACTACCAAGTTCCATCATACATAGCATAGTTCATCCAACTACCAAGATACATGCATAGTTCAACGATACAAAAGAAACAGAGAAAGGGATAAGGAGCACTCCATCTATGCAAGCTTTCGTCAAGTGAATGAAATCTGCAAAATGAAAAATAAGAAAGTTAGAAATAGGTGACTAGAATAAGAAGACTAGAACAAGAAGAGTAGAACAAGAAGAAGACTAGAACAAGAAGAGTAGAACAAGAAGAATACTAGAACAAGAAGAGTATGTCATTTATGAGCTAACTTACGTGAAATGGATCATATATGAGCTAACTAAGTTGAAATGGGTCGTTTATGAGCTAGCTAAGGTGAAATGGATCATTTATGAGCTAACTTAGTTGAAATGGGTCGTTTATGAGCTAACTAAGGTCAAATGGATCATTTTTGAGGTAACTAAGGTGAAATGGATCGTTTTTTAGCTAACTAAGGTGAAATGGATCGTTTTTGAGCTAACTTAGGTGAAATGGATCATTTATGAGCTAATTTAGTTGAAATGGATCTTTTTGAGCTAACTTAGGTGAAATGGATCATTTAAGAGCTAATTTAGGTGAAATGGATCGTTTTTTAGCTAACTTGGTGAAATGGATCGTTTATGAGCTAAATTAGTTGAAATGGATCGTTTATGAGATAACCTAGGTAAGATGGGTCATTTTGGAGTTAACCTAGTTGAAATGGGTCATTTTAAAGCTAACGTAGGTAAAATGGATCATTTAGGAGCTAATCTAGGTAAAATGGGTCATTTTTGAGCTAACTTGGATGAACTGGATCATTTATAAGCTAACCTAGGTAAAATGGGTCATTTTAGAGCTAACTTAAGTAAAATGGATCGTCTATGAGCTAACTAAGCTAATTAAAGCTAAGTCTAGGTCTTTATGCATGTGTTAAGCAAAACACTAGATAAACTTACCAAGATCCAGGAGGTGTAGGAGCGGGGTGGCTCGTGTCGGTAGCTGGAGAAGGATCGTGCGATGCTTGTCTGGAGTTACGCTGCACCAAAGATCATTTCCAATGTCTTGTTAGCATGATGACACTCAAATGTTAAGACTAGCAAGTAATGTCCATTCAAATAAAACTCACCGTGGTCCCAGGAGCAATCACTGGCATCGGCGGAGCGGTCTGACCTGTCTTCTCGCACACAGACTGCACATTTGGTTTCGATGACTCAGTCATAATAGTTAGTAATGAGACAAACACTACATGAATGTTTTGGCTAATCTAAAGAAGAAACTTACCACAAGGAGCTCGTACATGGCCCTTGCCTGCATGTCATTCCGTGCCCTCTCCTCCTCCATCATCTTTGTCGTCCTCTCCTCCAACTCCCGCTGCCTCTCCGCCGCCTCCGCCAGAAGTTTCTCCGTTCTATCTCTCTCACTCTGTATAGCAGCCTGCAACACCACTCACATGACCATTTGTAATCATTGATGGAAGCGCACACAATGTAATGGAGAAAGATAACTGAGTACGTATCACTAACCTTGATGGCGAGTTGCACTGGCCGTTCACGAGGCCTTATCTCAGGAGCGGAGCTCGACTGGCGTGCCTTGATCTCCGGGAGAGTGCTAGGACAACGGATAAGTCCATATCCAATGGCTATGGAGCCATGGGACCTCCCACCACCAGATATCATCACCAGCTCTGGATCAATGGGACCCTGGCTCGGGTTAAAGTCCTCCCCTTTCCTCGCCTTCCCCTCATCTCTATATCTCACGAGCTTGTTGTGGGAGGAGATGTTGGTGAAGTTGTTTGCATCATCGAGGTCAGACTGAGAGAAAGCCTTGACTTTCTTGAAAGAGGCAGTGTGGGCCATGGCATACAGGTCGTACACCTCTGGCACCTTATCCACCTTATTGTGGCGTGCCTGAAAGAGAGAAACAATGAAAATTAGTAATTAAAGGGCTCAAGCTAGCATGATGAATGAATTGCATGAATCATGAAGCAAACCACATACCCAGTTGTGCCCGAACTGATATAAGTTGGAGCTGCCTTGATGGTGTGGCACACCTTCCATTTGGGCACGTTTGTCCTTGGCCTTGTTGTGGAGGGCTAGCCATTCTTTTGAGCACCACTCATCGACCAACACCTCCCAACAATCCATCCGATCCGCACACCATCTCGGAGGCGCCTAAGTTAGCAAATAGAAACTTGAGCGCTACGGCTAAGAATTACTAAATGAAGGAACTTAAGTAGAAGGCCTTAAGAATTACCTTCATGTACTGCTCCTTACTCAGGAACTTATCGCGGCACGCCGGCTTGGTCTTCTTGATACCACGCAAGGCGTAGTAGTCTCGAACAGCCTGCACCCGAGCCTCGTGCCGTAAGTTCTGGAGTAGGCGCTTGCAGACGTTCTCGATAACATGTGCCGCGTCCTCCTCGTATCCCTCCTCACACCTGTAGAATGCCTGCAATCAAATGAGACAATATTGATTAGTACAATTAATAACTAGCTAGTTGAAGATTTTTAAATGTGTAAAGGAGAAATTACCCAGAACTTTCTGATCACCATGTCTGCCCTCGTGTCGCACACGACACCGTCGATAATCTCATTCGGCGGGGCCGGGGCAGCCACGTAGTGCTCCCAGCTCAATCCAAGCTCTGGAAGCCGACCCTCACCAGGCAACGTGACAAACCCCGGGAAGTTTTGCCGGCAAAGAACTCCAAGGACGGAGTTGGGCCGGCGGACACTATGATGGTGGTCCCAACCCTTGCAGCATGACAAGGCCAACGCATTAGTTATTTGAAGAAACGTGAATGCACAAGGTACAAAAATATTAAATGCACTTACGTACCTCTCCCCATCAGGGAAAATCAACCACCTCTGCTCGCGGGTCGCCGACACGGACGGGAGCCGTGTAGCACCACGCTGGTAGACGGTGCCCCCCTCCTCCTCAAGATCAGTCGGCTCCCCGCCATCATCAGCATGGCCACTCGGCTCCTCGGGCTGATCCGGCCAGGTACCCCATCCGGATGTGTGCTCCTCCGGGGTCTCGTGGGCCGAAGGCCAGTCGACCCGAGGCTCGTGGGCCCAAGACCCGTGGACCGGAGGCTCGTGGACCGGAGTCCGTGTAGCCTCCTCCTCGGACGAGTCCACCCTAGCAGTCACGTGCTCAGGTGAAACAGCTGGGGGTGGCGGCGAGGAAGGCGCCGTAGCAGTCACCCTACCTCCTCTCCCGCGACCACGTGCCCCACCTCCTCTCTTCCTACCTCGTCCCCTGCTGGGCACCGCGGTCGACGAAGAAGGGCCCGGCGGTGTGGCCATACTGTCCAGCAACGCTCGGCGGAGAGGTGCGTCTGGAATGGAAGACCTCAGACCACGCGCTGACGAAGAAGCTTGGCGCGCTCCCGACCAGCGCCCACCATCTTTCAACACCTGCCATGACAAACAGTAAACGAAATTAGTACAACATAAAAAAAGACCGACATGAATAATAATATGTGTATCACTTAAGTGTATCATCATCAAGTACAACATTAAAAAATTTAATACCTGACACTACTAATAATCTCGATCAGTATCATCAATAAATGCATAATCATCATCATCATCACTATAATCAATGACAGGCTCATAGGGTTCAGTGGCATCAACATGTGCAAGGCCACCTTGACGTAATCGGTCAAGCAATGACAGGTCATCCGCAGCAGTAACCTCTTCTTGTTCCGGCTCTTCTTGTTCCTCCTCTGGGGTGATGTCGGATTCACTGTCGCTGTCTACTTCAATGTTTTGGGGTGAAGTATAGCGGTTCTTGAAACGCTTTTTGGAAAGACGTGTCTCTTGGAAGAATTCTCCTTCATATGTGTCTGGGTTAATGTGAGGTTCATAATCCTCTTCCTTTGGGGGAGATAGTCTAGCACGTGGCGGCACTTCATAAACGACATCCCAACCTTTCAGATTTGGATTAGTTTGGCAGGCCCACGGTAGATAGAATACTTGGGTCGCCTGTTGAGCCGTAATATAGACATCAGGAACATCTAAATGGGTGCTTTGGTTGATTTCAACTAGCCCTATATGTTCATGAGTCCTTCTAGTCTCCTTCGGCTGAAACCAATAACATTTGAAGACTACGACATTCGGTGGGTTTTCACCATAGAATAGAAGTTCATAAATTGCTTCAACTCTCCCATAATACTCGGTACCTCATTCGCCGATAGCAGATACACAACAATTTCTAGACTTTCGGTCGGCCATAGATAGCTCTTTGCCATAGGTACGAAAGCGATACCCGTTGATGTCATATTTGTCAAATGAACGGACCTTATAGTCATAACCATTAGCGACTTGTCTCAATTCGGCGTCCATAGACTCTGAATTAGCCTACAAGTTTAATATGAAAGGATTGTTGCATTACGCACAAATTAGCGAATGAAACCGGGATAGCCGCCTACAAATTAGCCTACAAGTCTAATAGAAATTACCGTTTGTTTGAACCAAGAGATGAAACCGGGATAGCCGCCTCCTTGCTTTGCGAGAAGCTCATACTCTTCGACAGAATCCTTTTGGATCACCGCTCCGTACGAGAATAAGGCGACGTATCGACTGTATGAAATATCCATGAATAAGAGCAGTTCAAAGGAAATAGAAGTTGCGAAACTATGTACCGAGAACTTACTCGATGTACGGCCGCACTTCTATCAGGTTGTTGAAGATATACAACGAAATGGTCCGTCATTGTTCGTTATCCAAAGATACTGGATTTGAAACACTGGCTGGTGCGAGATTCCCTTTGAATAGGCTGAGGTTGGATCCACCCTTTTTAGGGTCGTCAGCATTGTACCGAGGCTTCGGATTATGCAAATGACGATTTTTGGCTTCGTAGTGTGCTGTCACGAAGTTTGCCGCCTCCTCAGTGATGAATGCCTCAGCCATCGATGCTTCAATTCTACGTTTATTTTTACATTTTTGTCGAAGCGTCTTCTGCATCCTCTCAGTTGGGTAGCACCAACGATTTTGCACGGGCCCCCCCAATCTTGCCTCGGTCAGGAGATGCAAAATCAAATGTTGCATTGGATTAAAGAAGCCCGGTGGAAAGATCTTCTCTAACTTGCAGATCAACTCCGGCGCCAACTCTTCCATTTCTTCCAGCACGCCAGGCGATAGTTCTTTTGCACAAAGAACACGGAAGAAATAGCTGAGTTCTGCCAGTACTAGCCATTCATCCTCAGGGATGAAGCCACGCAACATCACCGGCATTACCCGCTCAATCCATATGTGCCAATCATGACTCTTGAGACCAAATATCTTCAATTTATCAAGACTGGCTCCCCTCTGTAGATTCGCTGCATACCCATCGGGGAACATCAACTGCATTTTCACCCACAAGATAATTTCCCTCATAGCTGGCCTTCCAAGATTGAACCATGCCTTTGGCTTCATCCAGTTCTGCTTTCCTTTCGGTTCTTTCATGTTTTGTAACGGCCTATCACATAGCGCCTCCAGATCGACTCTAGCCTTAGTATTATCCTTTGACTTCCCATCTATGCCGAACAATGTACCAAAAAGTGCCTCGGCGATATTCTTCTCAGTGTGCATCACGTCGATGTTGTGTGGGCAAAGGAGGTCTTTGAAGTAAGGCAGATCCCATAAGCATGTTTTGTGAGTCCAGGCGTGCTTAGAATTATACCCCTTGAAGTACCCTGGACGCTCTGGATCTGGCTCGAGAGCGTTTAACTGATCCAGGGTCTGTTGGCCTGTCAATGCAGGTGGTGCAGAGTTTTTGACAACTCTACCTCTGATGAAGTTCTTCTTGTCTTTCCTGAACTTATGGCGAGGATTCAGGAACTGTCTATGCATGTCGAAGCAAGAAAACTTGCGACCGGCCTGAAGCCAACGAAACTCAAGAGCTCCCTTGCATGTGGGGCACGGGAACCTTCCATGCACACACCAGCCAACGAATAGCGCATACGCCGGCAAGTCATGCGTCGAGTACATGTACCAGACACGCATTATGAAGTTCCGTTTGCTATAGGCGTCGTATGTCTTGAACCCATTATCCCAGGCTTCTTGCAATTCGTCCTTAAGCGGTTGCATGTACACATTCATATTTTTCCCCGGATAGTTGGGCCCTGGAATTATCAACGTCAGGAAAATGTTCTTTCTTTGCATAATCTGTCCGGGGGGAGATTGAGTGGAAAGACAAATACGGGCCAACAACTATATTGGGCTGCCGTCATACCAAACACACTGAACCCATCCGTGCTGATGCCGACTCGAGGATGCCTCGGATCTGCCGCTTTGTCACCATGTAATTCATCAAACTTTTTCCACGCAACACCATCCGATGTGTGTACAATCATCAGATTCCCATCTGCATCTAGTTCGGTTCTTTTGCCCGTTTTGTGCCAAGTCATCTGTCTGGCCGTCTCTTCGACCATGAAAAGACGTTGAAGTCTTGGTACGATTGGCATATACCGAAGAACACTAACGGGGATTTTGGTCTGTGTCTTCTCACCCATACCGTTGTCTACCACAACATACCTGGAAGACTTGCAAATGGGACAATAGTTCAAGTCCGCATAGTCAAGCCTAAACAAGACACATCCTTTCTCACAGGCATGTATCTTATCATAGGGCATCTTCAGTGCACGGAGGATTTTGTCCGACTGGTACAGGTTTGCAGGCATTACATGGCCTTTGGGTAGAAAGCGTCCAAATACTGTCATCATTGCATCGTAGCATTCTCTGCCCAAGTTGAACTGAGCCTTCAGAGCCATTACCTGTGAGATGGCATCCAACTGACAAAGCTCAGTGTGCTCATGGAGCAGACATTTTGAAGACTCCAACATTTCATTGAAGGCCTTTGCAGATTCCTCCATCTCCTCGTCCGAATCCCGAGCATCATCGAAGTCTTGCACCATGTTTTCCATCCCGGTACCATGCTCGTCGGTGCGACGACGATCCACCTCAGCTCGGTCACATTGGGCAGACTCACCATGAAATGTCCACACCGTATAATCGGGCGTAAAACCACTCTTCTGCAGGTGTTTGCCCATTTCAGCCTCTGTCCTCTTTTCCCAATTGCCGCACCGTAAACAGGGGCACCAGGTTTTCCTCTGGCCATTTGCAAATGCGGCTCGCACAAACCCCTTGGTTTTTGTGAACCATTCAGTGCTCCATTTGTTCTGACCAGTGTGACCGGTGTACATCCATGCACGATCACTCATCTTGACTTTTAGAGCTACTAGACACACAACAAATATATATATATAATTCACCATGTATATATTCATCAGTTGATCTACTTTGTCAATTTTATTACGTCCATCCAACCTACACTCTAATAGGTAATGATAGGTCCTAATCCCACCCGAGTATGTTTAGATTGGGTTCATTTTCCCATGCTATGCTCCGGATCCTACGCAAAATTTCGGCAGCACCTCCCCGCTGTTCTCCTGATACACGTCTCTGCAATAAACAGAGAGGATGTGTACCCGGAGAACAACAGGGGAGGCACTGACGAAATTTATGCGTCGGATCCGGAGCAAAGCATATGGGAAAACGAACCCAATCTAAACATACTCAGGCTGTCCATGGATAGCGTTGGACAATTCGAAAGAATCAAGGTTATAAATATGCAAATGCATGCGTATTTATAACTATGACGCTTTCGAACGGGAGACACATATTGGTTACGCATACTGATGATTCAAGACACATATATAGCTAGCTATCAAGTTTCATCGGAATAGATCAAATAATTAATGGGGGAGGAGGACATGTCATTTGTGCTCACCCACGAACGAAGGGGCAGAGCTCGTCAAACGCACGGCGAGGTCGTCGAACACCAAACCTCGCAGCGATGAAACAACTGCACATTTAAAACTACCCGATCAACACAATTATATATGATGTTTTTCATAACAAAATCGAAAGATATATGACCTAACTAATAATTCACAAATATATGACCCCGTCGGCTTCTGAAAGGCCAAAGAACACCTTTTCGGGAGGTGTCGGGGGTCGGGGTGTCGTGTCGGTCTCGGGGTGCC